>NC_044349.1:16477960-16847127 GCF_007364275.1 Archocentrus centrarchus | reverse complement strand
GCAATGACAGTGCAAGTCAGCACATTCCCCACAACGCCCACCAGGAAGATGACAAGATAGATCAGGCAGATGGGGAGGAACAGAGGTGATCGACGAGGACCCAGATATTTTTCTAGGTACCCTTCCTCTGTCAGACATGTATGATCATAATCAATATGGCTCCCATTCATGCCATGAGTAATATTAGTACACTCTTCTCCTTTAGGACAAAGCCACTCTCCATTTTCAGTCATTAGATCAAAAGAGCAGTTGAAAGCTGACATCTTGCTGAAGTATTCAGGCTCACTATCTGGAAAAAAGCAGAGGAAACAGTTATTAGCCAGTTGGAAACACCTTAAAATACACAAAACTGTGAATAGTGTGTAACAACTGTTTAACAGCTGGCAACAGCTTCATTTTTCAACATGACAGTGATCCCAAACACACTGCCAATGCAGTAAAAGCATACGTGGATAGAAAAACACACAGTGGAACACCATCTGTCATGGACTGGCCTCCCCAGAGCCCAGAGTTCAACATTACTGAAGCAGTGTGGGATCATTTTGACAGAGAACAAAACAAAAGGCAGCCAACAGAAGAGCTTTGAAGAAGACCGGAAAACGATTCCTGAAGACTACTTAAAAAAAAAGACAAGAAAGCTGCTTAAGAGAGTTCAGGCTGTGTGGAAGAATAAAGGTGGCCACATCAAATACTGACTTTCAAGATCACTGGAATTGTACAAACTCTGTTTTTGCCTTATTGTCTGTATTTCTATGCATGTTTGCATGCATTTTGATAAATCACTGCACCTATTTCCTTATATTTTGCTATTTTTCAAGCAAAATATAAATAATTGAACTAACAAAACTAGCAAATAATCATTGCTCAAATGTTTGTACAGAAACAATAAACATATACTGAGTAGTTACATATTACTTTATGCAAGTAATTCCTTGGCTTGATTAGCTTCAAAAACTCTGATGAGCCCACATTATGTTACATCAGTTATTAAAAGTGTTTATTATAATCTTTTTTTGTATATTTCTCTCTCTCTTCTGGTGTGGTTGAGCCCAGCTACACACAGGACATCTATTAAGAGACATTTCTCATTGACTGATGTTACTGTACCTCCCTTTCACTGAATAAGTATCTATATTCATTTTTTCTACCACTCCAATTATTATGCAAGACAGGAATATTAATCTTAGTCATTTAAGCAAATTTGTGATGACATCTAAAATAGATTGCAATTTAACAGAGATCAAAATATTGGTGATGACTGCAAATGTGGATGCGTCATCTATAAACATAAAATGAGTTTTTTTCCCCCTCATCTTACATTCATCTTTCTCCATCTTTCCTCACCAGTTCCCTCAGATCTGAATTAGATCAGCCATTACTGTTGTTTCAGTGGGTTTTGTGTTCACTTCTGACAGTGAACAGAAGACTGAGTGATTGAATAAGCTGAAATTGCCATCTGTTTCCTGCACATATAGATCTTTAAAAGCTTTATGTTGGTGCTTCAGTGTATACAAATATGCAGAATTTTCTGGAAACTAATTTGAAAGGTAACCTCATTAGAGAGATCGCTTTATTGACCTCAGACACTGCTCTGTAAAATACAGTCAAACACAATTCTTCTATGAGAGGAGCTTTACAGGAGGACAAACAGTCACTAAACCTGCAGTTTCAAGGAAAAGACTGTTTCTAGTCTGCATTTTTGGTGTTTGGTCACATTTTTTTCAATATAATAACAGATTTGAGGCTTTCAGAAATTTGTTCCTGTTATATTCATTATTTGTTTTGACTTACTCTAACCACTCTTCTCTCTTTGTGCCATTTTCAGCAGCAGTATGCAGCTCTGTTCATTGATAATGTTCCATTAAGCATCCTGTCTGCGAAGGACCAAAAAAAACCAAAACAAAAAAAAAAACAGCAGAGATGAAAAAGTATGTGATGAACAAACTTGTACATTTACCAGTTACCATTTACCTGTTACCCCTAATGCACATGTTTCCAATTTGCTGCAGATTTATAATTCTATTTTTGGGAACAGCCTCTAAAATGTTTGAACACTTCAGTTATTAGCAAACAGTCAAACAGGCAAAGGATTCAGGTTGTAGTTAGCAACACTTGTATAAATTCATTGCTACTTTGTGTCTTTTCATGGAATTTGTTGACATTCAGAAAATATAAAAGATAAAATTAGTCTCTTTATCATTTCTCTGAATTTATTTCACTTGCAGGAGTACAGCCTACACTAAGGAGACTGCAATAAAAGAAATATCTGATCTGGTATTTTTCTTTCTTTCTTTTTTTCATCACATTTGTTCTTTGATTTTAGGTGGGTGGAAAAGAGGAGCGTTAGTGCAAGAGGTGGGGCACTCCACCTGTGAATATCCATATAATGGTAAACGATGAATCACACAAATTTTATTTATTTTTTTGTTAGTGGGGAGTCATTTAACATTGAGTGTACTGTACGTAATTGCAGCACATATCAAATGCTGAGACTGAGACATTTTATTGAATTTAAAAATAGATGCTAATTTTGAATTTCCTGCCAGCAACACATTTCAAAGGCCACAGCCATTATTTACGTTACAATATCTTTCTTTTAATAAGCTTGCAATGTGTCTTGTGCTACATTTAAACACACTGCACTTTGTCACTAAATCCATGCATGTAGCTTTGCAGCAGCATATGCTGCTATTAAAAGATTTTTTTTTCAGGGAACTTGCTGAAATAAGCAAGCCCAATTCTGCATTCTCACTGCCAGCAATATATCAGTGTGAAGCTCTCTTCATGCTGTTCCAGGGAGCGCAAATCAATAAACTTCATCATCTGTATGTGAGTGTGTGTTTGTGTATGAGATTATGTCAAACTACAACCTTGAGATGCACAGTGTAGCAGGAACTGCTAAAATGAGTACTTTGACAGGTATTTATATGGTTCTGACACACACACACACACACACACACACACACACACACACACACACACACACCCACACACACACACACACACACACACACACACACACACACACACACACACACACACAGTAAATACACTAACATGACTTTACACAACTACTTTGCAGACAAAATCAAAATAAAGATTGACTTCAAAATGGGTCTAGACTGAGTACTGTGTAAAGTACTTTTCCAAAATTGCTCTTTAATTTCCGGTGTATTTGTTGCTCCTCGTGTGAAATACCTTTTTTTCTGGTGCATAAACATGGAATATTTTCATAGTCTGCACAATATAGACTCTGCTTATATACTAGCTGATATAGTAGCTAAGGCACTTGACACAGCAGCTGAATTTAAATGTCTGAGATTGAGGTAAAAAATGTAATATTTCTATTTTCCAAGTGAAAAGTGGATAATAATAATGAAAGTAAATGCTGTCTTTCCCAGATTCATATGAATTACACTTGAAAACACTACAAGGATTTTCAGAGCAGTTATATGTGATGCAGAAGACCACTATACTTGCAGCACAGTTTCTGTATTGTGCTTTTCATCAGGTTGCATTTTTTTACTTGTTGACTGAAACCTTTTGGGACATCTGGACAGAAAAAAGCTCAGAACAGTCAGTGATACGGCATGTTTACTGCACACTTCTCCATTGTGCCCGCCCAGTGCATTATAATGAATTGTATACAACAAACTATTCCCCCGTGATAACAGAGTGTACTACCCTGCCATAAATTAGTTCTAGTGTCAGAAGTATCTCCATACTCTAGTCCCTGATGTCCGAGTTAGTTCTACTTTGTTGGAAAAAAATGCTAAAGTACTTTATTATATTTGCATTTTTAAAATGAAGTCTCAGAGAGAAGCTTGTGGTATATAATGAGACAGAATATATTGATTCTGCTTCTACTCCAAGAAATAACTCAGTGTAGCAATAACAAACCCATCTTGCATCCATATAAATTTGGATCCAGTATGAGAATAGCTTTGATGTAGATGGACATATTATATTATCCTAAGAATTTTGTAAGTTATATATCTGGAAGACTAGTTGGATTACTGTTTTGACAATTAACTTTTGTATGATGTGCTGTCCATCCATCCATCCATCCATCCATCCATCCAATTCATGATCAGTAGGGGGGCTGAATGAGTCTAACTTCATGCATGGCTTTAACAAAAAAAAAATAAATAAAAGCTTGGATGACCCTTAATCTTCTTTAATCTTCCTTTAATCTTCTTTCTACAATATTTATGAAATTTCTTCCATTTTATGAAATCTTATTGATCCAAAGCCATAAAAATAACCTGTCCTCTCTTCTGTCTTTCTCCATCTTCGAGATTGACGTTGTCACACTTTAATATTAATAATATTCTTTATAAATGGAAAATACAGCTAACATATTGCCATCTACCCAGCCAAGCTGCATACTGAAAGCATCTTGTGTGCGTTCCATGTTATTTGCTGAGCTCCTTGAAGTGCTGCATTTAAAATTACCTCCTACTTGAGAAAAAAAAAAAATATGTTTACCTTTATTACCCTCCAGCTATGCTGGATATGAGTACAGTGATTTGAGTTTACTGTGATCTAAATGCAAGAATGCACAGACAAGGATGAAAAGGGAAAACGTTTGTGGTTTGACTACAGAGGAAAGACCTTGGAGTGACATTTCTTTCTGACTCTTTGAGTGAATGTCTGCCTGGAAAAAGCTGGAAAAAGTGAACCTCCCTGACATTGTTATGTATGAATCTTGCAATTAGATTTATTTACTTTGGTGCCACAAGACTGGCATAACACCTGTGTGTACACTGCCCCGAACTTTATTTTTTTAACCTGTCCTGTCTGGAAGCTGTAGCAAAGATTAACAAAGATTAATTAAGCTGTTTAATTAAATTTAATCCAATTCAGTTCAATTAAATACAGCCCTGAACTGTATTCAGTCGAACTGAATTGCATCAAACTTAATTAATTATTCAAATTTGAAATAGTAAAAATTTAGAAATTGTACTTTTTCACAAAGTTGGATAATTTTCATTTCCACCTGAGAGAAGATGTGTTTCCATGGAAATCTCTGAGATAAGTTATTGGATTATATTTTTTGGTATCAAATGGAAACAGATCCCCTATATTTGAATGTTGATTGCTCACTCTTCTAGGCCAGTGAGCAAAGAAATCAATGATCTAGTTTGCAACTGTTAACACAGCACCACAATCCATATGTTACCCAGAAGCTTTTGCCACTCTGCAAGTTGTCAGAGTTGCAGTTGTCATGGTTTTTGTCTCTAGAGTAGAGACTATACTTATCACTTTTCTAGCATGATGTCACAAATGATCAAAATCATGAGTCCAAATCACGAGCATCTGCCTTCAGAAAAGTCAACAGACAAAAATAACATTCTGCCTCAGCAAAGTCATCATGACACCGTCTCTTACGAAAGTCAAAAATGTCATTTCTTGGTGGACTGGAGTGTTTTTACAAGCATAAAAAAATAAAACTTAAATGCTGAATTTGGATTCCCTAGCTATGAGTCATTTTAAACCATCTCTTTTATAACACATATTAATCCACATAGAACATGTCTCTCTCTATCTTTTCCACACGAGAATCTTGCAATGTTTATGATTTATTGTACCACTATTTTGACCCTTTTCCACATGTTTTTCTTTCTAAACAAGTCAAATAACTTATTCGTCTCTAATGGAGTTAATGCCACAAAAAAGAACCTATAAGAGTTTGAGCATCACATATCTAATTTACAGTATGTGAAGATGGACTAAATTATTGCTGATGCACCAGGAAAAAAAAAACCACATCATTTTGTATTCATAAAAACACTTGTATGTAGCGCTTGTAAAACAAATGTTAGGCTGATTTTTTTTTTTTAACTAACCTTTTGTGCTTTTAATTCAGTGATGCTTTCCCCTGCAACCAAGCTCAATTTGAAAGAAAGGGACCTAGACAAATGAAGACTACAGCAACACTCGATTTAAACTGTAGCTTCAGTTTCAGCCATTTTCATGCAAAAAGCATTTATCGCTGATAGAAAAACATATTTAGTTTCATCACAATTAAGTGCTGAAATTGAACGATGCAGTAGTATGAATACATATTACTGCATCGTTCAATTTCAGCACTTAATTGTGTCTGCAAATGAGACATCTCTAATCCTAAAAAGTGACACTGTTAAAATACTGTTACTATGGTACTGAAAAAAAAAAAAACTACAGGTAATTTCAAAGAATTGTAGATTTATTATCTGGTTGACAACATAATGACACCCAAGATTTTTAAAGCTTGAGTAGTGAAGGGATTCCTATAACAGATAGTGGCTGAACATTACACTGATTTAGCTTCAGATGGCAGAATATAAGCTTTATAGCGAGTATAATTTTTCTTACCTCCAGTGTGTGTTGGTATTGTTGTTGGTAATCCTTTGCGTAAACCCAGACTGGAGTCTTGAGTCTGAACAACGTGCGGCTCTTTTAGTCCACTCTCCTCCTGGTCTGTCGTTCTCTCCTCCAGCCTCACTCGCAGTTACACACATACATACAGCACACACACACACACACACACAGACACAGGCACACACACGCACACACACGTGTGCTCCCTTTTTTCTGTCATCCTTCCGGCACATCAGACTCCCAGAAATGAATGTTCAAAACACAGTCAGACATTTAAAACCGCATGTATAGTTCTTTCCAATGCAAACGCTATTAAAAATGACTATGATTATATTAAAGTAGTAATACAAGCTGTGCTCCCTTCAATTCACACTCAGACATCAATCAGAAATTCAGCTTTCATTACAGCTTCTGTAGGCTGTAAAATATACTTACACACAATTCCCTTGGACCACATGTAGATGGTAGTTTTCTTTAAACCTTGTTAGGAGTTGGGCATGGTTTTGGTTACATGTCTGTGAAGGAAGAGGCATTGGCTCCTACAGCGCTGCAGTCAGTCGGAAATTTTTTTTTTTTAGCTCCTCTGCAGGGAGCTTGGCGGACACATCTTATCACTAAAAGGTGGTGTGTAGAAGCATTTTTTAAGGCCATTCATCTTGTGACTCTACAGGTTGTCTGCTACTAAGCTGCACAGTGCTTGAAAATTTAACTAGGTGCTGGTTTTCTGCACTGAATGTTTTTTGAATGTACTGTATTCCTAATCCTTGGTTTTATTACTCTTAAATTTTGCACACACCATTTTATTGATTATTACTCAGCTGAAAGCAATGGAAGCATGGAACCCCTTTACTATATATATATATATATGCAATTCCACCCATAAAAAGGCCCAAATCTTACTGTTTTAACCGAATTTATCTTCTATTTGTTTAAATTTGTCTTCTGACACTTCTTAGTATCACTTCCAGCAAGCCAAACATTCAGACATGGACAAAATTGTTGGTATCCTTCCATTAAAGAAACAAAGACCCCACAATTTGAAATTTGAAAATCAGACATTGCTTTTGAATTATGGTTCAACAGAATTATTTTTAAGAAACAAACTAATGAAATGATGGATTCCACTAGAAAAGACTGAAAGTGACCATAGGGACATGTTAAACTAAGGTTTGTCCTGTAATTAGCATCACAGGTGTTTTCAAAGGGTGGAAAGTAGCCACTGTGGTGTTTGCATCATGGTGTGTACCACACTGAGTATGGATCACAGAAAGCTAAAGAGAGAGCTGTCTCAGGAGATGAGAAAGACAATTATTGACCAGCATGTTAAAGGTAAAGGCTATAAGACCATCTCCAAGTAACTTGATGTTCCTGTGACTATAGTTGCACATATTATTCAGAGGTTTAAGGTCCACAGGACTGTAGCCAACCTCTCTGGATGTGGCTGCAACAGAAAAATAGATGACAAATTGAAGAGATAGATAATATGAATGGCTCGTAGCCCATTGCACTCACCTCTGTGGTGAGAGACTCATCAAGATGCTCATCACCTCCTCACTGCCCACCAGCCTTGACCCACAGTTTGCATACTGATCCACATTGCTGGACAGATCCACAGACAGCACCACAGCCTTCCTTCTCTACAAGACCCTTTCCTATGTGGACACTGGTAAGCGAACTATGTGAGAGTACTGTTTGTACACTATAGCTTCAAGCTGTTCAACCTGGGCCTGGATACCTCCCTGTGCAGGTGGGTTTTACAGCTTCCTGACCAGGAGACCATAAGTTGTACGAGTGGGTCACCTTACCTCATCCCCCTCACCCTCAACACCAGATCCCCCCAGGGCTGTGTGCTCAGCCCTCTGCTGTGCTCGCTGTATAGCCATGACTGGGAGGCAACGTCAGAGTCCAGAGTCATTGTAAAATGTGCTGATGACACCGCTGTTGTGGGACTAATCTCTCACATAAATAAGACAGCCTAGGGAAGGCCCCACCTGGAGGACTGGTGCTGGGAGAACCACCTCTTGCTGAACATCAGCAAAACAAAGGAACATCTGGAGTTCAGCAGGAAGCTGCAGAGGGACTACTATCAAGCATCTTAAGTGTTAGCATCATCACCTGGATGAGAAACAGCACCAAACAGGACTTCATGGCCCTTAAAAGGGTGGTTCGTTCAGCTGAATGGGCCACCCTCTCCAACCTGCAGGACCTTTAGACCAAGCAGTGCAGGCTAAAGACTAAGAAGATCCTTAAACAGCCCAGCCAGACACTTTCTTCTCCCTGCTCCCATCAGGTTGCTTTGCTGCATCTGGCACAGGGTGTCTTGAATCTGTGTAGGGTACCATGAAATCTCAAGGCTATCAAGGCATTCTGGGGTGAAAATGTGCTGCCCACTGTCAGAAAGCTCTGTCTTAGTGGCAAGTCATGGGTCCTCCAACAGGATAATGACCCAAACGCAGCTAAAAACACCAAAGGAATGGCTAAGAACAAAACATTGGACTATTCTGAAGTGGCCTTTGATGAGGCCTGATCTAATTGCTATTGGACATCTGTGGAAGGAGCTGAAAAATGCAGTCTGCAGAAGGTACCCTTCAAAAAAAAGGTTGTGCAACAAAATATTAAGTTAAGGGTTCCATCATTTTTGTCTAGGCCAGTTTCATTAGTTTGTTTTTAAAAATAATTCTATTGAGCCACAATTCAAATGCAATGTCTCATTTTCATTAGTTAATTTTCAGTACATTTTTACTTATTACTTTTGTCAGTTTCAAGTTTCAGTGATCGTCGTGGGGTTTTCTTTCTTTAACTGAAGGGTACAATTTTGTCCATGTCTGTAGCTCTCTGAAAGTCCTGTGCTGCCTGGTTACACACTGTGATGGCTATGATTTCATCATGGTCTTCAGACCTGCACAGAGAACAAATATCAACTTTCGTGACAAACAGACACATTTTCATGTTTCCCTACAAATCAGACAACAGTCAGCAGTCTTTAGTGAAAGAGTCTGCAGTATCCCCAAAAACGACACAACAGGAGACAAGCATGGCCAAGAACATGCTTCTTTTTATTTATTTACTTATGACATTTACAGCGGGACACAGTGAAATTATCCCCCTGGATCAGACTGTCAGTGTAGTGTTATAATTTTTTGAGGTGTCTGAGGTACAACAAGCACCCAAAACAACTGAACTGTGGCTCATCTCACTGTGCCATCAAAAGTGTAAAAACATGCACATTTAATTTAAAATCTTTTTATTTTTCCACACTAAAACAATCATTGCTACCATCTGACATACTCACCATCTTTCTAGTGCAAAATTAATTTTAACTTCAAGGCTCTCTCTCTCTCTCTCTCTCTCTGTGAGTGTGTGTGTGTGTGTGTGTGTGTGTGTGTGTGTGTGTGTGTGTGTGTGTGTGTGTGTGTGTGTGTGTGTGTGATGAGCAATCCACACATGTGTCTAGATCTGTCCTGGAGTATAATCAATACTTAAATGTACCAGCCTTTGTAACTTCTTCAGCACACTGTGCAACTAGGGACATTGTTGAAGGTTCAGTACTGTTGGGTGGAGGCAAAATGTATGCACACTTGAACTTTCATATTATTTGTGCATGCACCAAACACTTATCCAAAACCACAGTTAGCTCCAACTGTGATCACCCTCTAAGGCCATGGGAATGAAAGTATTAGATTACTGTCCACTGCCCGCATATCTAAATCGCTTCCGCCAGAATATTTCATGATTCAGAAGAAAATTCATTGTTTGAACGAAAATCTACTGGCAGTCCTAGTAAGGTGCAAAAACACAGTAAAATGTATGATGTACAGGGGACTGATGATTGTCAAGCATCCCCAGCAATGACTGATGCCAGTTTGGGTTGGCTTTTTTTGCCCACTATGCCTGTGACTACAAGCCAGTCTGCATTCACTGTGGTGAATACATTGAGGGAGTTGATCCCAATGATGAAACATACCCCCCCGGTGCAGGGACAAGCAAAGATGAATTCATTTCTGAGTTGATTTGAGCAGTTCTGATCTTTCCACACAACCAGGTTTCATGGCATTTACACCACGCTAGTGATGCCTCTCTGAAGATCACAGGGAGTGAGGGTCAAGAAGTGTATTGGACTGAGTTGTGTTTTGTTTACATATGGGTTGTGATAAGAAAAACTAAGAGAAGTCTTTGTGTAAGCAATTTCCTAATGCTTACACAAATTTTTACACAGCAATTTCCTAATGCTGTGAACCTGTTCACCCATATGGCAATAAAAACCTTCTGATTCTGATTCTGATTCTGTGTAAAGTCTTTCAAGGTGTTAAAATCCTGTGTATTCAGTGGTTGAGTACAGGCCTGTTTCTGCTAGCTTCTCCCAAACATGTTATACACCTAGGCCCAGTTTCCCGTACAGGGATTATGTCTAATCCTGGACTAAATACTTTTTCCTATTTTGGTCTTCATTGACTTTTTCTTTTTAGTCTAGGACCATTATTAATCCATAACTGGGAACCGGGCTGATAATGTTTAACTTAATGGGAGATAAAGAGGGCCACCCACAATCTCTTAAATACACAATTAAAATTACACAAATACATTTTGTGACAATAAATAACGATAGACATGTCAGCTGAGACTACACAGAGTGTCTCATTACTTGAAAGAAATTAAATGCCACCATCTTGAACTGCAGCACACAACAGCAGCCTACTCCACGTACTGCTGTGCAGCCCAGTAAACCAGCAGTGTAACAGGACACTTTCTCAGTCAGCTGCAGCTTCTGGTGGGGGAGTATAATTTCCAGCTTTTTCCAGACTGACCAGGCCACAGGAAGAGAGGTGCTAACTGGTGAGCTGACATTGAACCTTCAAAATAAGAGCACAGGCTCGCGCTTGTTTTCTGTCTATTTATTTATATTTAATATTTTAATACATATTCATGAATGTGGCCATATATGTGTTCATAATTTGTATCTTTGAATGTTTATTTTGAATGTTTATCAAGTCACTGATTCAGATATGAATTATGATTTATAATTACACAGGATTAAGCATTTAGGCTGACGATACATGAAATTTTATATTTTCCAATAGAAATTGTATTCTTGTTATTTCACAGATTTAAACAAGCAGTCATTTGTGAGCTACTGTGGTACAGCAAAGGCTTTTTTTTAATGTAAATCTTTAAAACATTAAAAATGACTTTTGATGCAGCAGTTACAGTTCTTACTTTTGATGCAGCTGGGGTAATAATTTTCCCACAGTCATTTTGTACTGGACAGAGTGGTAATTTGGCACTGTAAAAGGTTATTTTTACCTTAACCAGGATGCAGCCTGTGGTTTCTCTTAAGTTACCTCGAAAGATTGATGCCATTTTTATTAATATCTACCCATGTTAATGTGTTTAATGTGTTTTTTTTTAATGTACCGATTCAAACAATCCCTAGGCTAAGTGTAGAAGACAGAAGCAGACACTGCTAGAGCAGAGAGGTTATCCAACAACCAACCTGCATGGTGATTCCTGGTGGTTTGGGAAAGCTAGTTGACCTCTCCTTGCATGTCATAATGACACAACTGGTTTACATACTAACTTAACTAAACATCTCTGCAAAACTACGCTGATTACAGTGATACTGGACGCAACATCACAGCTGTTACTTCTATTCATTCAGTTTTAAGCTGTTTAAAAACTAACAGTTGTACAGAGTGAATTTTTAGGGTCAGATGTCTCAATCAAAAGGAAGGGTCTGTGAAGGAATATTTTCTTTGCTGAGTGAGTGGTAATTAAAAGGTAAGTAATTGTTCATTGTTGAATACCATAATCTGAGTCACTGGTGACAATGAATTATGTCGTTCCCAAGCATGATGATAAAGGGTACCAATTCTCTGGGGAAGTACAGTCCAAACAATAATATAATGTCTTGACTTCAGAGAGTGATGGCATGAAAGGAATTTCTATATGATGTGTGTTTTTTTACACAACCTGAAGAGACACTTGGGATCAGGGTTATATCGCACAGTTCTACTGTGTTTTGTATATTAAATTCAATTAATTTTATTTATATAGCTCCAAATCACAACAAACAGTTGCCTCAAGGTGCTTTATATTGTATGGTAAAGACTATACAATAATTACAGAGAAAACCCAACAACCAAAACTACCCCCTATGAGCAAGCACTTGGCAACAGTGGGAAGGAAAAGTACTTTTTAACAAGAAGAACCCTCCTGCAGAACCAGGCTCAGGGAGGGGCAGTCATCTGCTGTGATCAGCTGGGGGTGAGGGAAGGGTATCATGACAAAAAACACAGTACGGAAGAGAGCCAGAGATTAATAATAACCAATGATTAAATGCAGAATTGTGTATACATGCACAGACTGAATAGAGATGAGTGAAAAAGTAATGCGCAGTGCATCATGTGAACCTCCCCCAGCAGCCCAAGCCTATTGCAGCATAACTAAGGGACGGTTCAGGGTCACCTGATCCAACCCCAACTATAAGCTTTATCAAAAAGGAAAGCTTTAAGCCTAATCTTAAACATATAGAGGGTGTCTGATCATGGAAATCCCATCATAGTGCTCTAAGGTAAAATACAAATACACTAAGTCTTAAAGCTTTTTGTAAACTGTGAGATTGCTCCTCTAAAATTGCAGAATAACCAATTTTAAAGCAGCAGGTAATTACATCAGCAACTTTAAATTGTTCCATTTTATTCAGGTCAAATAGCAGGAATGTGGCTGCTTTGAAAAATAAGATTTTACTGCTGTTGCAATAAGTTAGGACGTGTAAAAGACCAGACAAAAGACCAGGAAAACATGAGGTCCAGATGGTGTGTCACCGTCCTGGCAATCAGTGTCTGCACTGATCAGCTGGCCACAATCTTCACAGTGATCTACACTCCGCAATCATCCCAGTCTCCAAGAAACCCTGTGTCACTGGGTTAAATGACTACAGATCTGTCGCCCTGATGTCTGTAGTCTCCACTGTCCCCCCTCACCTTACTCTGTGTTTGCTGTGGAAACCTTCAGTTTTCTGGGTTCCACAATCATCTGAAAGGCCCAGCAGGGGATGCACTTCCTGCACCAACTGAGGAAGTTCAATCTGGCTCAGGACCTATCGATCCATTTCTACATTGCAATAATCCAGTCTGTTCTCTGCACATCCATCACTCTGTAAAATGGTATGAAAGAGAAGAATTTAGAAATTATATTTATTGGAACATTATTATCTGGCAGCTGAATCACACTGCTTTCCAGATTCAGTGAACAACTGGCCTTTGGAAAGTAATTTCATTACCAGGCATTTTAATGAACTCATATCCCTCATTTTAGGAGGCAAAATAAATGATTCAGTAGCAGGCAGGTATCTCATGGCATTTTGGTTTTTCATGAATGGCAAATCTTCACTGAACAGATGTTTACCTGCACCAGACAGGACAGATGCATATTAAGTGATCACCCTTACCTTTTGCTTGTCCTTAGCATGGTCTGGAGAAAAACCAAGAAACAAACAAAAAGACAATAAAATAAAACGAACAAACAAAAAAGATCTTTGTCTATTTTTTTTTAAAAATAATGGTTAAAATAAATCATCAGATGACAGAAAGAATAGCAATGTGTAAAGTGGAGATTACAGACAAATCAGGGGTGTTTTATTTAGGCCAAAACATTTAAATAAAAATGTGCTCCTGTTGTCAACATGATTTACTTCTCAGAGCCAAGATTTTATCCTTTTAATTCTGCATGCTTTCCAAGCAAGTCCCTCCAGTGAGACTGAAAAGATAGACATGCTGAGCTGGATTGTCAGATTTCTTGTTTTAGGCACTGTGGTGTCAGTGTAGATTGTGTTATAACCATGACAGTATGATAGCTTGTCCTTTCAGTGAAATCCACCAGTTTTTGACATTGTTTGACATGCCAGCTGGCTGAGATGCCTAGAGGTTATAAGCCAGGCTAAACAGCTGATGACAAGTGCTTTTCATCGTAAAACACTAACTACAAATCTAGACTTCCAATTCCAGAAAGAACAAAAAGGCCAAAGAACAGTTACATATTAATTTCTATATCTCTTAATTACCGCTTTCTTAGAAAAACATGTTTATTACTTTGTTGTTTGAAAAACAGAAAATTCAGTTTTTGGCATGAGAAAGTTGGATTTTTGGCACAGGTTGTACTGCAAGTTCTGGATGCAGTGTAGGCCAGTTATACAGTTACATGTATTCGAACCTGTATTCATATGCAGTATACCACTGCTGTCTATCACACATGTGTTTTTCAGGACAAGCCAAAGGCCAAATCATGAATACACACAGAATGACAGATGGAGCATAATGCATTTTTAATTTGAACAACATCATGAGACATCAAGATAATGAGGCAGACGTAAACTATTTAAATCTCTGGATAAACCTTTTGATCATCTACAAATAAATTTCACTAAACTCGTACCATGTGAAGTTAAAAAGTGTTGCTTGGTGTTTGTTAATGTGCTCTCAAAATGGGTGGAAGTGCTCCATTCTAGCACATAGAGTGCAGGTGGAGTGGAGTGCATAGGACTGGGACGGAAGAATATCTTTATTGCTCTAAAATTCTTTCCATTGTTACATACGCTATATTGCCAAAAGTATTCGCTCATCTGGCTTCACACCCATTCTTAATATGGGTGGGTTTAATATGATGTCGGCCCACCCCTTCCAGCTATAACAGCTTCAATGCTTGTGGGAAGGCTTTCCACAAGGTTTAGGTGTGTGTTTATGGGGATTTTTTGATCTTCCAGAAGCACATTTGTGAGGTCAGACACTGATGTTGGATGAGAAGGCTTGGCTCGCAGTCTCTGTTCAAATTCATCCCAAAGGTGTTCTGCCGGGATGAGGTCAGGACTGTGCAGGCCAGTCAAGTTCTTCCACACCAAACTTGTTCTTCCATGTCTTC
Source organism: Archocentrus centrarchus (assembly GCF_007364275.1). Lineage (NCBI taxonomy): Eukaryota > Metazoa > Chordata > Actinopteri > Cichliformes > Cichlidae > Archocentrus > Archocentrus centrarchus. The sequence continues at coordinate 16,831,851 of NC_044349.1, read as the reverse complement.
ATGGAGCTTGCTTTGTGCACTGGTGCACAGTCATGTCGGAACATCCCCAACCAGGGCTGGACTGGGACAAAAAATCGGCCCTGGCATTTTTGGCTTAGACCATGGTAACAGACTCTGTGACCCTAACCTGGCAGGTTTTATCCAACAAACTCTGAGTGTCTCTCTGACTCCGCCCCTCCTGCTGCACCTGAACCACCTGTCTGACACTCCCATTCATTTCCTCCTTCATAAAGTTGCTGCAAAGCAGTCTGAGGACCGAATTCATCTGCAGACATTTATGTTTCTACAAGCACTGAAAGCCCAGTTAGACGTTAGTTCATTATTTTTGTACGTAACCTGAAGCTTTTACAGTCGTTCACTCGTCAACAGGCTGTAAGGACGGAGACAGTGATGATGTCACGGATTTATAATGAGCGCAGCTGTCAGACTGTCAGTCAGTTCCTCTGAAACATTTACTGTAGTTACTGTAGCATCACTGTTACATCACACTGATCTGGATGAAGCTTTAGACGCAGAACACACCGTGGATGGAAAAATGTCCGGATCCTGGAGATGATGTGAATGAGTGAAGATGAGGCTGAAATATTTGAAGACTTGAAAACTGAACTTAATTGATTTAAAGTGACTTAAATTATGTCATTTTGAAGGTTACGTTGTCTGAAATTCAGAGTGTGAATTTCCACATATTTTCCACTGAAAATCACCAAAATCGCTGATCATAGGCTCTATAACGCATCCGCAAACTGTGTCCGAGTCCACCCGCGCAGCAGGAGGATCCAAATGGATCAGGTCCAGATCCAGTTCAGGCTCCAGTTATTTTGCAGCTCATCCAGTCTGGATCTGCTCATAATGGCTTCATCTTCCCGACACGATCTGCATTCTTTAATTAAAATGCCTCATCCTCTCAAAATGTACTGAAATATTTAAAATGTATAAAGCTGAGACATTTGTCATAGCATGTTTGCCAGCTGTTCTGGAACGGGAAACGGGAGAACGAGTTGATCAACTCAGAGTAGGTTTATAAACTCAAGAGTTTGTTGAACATGCTTTCTGGAATAGGCCCCTGATCTTCACTATTTCTCACGTCTGTTTTTTGTCTGTGTTTGATTATAGATTGCTCCATTTTGCGCAGTGACTATATTGCACTAGCTAGCTTGTAGAATCACCGCTGCCGTGTAGCGCTCTGCTGTCCCGGTGTGGCTGCGGCAGCGTGCTGTTGGAAACAGTGTCTATGTTGCCAGTTTCCACAGTATCCCCCATTTGGAACCAACTTTAATTGAGGCCAAATGAGAAATAGAATGCAAGTGCATGGAATGTAGAGTGCATTACATCATTCTGTAGCGTGCTTTAAAAATGTATCGGTTCTGCAGTATTGCTGTAACCGGTCACGAGAGCCACCAACAAAGCATGGCGAGCCGCATGTGGCTCGGGAGCCGCTCGATGAGTATCCCTGCTTTAAGGTGAGCGTTTTTTTTTTTTTTTTTTTTTTTTTGGGCCGCTTCTATTCTGAAAGGAGCAGGAAGGAGAAATTTTGTAGCTTTGTGGTTGTTCTGAAGGGCTAGCTGTGGTATCGCTAGGAAATCGTGATCTTTTTTTCAGGCAGCTAACAGCAACCTGAGGTAGGTCTACCAACATGTTTCCGACTTTGTTTTACATGTATTTATTTACTGCATAGAAATGCATATCAGCAAGTTATGAACTGGTAAAAAGACTTTGTGTATGTGTGTGCGTGGCGTGTATACTACTTGACGCAGCACTTGCTAAGTTTTTATTTTTCTGTTTATACTCTGTGCAGTATCTCTCGAACTGCTGCTATTGTTGATGATATCCAACACATATCTTTACTCACATCATATTCAGTACCAGTCAAACGTTTGGACACACCGTATTCTTGATAAGTGTATTTATTCACTGTGATATTTGTCCATTACTGTGTAAATATAATTCTTTAGCTTTGTAAATATAACTTAAACAGATGTGTACAAAGTATTTTATTTATTGTCTTATTGTATTTCTGTATACTTCTATATACTATAACTATATGCTTATGCGCAATGGGTGAAGCAACTGTAATTTCATTATATATGACGTAAAATGACAATAAAGCTATTTTATTTTTCTGTTCTATTTTTACTTTTAAACTTATGCTCACTTAGTTTATTTGAATTATTTGAATTGTTTCAAAGACTTAGTGTGTCATGGTCCTGGCCCAGCAGTTTGTGTTTTAATGTACTGTTTCTTTAGTTTTGCTCCTTGCCAAGGTTTAGACTGGACTGGTGTCTGGTTTTGTGCTTAATGGTTTCCCTCTGTTCTCATGTCAAGTTCTTGTGTCTTAGTCTTGGTTTCCAATTCCTGTCTTATTTTGGTAGTGTCTTGTTTCTTGTCTAGTGTGTTTAGTTTTCCTTCCTGTGTCTCCCTCCCAGGTGTTCCTCATCCCCTCCTTACCTAGTGTGTATATATTGTCTGCATTCTTGTCAGTTCTTTGTCGCATTGTTGGTGTTGTCATGGTGGAGTGCTCGCGTGTTCCTGTCTTGCCTCGTCTTGTTTTGGATTATGCTCCTTGCCTGCCTCCCAAGAGGATTTTTGCATATCTTGTTTTGGTGACTCAATAAAGACATTTTAAGTTCTATCTATCTATGGAGTCCTGCAATTGGGTCCGTCTCTGCCTGTCACACTGCCCACTATGATATAGTGTCATGGTTGTGGGCTAGTTGCCCAGTGTTTGGAGTTCTGGACTCTGAGTTTATTTTGTTATACTGAGATTCTTGAGCATATGTTATTGGTATATCTTCCTGTGTATGTATGTTTTCAGTTCTTAGTTCTTTAGTTTAGTTCTCCGTCTGTCCTAATCAATATAGTGTTCCCTCCCTCTCGTGTCTTGTCTCTCATGTTATGTTCATTAATGTCTGTTTCCTGAGTTTCCTGCATCCTTTGTGTTTCTCTGTCTCTGTGCCCCCGTGTCTGTCTTGTCTCTCTTCTGTGTCCTATTCCCATGGCTGTCTGGTTTGTTGTTTAGTTCTTTCAAGTTCACGTCTGAGTCCTGCTCTGTGTTTTTTACTTCCTGTCTTATTTTGACAGTCTCTAATTTTTTGTGTTTTGTTTTGCATCCCTGGTCTTGTCTTCAGTGATTAGCTTCAGGTGTGGTCCCTGGTGTGTCTTATCTCCCTGATTATCTCATGTATATTGTTTGAATCCTCCTCTGATCTTTGTCATGTCATTGAGAGCAGCAGCTTCCTGCTTCACTGTGTGTTCCTGCATATTCCCATGCGGTTTCCTAATTTCTTAGTCTCCTCAGAGTATTTTGCAGGATTTCCATAGTAGCTCAGGGGGGAGGTGAAGGAGCTCGATTTTTTTTTTTTTTTTTTTTTTTTTTTTTTTTTTCTGTTTTTTTTTGTTGTTTTTTCACAGATTATCTGTCTCATACTGTCACAACATGGTGACAGTTTTAATAAATATGTAAAAAAAAAAAAAAGGTTAGAATACCATCTGGAAGGCCTGGGTTCGATTCCACCTTGGCCCAGGCCTCTCCCTCTCTCTGTGTGGAGTTTGCATGTTCTCCCCGTGCTTGCGTGGGTTTCCTCCGGGTACTCCGGTTTCCTCCCACATTCCAAAGACATGCACTTACTGGGGTTAGGTTAATTGGCTAATCTAAATTGCCCATAGGTGTGACTGAGTGCGTGAATGTGAGTGTGAAAGGTTGTCTGTCACTCCGTGTTGGCCCTGCAACAGGCTGGCGACCTGTTCAGGGTGTACCCTGCCTCTCGCCCTATGACAGCTGGGATAGGCTCCAGCCCCCCCGCAACCCTTAACAGGATGTGCGGAAGCGAATGGATGGATGGATGGTTTTTTTTTTTTTTTTTTTTTAAATATAAAATTTACATACCGCAGCTTCAATCTGTATAAGAGAAACTTGTGGCTTTAGTTCTTAGTGTTGATGATCGTTTGCCATTTTTTCAGTTTTACACATTTAGCTATGTGGTTTTGAAATCGCACCCAGTTTTACAAAGTTTGTTGTTGGTTTATAAACAACATAACTTTATGTATTGTTTATGAAAGGCAGAGAAAAGGAGACTATTGTGATGAACTATGAATAATTGTTTTAAATTCTGTGATAAATGATGGAAGTCACCCAGGAGTATTAAATAAAGCTGGTAAATTAATTTCAGCACTGAGTGTTTAATATCTAGGTGTTTTTATGGGAATGTGGATCTTTCAGATCAATTTGAGAAGTGATTTTGAACATGTTTCACATTTTATTATGTCATGTAGTGTGAGGCACTGGTCTTGGTCTTGACTCGGTCTTGGTCTCGGGGCCTAAAAGTATTGGTTTTGTCTCAGTTTCCGGTTAGGTGGTCTTGACCTAATGCTGCTTTTGAATGCATGTAGAGGATCTGTCAGTATGCTGTGACACTAAAATGAGAGCAAATTTATTATTAGTTGTGATAACTGGCACTACCTTTATATTTATTTATGTTTATTATTTGTGTTTCATTTATAATGCAATTATGTACATATTTTGTTTCTTTGACACCTCTGCTATGTAAGGGATGACAATGTTGTTCCATTTCTCATTCTCTTTGATGAAGGACCAGTTGGGATAAACATGTTTTAAGAGCTTTATTTACATGTGAGTTTTCCTTATCTTTCCCTTCTGCCTTAGAGGGAATGTTTTCCGCTCGGTGTTGTAGGGTCCTGATCAACCCGAGTTTGTGTTCCAGTGGGTGGTGGGAGTCAAAGAGTAGGTACTGGTCTGCGTGTTTGTGGGCTTCTGGTAAACTTCAATATTAAGGTTTCCATCTTTCTCAGTGAGCACAGCACAGTCCAGGAACTGTAACCTATTATCCTCGGTATCCTCCATGGTGAACTTTGTTTTTAAACCACTGAGTTGATGTGCCAACTGAAGGATTCCCAGACCAGGAAGACAAATGGTATGAAAGAGATGTAAAAGAGGCCATCTATGTCCACTGTACTGCATTGGCAGCATGCATTGTCATGCTAAAAAATTAATCTGCTGCCAATTAGGCACATGGTACTTAATGGTGGATCAAAACCTGAATGTACAGTGGGCATGGAAAGTATTCAGACCCCTTTAAATTTTTCACTCTTTGTTTCATTGCAGCCATTTGCTAAAATCAAAAAAGTTGATTTTATTTCTCATTAATGTACACTCAGCACACCATCTTGACAGAAAAAACAAATGTAGAAATTTTTGCAAATTTATTAAAAAAAAAAAGAAAAACTGAAATATCACATGGTCATAAGTATTTTTTTGCTCAGTATTGAGTAAAAGCACTCTTTTGAGCTAGTACAGCCATGAGTATTCTTGGGAATTATGTTTTTCACACCTGGATTTGGGGATCCTCTGCCATTCTTCCTTGCAGATCCTCTCCAGTTCCGTCAGGTTGGATGGTGAACGTTGGTGGACAGCCATTTTCAGGTCTCTCCAGAGATGCTGAATTGGGTTTAGGTCAGGGCTCTGGCTGGGCCAGTCAAGAATGGTCACAGAGTTGTTCCGTAGCCACTCCTTTGTTATTTTAGCTGGGTGCTTAGGGGTCATTGTCTTGTTGGAAGGTGAACCTTCGGCCCAGTCTGTGGTCCTTAGCACTCTGGAAGAGTATTTCTTCCAGGATATCTCTGTACTTGGCCGCATTCATCTTTCCTTCAATTGCAACCAGTCGTCCTGCTCAGTTTGGCTGGATGGCCAGGTCTAGGAAGAGTTCTGGTCGTCCCAAACTTCTTCCATTTAAGGATTATGGAGGCCACTGTGCTCTTAGGAACCTTGAGTGCTGCAGAAATCCTGTTGTAACTTTGGACAGATCTGTGCCTTGCCACAGTTCTGTCTCTGAGCTCCTTGGGCAGTTCCTTCCTCATGATTCTCATTTGCTCTGACATGCACTGTGAGTTGTGAGGTCTTATATAGACAGGTGTGTGCCTTTCCTAATCAAGTCCAATCAGTTTAATTAAACACGGCCGGTCTCCAACGAAGGAGTGGAACCATCTCAAGGAGGATCAGACGAAATGGACAGCATGTGAGTTAAATATGAGTGTCACAGCAAAGGGTCTGAATACTAAAAACAAAATGTTATCTATAACTGGGAACAGCTTATGTTCATCTAGCAAACTCTTACATCCAGTGGCAGAAAAGAGCCTAACTAAAGCCATTAGCTTAAAAAAAAAAAAAAAAAAGAAGAAAATCATGAACATCACCATCTAACAGCATCTAGCTAGAGGCCAGAGTGATGTGCCTGCAAACTGGAAGATTGTTTGAATACGTTTTGAGCCTGCACAGCTCTGGCTCATATAGCTGCAGCAGCATTACTGTCAGTTTTTTTTTAAAAAGTGCCACCTACTTGCCTTTAAGCCCAGACAGTCTGTTTCTGAGAAGGAAAAGAACATTTGTGCACCCTCCACATTTGTCAGGCCGATATTCCAGCTGCAGTTTTATTTCCTCCCTTCTCCTGCAACTGTGACTTCAACAGAAGTTGAAGGGCTCACTGTGATCAGGTCAGGTATAGTACAATTTCTTGCAAAACTTGCAAATCCTGACGCAGTTTCCACAGCATAACTGGCTGCAAACACAGTGGGCCATTTGCAAGAACCTCTCACATGAACAGCATCTTGTCAATTTACAGGCTTAAGTGATTTAAAAGAATGTCACAATCTCATATCCAACTGTGCCAAACCAAAATTTCTGTTATGAAAATGGCCTTAATTGCTGCCGCTACCTAAGGGATTGGTCAAAATGGTCAAAGAAAATTATAAAAAGCTTTTTCCAAGGGGCCCTCTGTCACATTAAATGAGTTTGTCACAATCAGCAGTAACTTCACAAACAATGTTGTATCATAATTTCATACATTCAGACAGAAAAAATTTGCCTTCACACTTTTTTTTTTTCAACAGGAACTGCAAGTACCAGAAATTCAGTCCAGTGGAGTTCATGCTGACTGCAGACCTAGAATCCAGGTTTGTCCACACAGTCCTCCTCTTCACAGAACTGACTTGCTGAGATGTTTGAAGATTCATTTCAGCAACTCTCCCTAAATCAAATGTTGGGCTACAATTAGTAACACCACTGACATACTGATCTGGTCAGTTAAGTAGCAGAGGGGGTTGTTAATCAGTTTCAGCTGCTTTGGTGTTAATGAAATTAACAACACTAGAGGGCTGACAATGAGACAACTTGTTTTTTTTCATTTTTTCATGGTTTGAAGGATTTAGATGAAACCTTGCATGATTATTCTCCTTATCAAGACTTTTATGCAGAGATCAACTCTTGGACGTCAAGGTCAAAAGTCAAGGTCACAAAACTATTAAATCTTTGTTTTGTTGTCCTAACACATTACCCAGGCCATATCAGTATAGATATCAGCATGATTTCTTTCCACTGAGATCTGATGCACTCTCAAAGGGTTCTTTTAATATTTTTTGAGCAGTGAGTGACTGTAGGTTTTAGTTTAGCTTTCACAGGGAAGAATTTGACTGAGCTGTACAAAGTCTGAATATTCCAGTGAAGTCATTAATTACTCATGTGATGCGATGCCAACTTCATTAAGCAGAAGTAAACAGACGTAGGCAAATCGTTTAAATCATAAAGACACGAATTACTATTGTTTACTTAAGAAAAACTACATGTGATGGTTTTGTGCCTTCAGCTTTGATCTGTAAATTGTAAACTGGCTGTAATGTACAAGACAGTCGACTTAATAAATGTGGGTGGAAAAACTGAGACATATTGTTGAAACTGCTTGTATTTTTCTAAAGACATCTGAGGCGGTTCATCTTTTTTCTTTCTTTCTCTTTTTTTTTTTTTTTAAGGGGTCGCTCATTAAATGAGAAAATGTGAATGTTTCCAGATTATGCAGTGGGTTTCCTGGTTTGGCCCACTTGAAATCAAATTGTACGTATGTATTGAAAAGCTGGCTGACTTGTAACTGGGTGGCTGTATTTTCAGTGCTTCCAGCAACAAACTAAATAGTTTGAATCAGGTTATTAAATGCATTTAAAAACAGCTTTGTGTATTTACTTGGATTATCTTTGTCTAACATTAAAATGTGTTTGATGATCTCAAAGTGTGACGAATGTGCAAAAAAAGAAAGGCAAGCAGGCAGGAAGGAGGAGGCAAATAGTTTTTCAAAGCACTGCAGAACTTCAGAAATATGGAATCGTCTCTAACCCAGTCAAGCTTGCGAGTGCCTGTACTGTGTGAAGCTCAACTGAGTTATAACAGTAAAATAGCAGCATCACTACTGAGGACTAGAAATGTGCCGGGCTCAGTGGTAAACGTTCATTATGAGGACTCAAATAGACAACATTGTTACATAATGCATGAAAGATCTTATTTAAGATGTTTATCACTGCAATGATTTCGTATATTGAAAATAAACAAAACACTGAGTGTTACAGTATTAATTAGGCACAATAAGTTGTACAAACATCCACCTGTGCGTTGCAAAGGTAGATGAAATCAGGTAGTTGACTGGAGATGGAGAATGGACTCCATGTGCAAACATTTCTTTCACTCTTACTCTTCTTTTGTAGATGTTTTTGTTATAATATGTTAAGATGAGATCTTATAATATTGCATTTCATAGAAAGCAACCATGTTTTGATTTTATAAATTACTGTGACCTTTTCTCTAATGACTTGTTGTTTTCCTTCAGACATAATGGCACAGAAACACGCCAAGCCCAACTTAAGCCATTCCCAGGCATCTGAGATCGTGAAGAGGCTCTACAGGCTGACTGCATCAGCCATTCAGTCGCTGCCCAGTTATGATGACCAGAACTTCTATGTGGCACCCATTGAGGGGGGCGAGTATATCCTAAAGATAATGAACTCAGAGGACAGCAAGAATGTCTTCCTGATTGAGGTGCAGACATATGCCATGTCCTTCCTCCAGCAGAATGGAATTCCTGCTCAAACAGCTCTGCCCACCGCCTCAGGAGAGCTAATGAGTCTGGAAGAAATAGGTATGTGACCAGCCACGTTGTTTAGATCTGAGAGATGTCATCTGACTTGACATAAAGTTTCATTCATGCACAGTGAAGCTCGTATCACAGCAGCAGAACACTCAGTGTTCAGTCAGTCAGGCTTATCTCAAATTCATCCTGACTGATGTCCAAATGCTTCAAAGCATTTTCTCTGTCAGAATTCACTTGTGGATCACAATTAATACCTCTGCCAAGGAGGTTGTGTTTTTGGTAGCGTTTACGTGCATGCGTGTCACTCTGTCTGTAAACACAAAAGCTCAAAAGGTTTTGAATGAATTCTGATAAAACTTTGTAGGGGTGCAGAGTGGGATCATGTTAATAGCCTATTTAAAATTTGGCTTACATCCACCAAGGTCTTCAAGGTCAACTTAATGATTTATTTCTATATAGAGCTATTTAAAAGTATGTTTCTTAGCTATTATCATTAGTGCTCCTATATAATGTTTGTGTAATCAAAGTAAACGACTGACAAAGAAAACAAAATGAACATATACAAAGTAGCATTCCCTTAAACGTCTTCTTTATGGTCAGGGAATAAAAATCTGACCTATCTGGCTTTATGTGAAAAAGTAATGACATAGGGCCAGGAAGGTTTGAGTAGCTCCTGATATTTGATGGAAACGGATTTATAGTCATATAATTTATAATCTATAAACACTCTCTGCTTTACCTGTCTGTTACACCCCGATCTAGGGGTAAGGAAGTGCAATATAAAGTAACATACACTTGGTCAAGAGCAATGCATCAGTAATTGAGAGCAAACTACTCAAGGGTTAAGGGTGAGAATATTGAATAAAAACTTGGCATGTCTCTACATGTTGTGGAGTGCGTCCTTAAAAATTTTGAGGAACCTGGACAAGTGAAGGACAAAAGGGAAAAGTGGCAGGCAATTTTTTTGTATATTTAACCAAACAAATCGGAGCAAATTATGTGTTATTGCAACAGGCTGGTAATAACAATGTGTCTAAAGATACAATTTAAAATTGATTCTTTGTTGTCCGTTATGTGTTTAAAAAAAAATCCTGAAAATGAGTGAAAAAAGAACAAATGCCAAAAGAAGAACTTCTGAAAGATCTTCAGAAAGCCCGGAGAACTATTTTCAAAACCACTTTAAAAAAATGATAAGAAAGCCTGGCTCCTTGAATCAAAATATTAAAAAAAAAATTAGGGGTGACTCAAAACTTTGCACAGTACAGTGGTATATGGGAGTACTTCATATGTTCCTGAGTACTGTGTGCCTTTAACTTTGCGTAAATGTTCCACGTAGTTAAAATTGACCTTTGGCTTGTTGTATTTTCAGATAATCTGTAAAGTTAAGGTACAGACAATCTGACCTGTGCAGGAGGTAGAGTAACACATCCTGACTCAAGGCAAAAGGGCAGTCTTACACAATAAAGTTCAAATAATTAGTAATATTATCACTCACACACTATATTAGTGATTAATGTGCCCTTGAGCAGGGCTTTGTCATACATGTTCAAGTTTAATGAAGCCTAAGAATAATCATATCCTTATGTTTGGCAGATTGTGGTTATGGCAATCAGAAGTACCTGGTGAGACTGTTGACTTATCTGCCTGGGACAACCATCTCCAAGGTTCCAGTAACGCCCCAGCTGCTGTATGAAACAGGAAAAACAGCAGCTAGAATGGACACAATCCTCCAAAAGGTATGATATCTTGTGAACTCTTTTAGGAAAGCATCCACTCTGATTTAGAAATCACTGAATTTTAGTGAAAAGTGCTGCAAGGCAAAAGATGATTTCATGAAATTGCCCAAAGTAAATATGTCTATCAGTTTTTTTAAATCTTTGCTATGCAGAGTAAAGCAAGAAGTGGTAGTTTATTTTACATGTGTCTTGCATTTTTGGCTTACTTTAAGATGGAACACCCTCATCTTAACATTCTGAAAAGGGAGAAGTTTGTATGGAGTCTGTCAAATGTTGTCCTCCTGGAAGATTACCTCTACGTGTTAGATGGAGATCCTCTACTGGAGGTTGTGAAGTCTGTAATCAAGGCGTACAAGGTCTTCGTGGATCCCAAGCGCTCTAGTTTTCGCAAGTGTGAGTGTACAGTATTTACTCATTACATTCATCTATGACATGCTTTGTTTTATTTAATCACCACTTTGATATCCGGTTAAATGTCATAAACACATAGAGGTGAACTTTAAAGGTCTTTTTATTATTTCTGTTTATCAAATATTTATGCTTGTGGACCAGAGAGCTGCTCATGCAGCATGCACAAGGCTACTTGCCTTCCTTGACACAGCTTGGAACTTGCTCATAGGCTTCTCATTGGCTGATTGTATACAGTCGGTGTCAATGTGTCACTCGTGTGCTGCATTTTGATTCTGCAACAGAACTATTTAAATTTCCTTTCAAAGGCATTAACCATGGAGACTTCAATGACCTCAATATCCTCGTGCAGCCTGATGAGAAAGAAGGCTACAGGATAACTGGAATTCTGGACTTTGGAGACATGAATTGTGGCTACTACGTCCATGAGCTCGCAATCACTATCATGTACATGATGACTGAGCACCCTAAACCCATTGAGGTGGGTGGACCCATCCTTGCTGGCTGGGAAAGTGTCCTTCCTCTCAATGAGGCGGAGAAAGATTGTCTGTATTTGCTGGTGTTGTCCCGCTATTGCCAGTCCTTGGTTTTAGCTCGTTACTCTGTGACCTTGCATCCAGAAAACACAGAGTATCTAATGATCTCAACCAGGAAGGGTGTTAAGATTCTCCAGCAACTCTGGGAGTTAGGAAAGGAGCAGGTCGAGAAGGTTTGGCTGCAGACTGCCGCTCAGTTCAGTGACAGCAAGTGAGAAACAGTGTAGTGAATCCACTTGGCCATAATTTGTTCTAATTTAATTTGATTTTAAGATCACTAGTTAAAAATGTAGACTGTGTTTCCAAAGTTAAAGCAATACACATTTTAACCTTCCGATTCAGACACAAAGAATGAGGAATACTGAAGTGTCCTAATTAAGCTGGAAAAGTGCACAAAGTGTATGCAAGAAAAAAAATGTTGATACTGTATAAGAACTCTGAAGGAAGTACTGTAAAAGCAAAGATAGTTATTAGCAAACACATAGAAAGGAAATCGAAAGTGTTTACAAATTCCGCAGTGCAGTGCTTCACATTTTATAGATGCAGAAGTAAACAGTGAAGTGCCACAGAGCTACTTGAAAATGAAAAGTTCCTGAATTCTCATTGTACGCTTTACAATAAATGTCAGAGTGGTTCTATGATCAGATATGCGAATATGTAAATACATTCCTCTACACATTGACAAATCTCTGGATACATTTCCAGATTTGTTCACACATTTACAAATCTAATTACAGACACACACAGATCTGAATAAGCCCATGCCAATCACACAAATCCAAAAATGCAACGCACACATTGAGATACACGCACAAATAATTTTGCAGCAATAATAGCCCCATTCTATGCAGTCCTGAGAAAAACTAAGTACACCCTTTCTGCTTCTCTAGCAATTAAGATGGAAAATGCACCTTAAGGGAGCTGTGCATAAATAAAGGCCTGAAAACTTTAATGAGCTGAAGCAACGCTGTAAAGAAGAGTGGGGCAAAACTCCTGCACAGCGATGTGAGAGACTGATAGTCATACAGAGAACAATTACTTCGAGTTATTGCTGCTAAAGGTGGTTCTATAAACTGTTGAAGCGTGGGATAGTGCTTCACAGGAACGCAGAGAGTCCCGTGGAAGCTTTTTTTTTTTGACTGTAGTAATCATTAAGTGTAATTACAAAAACGATTAATGTGAGCCTGCGAGCTACTTCATGCAGGCAACTCTGGCTGCACACTAATGTAATACACACTAACATGCCGCGTTCTCCTCACGTAATTTACCAAACACACTCTCGATCTGTTGGCTTACTGAAGCTGCAGAATTTCTCATCTCTCTCTCTCTGATATGCTACTGCTGCCAGTTAGTGCAGGAGTAATGGCACCTGGGCTTAAGCAGCAGCTCAGTAAGCTCCACTGTCTACTCTGCAGCAGATGTTTCATGCCAAAGAAGTGTCACCCAGATTTTCAAGCAATGGGGCAAATTTCACATCCAAGGTGTACATTAACTTGTGTGCTCACTTACTCAGTTATTCATTTTGCTATGCTAATACAATCAGTGCCTCTCACTGACACCCTTAGAATCAGATTATAATTTTTTTTGTACAATAACTTTAGAATATTTAATGAAGCCACACAATTTTTCAGATTTGTTCAATTTTGTATGGAATAGCCCTTTAATATTCCCTCTCCAGTGATTGTGTGTGTGAGAGATTCAACTTTTCAAATTATGTTTGGTGTTTTAACTGGAACCAAGTGTTAATAAATATACACTTTTCACTTTTTCTACTTTTCTACTGTTTCCATTACCTCCTTGTTTTACACGGTTTTCTGCTTGAGAATGTGTTGCAGCTGATCTAAGTCCAGTCAAATGATTCTGTAAAAGATCTGCTTCCATGTAACAAGAAACAGGTTCAAAGTGCAACCAGTCATTTACTGAAAAAAATTCTGTTCTATTCTAGTAGGCTGTCTGCAGAGTCCTTTTTTTTTTTACTGTCTGTTATCTGGTAAATGATTGACTTGGACTGGATTGTAAAATATGTCTCTGAAATTGCTGTAATTTTGAAAGACAAAGCACCTCTCAATTTAAAAATAAAACACTTTGCCATTTCACGTTGCATTTTATTTCACTGATTGGTGTTCTGGAGCCAAAAGAGTTCATGGCACTGACTCTACCACAATCTAACTTGAGAGAGGGAGGCCAGTCTTTGCTCTACACCACAAAATTCAAATAGATCAGATGTTGAAAAATCACATTTTAAGAAATATAATTTTGTAATAATTACTTTTTGTTTTTTTTTTTTTTTTTCCGAATTAGGGCTCTTTACATGAATTACATGCATTTCTCTTGAAGTAATTTGAACTCATAATTCATAGCATCTGATCTAGCAGGTAGTTGTGTGTGTGTTTTTATGATGAAAGTAATACCTTTACTAGCTTTAAAAAAATGCTCTCAGTTGTTTTGCTGTGATTTTTCTCCCATCCTTAAAGCTTCTGATAATAGTGTAATAGTGCCCTCATGTGGTCGTCATAAGTGCAGCCAGGTTGCTTTACTGTAAATAATAAAACACTGACTGTTAATGTGCACAACTGACACCACTGACAGTATGACCGAAAGCATATATATACTATTATTGTAACATTTATTGCGAGTTTTATTGTATAAAACATGCTTCTCCTTTGAAGAGAAAAGATTCATACACTCACACTTATTGGCCACTTTATTAGATACACTGTACCAAGCTGGACTCCTTTTACCTTCAGGGCTGCTGTAATTCTTTGTGGGAAAGCTCCCATAAAGTGCTGGAAGATTTTGTTATATATTGAAAATGCTAGCATCACACAATTGCTGCAGGTTTGTCGGCTGCACATCCATGGTGCAAAAGGGATCCTTAGGTAGGCTGTGGTATTTAAATAATGCTCTAAGGGGCCCAAAGTGTGCTAAGAAAATGTCCCACATGGTTACACAACCACCAGCAACCTGAATTGGTGATATAATCCAGGATGGATCCATACTTTCAGGTTAAATTCTGATGCTACCATCTTAATGTTGCAGCAGAAATCGAGCGGCATCAAACCAGGTAATGTTTTTCCAGTCTTCTGTTTTCCAGTTTTGGTGAGCCTGTGTGAACTGCAGCCTCAGTTTCCTGTTCTTAGCTGAAAGGAGTGGCACCTGTTGCGGTCTTCTGCTGTTGTAGCCCATCTGCTTCAAGGTTCAATGTTTTGCTCCGTACCTTGGTTGTAACAAGTGGTTATTTGAGTTATTTGAGTTGAGTTGACTTCCTTTTACCTTCAAGCAGTACTTTTCATTTCCATTCTCCTCTAACCTCTGGCATCAACAAGGCATTTTCACACAGAGAACTGCTGCTCACTGGATATTTTCTCTTTTTCAGACCATTCTTTATAAACCTTAGAGATGGTTGTGTGGGTTCTGATGCTCAGCTTGAACTCCAGCAGGCCATCCTGACCACGTCTACATGCCTAAATGCACTCAGTTGGTGTCATTTGAATTTTGTTTGTGTATTTGTAATAATAGGCAGTATGGAAGAGAGTAGAGCTTAACAAATAATATCTGAATTTTAATTTTTGAGCTAGTACGAGATTTGCTAACATGTATTTGGTTTTGTTAGATATTTTTTTTTAATAATTTTTTAAATGAATTAATTAAATAAAAATGAATTCATACATTTGCATTTTTAAGCAAGAATTGATTATCCAGTTAGCATGGATCTTTCAATCATAAAGATGATTGAAAGTCTTTGAGAGGCTGTAGCTTCTTAGCGACATTCACTCCATAAAGGAAGCTGTATTGTTATACATGCTTCACCCAATAGGATCCCTGATCTGACCAATGATTACATTTATAACCACATGTCATCCATCAACTGCTAAATGTCTAGTTGGTATCTAGAACACCACCTAGACATTCAGCAACAATGCCTTGTTGATGTCAGAAATCTCGATCTAGATTAGATAAATATAGCCAAATATATTAAACCTCTGAAAACATGACTACCCAGGGTTAAGACCAGTAAGCAGGTGCAGTCTTACATGCCTTTCCTCTTCTCCTCCTTCTGACTTGATAATTGATCAAAACAATGATTTATTCTGTCTTACAGAAACCTGGTTGCAATGGGAAGGATATATAATTTTAAATAAATCAACACCCATGAGCCACTCATGGGACTCTCAGAACCCTCGAAGCACAGCCTGAAGAAGAGGAGTGGCAGCAATCACTCACTCTAGTTTTTCAATCAACCAAAGACTTACACAGAGTTATGTTTCAATTGAAAGCCCTAATCTTAGTCCTGCACACCCTAACTACATAACACAGTTTGATTCCCTTTTTATCTGGTTTCTCTGACTTTTTATCTGATAAGTGCTCAGTTTGGATAAAATAATAACAGTGGATTTACTGTGGTTTCCACTAACACTGAGAAGAGTCTTGGAGCTGTTTATTGACCAGGATGTCCTTCAGTGTTCACTTTTAACAAAAATATAGGTCTGCCTTCTTGCAAGTGCAGAATATTGCTAAAAATGAAAACATCCTGTCTCAAAGTGATGCTGAAAAAGTTTCAGGCTGTTCAAAAACCTCCCCGAAAGGGCTTAAGATGATCCAAACGCAGCAAGAGTACTGACAGGGACTACAAAGAGAAATTTCTCCCGTATTAGCTTCTTTTCATTGGTTCCCTGTTAAATCCAGAATTGAATTTAAAATCCTTCCCCACACAAAGTTCTCAGTGATCAGGCTCCATGTTAAAACATGTTTTGGTATTATGCTACCCGTGCACTTTGTTCTCAGATTATGGGCTTATTTGTAGTTTTAAAGTTCTTAAAGAAGAATGGGAGGCAGAGCCTTCACCCTATCAGGGACCTTTCCTGTGGACCAGATCCCAGTGTGACTGTGGGACTTCTCTACCACTCTACTTTTAAAGATTAGACTTAAAACTTTCCTCTTCCCTTATTTTTCCACTCATCTCTTTTCACTTCCCATGCATTTACAATTAGGTCTATGATTTATAGACAAAGACACAATTTTTGTAGTTTTGCCTCTTTGCATCACAGTAATGGACTTGAAATCACTAAATATGTGATTGAAGTGCACACTTTCAGATTTAATTGAAGGGGCTTTACAAAAAGATTTGTTTAGGACACAGGTGGGCAACATTTTTTTGTCAGAGCACCAGACTGACTTTAATGCAGTAAGCAAATAGCTGCATGTTGAACAGCCAAACAGAAAGATGTCTTGAAATCCATGAAGATACAAATTCTGAGTGTACACACAGCTGAAATCGTTAATATGAATTAAATCGTTTTCTGTTCTGTTATGACCTGCGTACCTGAGTGAGACTGATTTTTTTTTCTTGTGTAGCTAATTCAAACGGTCACAGTTCAGACCTGGATCAGTGAATGACTAACATTTATTTATGAACACATTTTACAGGATTTCCCACACATCGTTTACTTGGGTGGACTTCCCTGGTATATTACCGGCCACCAAGTAGGCTATATTTCGCTATTTGTTTTAATTTTATTTCCTCAGTCTGAGATAACATGATAAATATCTATTAGGCTTTATTGGGCAGTCACTGTACTCTGTTTATAAAAATGGCTGTAAATGAATTGGACAAATTGTCATAATTTTAAACATAAAGCTTGTTTTTAATACTTGGAAATCCTCTGCACTCAGTGACTTAAATTAAGAACCCATGGGCATGACCAAATGCTGTTTCCTCCCTTTTTTCTGCAGCCACCTTCAGTTGCCGCTTGTTTGTGGGTCTTTCTGCATTCGGTTTTGTATTTAATAGCTGAAAAGCATGTTCTATTGGACTGAGATCAGGTGACTGACTTGGCCATTGGATAGTATCCCATTTCTTTACCTTGAGTTGCTTTTGCAGTTAGTTTTGGGCTATTATTCATTTGTACTGTGAAGTGCTGTCCGATGAGTTTTGCAGCATTTGGCTGAATCCGAGTAGAGAGTATAACCCGGTACACTTCACAGTTCATCCTGCTACTTCTATCAGCACTCACATCATCAACAAACATTAGTGACCTGATTCCACTGGCAGCCGTACATGGACATGCCATAATACTGCATCCATCATGTTTGACAGGTAATGTTTGGTTCAGATCATGAGATGTTTTTCCTCCTTCTTCCCATCATTCTGATACAAATTCATTTTGGTTTCAACTGTCCAGAGTCTAATCTGGATTTCCTGTTCTTGAGTGTAACCAGTGGTTTGTACCTTGACCCTTGCAAACTTTCTGTATTTCCATTCATGAAGGCTTGATTGCAGACTTTGACACGTCAGAGTGTTCTTGACTTGGTTAGATGTGAAGGGTTTTTACTAACCATGGAAATAATTCTGTCATCATGCACCTCGGTTGTCTTCTGTGGTCTTTCAGGCCTTTTGGTGTTGCTGAGCTGGCCGGTGCGTTCATTCTTTTTAAGAATGAACCAGATTGTTGATTTGGAAACTTCTAAAGTTTTTCCTGCCTCTTGAGGTGACTGTTGTGATTTGGCACTATATAAATAAAACTGAATTGAATTGATAGGTTTATTTTGGTTTGTCAGACTAATGATGGCCTCTTTCACGTCCGTTGACATCTCTTTGGGCCTCACATTTAAAATATGGTGAAAATCTAGGTGATACAAATTCAACACTTTGAATCAACTTCAGATGTTATGCCTGCTTCATTTGTCATGAAATAATAAGGGAGCAGGCCTCGACTGGACATGAAACTGTTTGTCAGTCAATTGTCCAAGTATTTTTGAGACTGTGTCTAAACAGTTAATGCAATTTTTTTTGTTAAACCCCTTGAATTAAAGCTGAAACTCTGCATTTCGATCACATTGATTTTTTTAAATTTAAAATACACTGTAACAGCGTACAGAGGCAAAACTACTAAAATTGTGTTTTTGTCCAGCAAATTAAGGACCAGAATGTTTGCTAATATTACAGTACATGTCGTAACGGTTTGTTTACTTTCTCCCATAGTTTTCCATTTGTCTTTTTTTCTCTATGCTCTCCTTTTTTGCTTTTCTCTTTCTCCTCACCCCTCAAACCAGTTGCGACAGATGCCGCTCACTCCCTGAGCTTGGTTCTGGCAGAAGTGTCTTCCTGTTAAAAGGGAGTTCTTCTTTCCCCTAGTTGCCATGTGCTGCTCATAAGTGATTGTCTGATTTGTGATTTTCTTTCTTACATTGTAGGGTCTTTACCTTATAATGTCAGTGGCCTTGAGATCACTGTTGTTCTGAATTGGTGCTATATAAATAAAATAAAATTTAATAGATATGAACGTGTTTAACACTAGATGGAGCCATCATCCCACTCATCCCCTGTTCTGCTTAATCCCTCCTTTATGAATCAGTTCTTGAGACTTGGGGGCTTGAAAACTTTACTTTTGTTTTGACAGCCCCGTGGGGGTGGAAAGAGTTTATGACTTGTGTTGTAGCCGTATAAAATTTTTGTTTATTCAAAAGCTTATGAACTTAGGCTGATCTCTTCAAACGCTTGAAACATCCCTACATGTAAAGTAGAGCTACAGCACATTAGATGCAGATGCAATGAGGAAACGATGGTTTATGTAACAAGATGTGGCCCTAATCTTACTACCAGTCCCGTCAGCCTTAATAAGTCAGATTATAGCTTTGAGAAAAATTCACAATAGGAACACAGCATATGAAATTGTATGAAACTGATTTTGTATTTCACCTTCACGTGCTGCTGTGCTGCCCACACCTCAGCCAGAGTCTGGATTCACACACTCTCTCTCTCGCTCTCTCTCTCTCTCTCTCTCACACACACACACACACACACACACACACACACACACACACACACACACACACACACACACACACACACACACACACACACACACACACCTCCTCTACCTTCCTACATTTCAACCTCCTACCTCAAAGGCACCATCTGCCCTCTGCCCCCGCTGCAGCTAGTGATATGTACCTCCAGTCATGCAGAAAAAGTCACAGTGTGCGTCTGTGAATATCTGCCCATGTTCACGTTTGTACTCCGTCTGTTTCGCTGTAGTTCACTGTTGTTCAAGTACAGTGATCCCAAAGAGGCATGTAGCTGAACCTTAGTGCCGTATCCTTCATAAGCCTGAGTCCCTTCTTACCCTTTCTCATCTTCCCTTTCTCTTTTTTGTCTTTGTAATACTTTAATTCCATGTCCCGCAAATTATAGTTGAAACAGAAATGGCAACACTCAAAGGACTTAGCTTAATACACCAACCCCACTTATCAGTGCCATTAAATCCTCTTGGCATTTTAAAACAGAGCACTGAGTCTATGCTGAACCTTTTTATGAATTAAAGCATAGAAAATTAAATTTACACTCCAAAAATCACCAATATAGAGACTTTTTTTTTTTACTGTTTCAAAAAAAAATATGCTACCCCTGTTTTCAGGTTTGAATATTTTTCACTAGTTGCATACATTTACTCCAAGCTCTTTCAAAACAAAAGGCTCTGCAGTGAAAAAAGATGATAAAACATCAAAAGTAAAGTCAACAGGTGGAACGCAAGATCATGTACTCTAAAAAGTAAAGTAGAAATATCACAAATAGAATAGAATTGTCCTGATTCAGCCTCAACAACTGGTCAGATGTTTCTAAGATTTTAGACCATGTGAAGATAACTGGACACCAAAAATCTTGACTGATCCACAGTTATAATCTTCCCAAATAGAGCTACTGCTCCTCAGCTTTAGAGGTAGGTACATGTGCACATAAGGTCCTGCCTTCCATTAGAATGAATTTTTTAAAAAAGCCCTTTGCTTTGTCTTTGGTTGTATGTCTTTTTTTTTTTTTAAACTGGAAACAACAGTTTCCACCTTTAATATAGATTAATCTGACACAAAGCACTTGGCTGCCTTGCCAAACCGTCTCTGCTGCCAAGCTGACCTGTTAGCACTAATCCACTTCATGGACCCCTGACAAACTGTTGTGTAATGCATATTAGATCTGTGGCTGGATGATCCGTAGTGGCCACAATCATTAGGGTTGACAGAAAGCTAATGGGTCTTTCTCTTCTGTTTCTCATCTGTTATGTGGACAATTTGGCAAGGTCCCTAACTAGCTGGTTAGTTCTGAATTATGATAATTATTTTCTTTATCTTCTCATTTGTATTCAGAGGAAGGGATGCTTCACCTAAAAAATGTGGCAGCTTTCTAAGAGAGGCATGTTTCTAGTGGCATCCGGCCACTCATCATGCAAAAACAAAGGGGATGCACCTCACATATGGGAGTAAGGCTCAAGAGGAGACAGTGGCCTCAGTTAGTAAGCTGCTGTGCTAGCTCAGTGGCTACTTCAGGCTCATGAATCCGTTTCTGAGTGCAGGGTCTTCTGTCATGAACTGTTCCTTGTCAGACCCACAAAACTCACCAATGGGGCAGCAAACGAAAAGCCTAAGGCATGAATTATTATAACTTTCACACAGTATCACGGTGCCTTTTAGTAGATGTCTTGAACGTTCACATTTGCTGTAGAAATCGTTATGGTGGCCTATCTGCACCGAACAGGTTGAAGGTACAGCGGCCTCTCAAAGATCCAACATTAGGGGAAGTGCGTGGAAAGGGATGGCTAATCGATTGGACAGGACTGGATTTACTGAGCTGACTGAGTCACACGGTGACTGTGGAAGTAAAAGAGGAAATCTATGTGTGTGTATGTGCCTGTGTGTGATGAGGAAGAAGGTATTTTTACTATCAAAATTACTACCTGACTACAATATAGGACTGACTGACTACAATGCAGGGTAGGTCTGTAGTATTATGATTATGCACTTCTATGATAACTGAAAATAAACAAAGAGAAACGTGAGTTTCTGGACCAATAAGCTGCAAGGAAAATGTCAAATTTTTTTCATCATCTGTCTATGTATTATTTGTCAATAATGAACTGAGTTCAGTTGTAGCCGTTGTGCATTCACACTTTCATTCACAAGGGACTGCTGCAGTCAAGGACTTTGTTTTCTGCATTTGTTTTTTTTTTTTTTTGCAGCAAGGCTGTGCAGTGAAACCTCCCCTTCCTTGTATGCTCATTTGCGCATGCATAAAGTGAGGAGAACATGTCTCCCATATGCATACATAAAAATCGGGAGGTGGAGAGAACAGCAGGAAACTCAAGCACAGAACAAAGCAGACATCAATGACAACAGAAAGAAAAAAGCTTGATTACTGTGGGACCCACAGTATAGTTGGATAAATGAATGTACTTAAGAGATACTGGGCAACCCCCCTCTTCATTTTATGTTATTGGGTCACTTATTATTACTGTGTTCATTTATCCTCTCACTGATATACATTATGCTCATCGTGCATGGTCTATTCAACTTGTAATGTTTTAGTAGGTTAATTATGATTCCAAAGAGTGGAGCTCACACAGGCACTGGGTGGGGCAGCTTGGGGGTCCTGTGTCGTTTAGTGCACGAACGGCCTGTAGAGTGCAGCCCCCACTGAACTGAAGTGCTTGTGTTTCTGTATTTGCAGAGCAAAACGACAGGTAAAGTGAAACTATTCTAAACTCGTGCACACCTGGAAGTGTCTTTTGTCCAAGTGTGCAACACCACCCATTTTAAATGGCCGGACAAACTTCTATAGATCAAGAAAGTTTAAGTAATTATGGATAAAATATTTGCAGTAAAACTATTTTATGAAAGAACAACAACTCAATTGATGTAGTAAACTTGCCACAGGAAGCTAAAATATACATCATACTTGATCTTGATCTTTTTTGTACTTTTGTAACTTTTTCTGTCGTGTGATTCACATTCTTGGCACTGTCTGACATGATGGTATTATAATCCTGATCTACCCACACAGCGAATGTACAGCTGAACTCAGAATATAAAAATGTACACAATGTCTGACAGGTAAACATAGTTTCAAACACCCCCGCATACCCCACAGCTAGACAGTGGACACACCACTCCTGTCAGTTGCATTTTTCATGAAAAATTCAGTTCTTGCTGCAGCACGGCAAGTTTTGCTTACACACTGGCAAACATTTAGACCCAGCTGATGACATTATTGACCTACAGTTTATCTGATTAGACCAGCCTCAAACTTTCTGATACTTGCAGAAGTGTCTCTTGAAGCCTTAAGTATAAACTTTGTGCCCACTGAGTACTTTACAGTCGCTGGATGTATTCAGTTTTATTTATATAGCGCCAAATCACAACAGCAGTCACCTCAAGGCGCTTTGCAGTATAATTTAAGGTAAAGACCATACAATAATATAAGAAAGGTTAGTTCTTCATGACTTAATATGAACAATGTGATGATGCAGTGACTTTAATTTTGATAACTGGACAGATGATAATATGACCTGTATGAGTGTGAATCCCGTCTTCTGCTTTTGTAATCAGTTATTGTTGTTTGGTTAATATTTGTGTGATTTTGTGGTTTCATACCAGATACATGTTAGGCTCATAGTTTGAGGCTAGCCTAGACATAGTTTGTAGCAGCTGCAGAGGCAACCATTTTATCATATTTAGTTTCTGGCTGAGTAACTTTTTAAACCTGAATAGATGTGCCCATATGTTTTTTTCATCATCTGCTGAGCATTCCTGTACTGGAAAAGGTGTAAAACGTGATTCATCCAGGTGTACTTTTCCAGTTCAAAGTTCACGACCTGGCTAAAAACAGTGCAAATGAACTGGGGTGGTAGTTGAATTATTCAGATGAGAACTTTGAAGGTTGAAGTGGAGAAGGGTTCCACGTGAACAGCAGATGAACATGGGTCAGTTTGTCCTAAAGGACGAGCGAATGCCGCTCGGAAACATGTGATGATGTCCTATGTTGCTGCGGCCGCTTGAAAGGCAGTCAGGTTCAAATCCCCAATCTTGGAGGTGTGGAGATAGTCACGGCACGTGAGGTGCCCAGGGCAGTGACTCAAACGAACCTGGAGAAGCTGGCAGGGGCCCCCTGGGAGAGTTCGCTTTTCTTTCTGCAAAATGCAAATTGCACAAACCAGCACTGAATTTTTGAGCTAGTATCAAAGCTAAATTTTCTTAAGATTATGCCACTTTGCTCAGTTTTGATAAAATTAGGTGAGAAAGTAATCATTTAGATTCCGTAGATGTGGTTTCACAATAGCTTTAGAAATCTTTAGACAGATTTCTTATCTTTGCAAGCCCTTTGATAAGGTGTTAGGGTGCTGCTAGTTCTGATGTCTGTGGTGGTTTGACGTGCAATATAATTCCTGAAATGGAAAGTTCAAATATTATACATGCTGCTCATCTGTGTTAATTAAGATTAATGTTTTCATTGTAAAGTACAACCGTACTTCCTCTGTGGACTTAATTAATATCTACAGATACGTATGTGACTTGATAGTGTAGTGGTTTACAGATTTGTGTAACAAGTAAAAGCTTCCTGGTTTGATCCCAGGAGGAGATGCAAATTCCTTTGGGGTTGCATCAGGAAGGCCATCTGGCATAAAAAGTCTTCCAAATCAAACCCTTGTGAATAAGGGAGCTGTGGAAACTAGCATTATTGATATTTACAGATAAACTGTAAGGCCTAATATTCTTGTACATAACTAAATTAAAAAACATGATATACACTTTCATTAGAGAGCTTTAGAGATTCCTATAAGTGATTTTTTTTTCTGACTCTAGTCTATAAGATCAATCAACTTAATTGTGCTCTTGCTTTAGCTTCACTTTTAACACATTTAGAGGCATATCCACCTATCTAAATCTTGACAAGCATCCAATTAATGCAATATGTTGAACAGTTCTTTTAACAGAAGGGGGAATGATTGCTTCTGACTTCCAGCAATTCAGTTTCCCAACATGCTGCAGAAAATATAGATAAAAAAAAAGGTGCCATAAGCTAGATGGCACGAGCAGAGGCTCGACAGCTATTAAGAGGAACTTCTTGTATATTTATTAAAAAGTACAGAGTAGGTTAATGGCAGAATGTTGTTTAGTTTAGTACTTGTATACTTATTGATGGGTAGACTCATATCTCTTCTTATTTACTGTCTCCTTTCTGCTATTTGGTTGCAGTAGCGTGGGTTGTTAAGAGCCAGGAGTGAGTGAGGTGTGCTAGGACAAAAACACGCTGTAAGAGGCTGCACACATTTCTCTTGGAGTACAGATAAATCTTCTTTTTTCTCTAACACTGACATCATGCACAGCACAGCGCGAGTTGAGAAACATGTTCAGCTGAAAGTGCCAAGAGCAGTGACCCAAAACACAATGTGTCCGAAATGCAAGTGAAATGTGAGATTGTAGAAGATGCATATCTGATACAAACAACGGCAAAAGTAAAAAAATAATAGTAATTAAAAAAAACAAAGAAAAACTTGTGATTTACCCATTATTCACAGTTCTCAGAAAACCCTGGTAATGATAATAGCTAGTTACAAAGCATCTTGATCATAGGTCTTTTGATGAAGAAATATTGCAGCTGATTATCAGTGTTACAAGCACACAAAACTTCTGAAAATCTTTATTTAGTAAACCCATTTTTGGGTTAATAACCCGACTTTCCCAGTGCAGTAAGGTAGAACTGTTCACTGGTAACCAGAGCTGTCAGATAAATGTAGCATATTAGTATATTTTCAATTGGAAATATAGTGAGGTATTCACAGAATAGAAAATAATAGAGAAGAAAAAGTAACTCAAAATCTACTGTACGAAATGCTTAAAGAAATGGACTTAGTTATTACCAATACTCCCCTACAGTTGTGCTCCGAAGTTTACATCCACTCATCGTGGACGTAAATGTTGTGGTAATTTTGGGCTTTGAATGATTTCTTTAAACTGTTCTTTTTCCACAGTGGAATGATTGTACAACATACATTTTTAATGATTTAACAAAAACAAGAATTGATTGCACAACTTTGAATTTATTTTAGATTTTCTGTAATCCACACAGGGTCAACGTACACAGACACTTCCACTTATATTTGGTTAAATATCCCTTAGCAAGTTTCACCTTGACTAGATGCTTTTGGTAGCCATCAACAAGCTTCTGGCATGATTCTGGATGGATGGCATGGCTGAATTAAATTTGTTGGTTTCCTGGCATGGACCTGGCTTTTAAGTGTAGTGCACAAATTTTCAATAGAGAGCTTAGGGAAGGCCATTCCAGAAGCTTAATGTTAGCCTGGATTTCTAAATGTCCACTCTGAGGTCCACTGTGTGTTTGGGATAATTGGAATACACAAACTGTATCCAAGTTTTAACCATCTAGCTGTTGATTTGAGGTGAAACTAAACAATTTGGAGGTAGTCTTCCTCCTTTATTATTCTATCCACTTTGTGCAATGTATCAGTACCACAAAACAGCACCAGAGGATGATGCTACTGCCAACATGCTTGACATTTGGTACATTGTTCTTTAGTTTGAAAGCCTCACCTTTACTCCTCCAAACATGGCCAAATAGCTCAATTTAAAAAATGTTCTCCAGTAGGCATTTGGCTCGTCCATGCGGGCAGCTGTAAGCTTGCTAAGGGACATTTATTACTGGGGGTGTATGCATACTTTTGACCCTGAATGCATAAATTTGAGCCTGTGTGGATTAGAGAAAATCCAAAATAAATTCAAATGTGTGCACCCAATTCTTGTTTTTTAAAATCATTAAAGATCCATGCTGTACCATCATCCCACTGTGGAAAAAGAACAGTTCAAAGAAATCATTCAAAGCCCAAAAGTATAATGACATTCATGCCCACGATGACTGTATGTAAACTTTATACCACAACTGTGAAACTTCAAGTTTACATGGGCTGTGAAGTACACAAACAGTCTGTTGGTAATAATACAATCCATTTCACAAGAAAAAGGGTTTTGCTGGTGTTTGTTGCTCGGATTATTTTACAAAGACGTGTGTTGTGTTGTAACAGCTGGTTTGCTGTCACCACAGAAAGCAAGTTTTACTTTTCCTCCACCTCCAGCCATTCCGCTTTTTTATTAAACACATCACTGAGCATCTGTTTTATGTCACGAGTTAAGTTGCATGCGTGCTGACACCGCAAGATCACCAGACCATTGAATTCAAGGGACAAAATGTAACAAACACAACTCAAGTTACTCTTAAAATCGAAGGCATTTACCTGAACGTTGTTTGGAGTATCACCTTACTGAAGTTTTAACTGCATCATTGGGGTGAATGTAAGCACACTTTGCAATTCAGGGGACTCTGAAGTAACTGAAACACGAGTTGTCTTCATTAGAACAGACCACACAAATCAAGCTCCACCATCATGCTCAGCATAGCGTGCATGTATAAGAATGCGTGGTACAGTATGTAGATGTGTGGTTGGGTGAGTGTAAAAGTTAGTGGGTCTGCGTGACCAGCAGTTTGGATGGTCATAGAATGACCTTAATTGGGAGAATTTCTACAGAGAAACTAAACTTAACGTCATATGAAAGTAGAAGAGTTTTAAAAAAATGCAAAGTCCAAAAAGTTGTTGGAGCAAAAAAAAAAAAAAAAAAAAAAAAAAAAAGAAAAGCCTAATGGTTTTGCTGGCAAGTGTGTTTATCTCTTTCACTTTTACCATCCATTAAAAAAGAAGTTGAGAGATTAAGAGAAAAGCTCAGGGAGAAAAAGCTATTTTACTGAAACAATAAAGTAATAGAAGATTATGCAGGGTGGCAAGAGCAGTTAAGCAAACAGAGAGCTTTTGCCAGTACTCCATAATACACTGTCTCCGTCACAGGCCCTCTGTTTTTAGATAATATGGGCTTTTAATTCAACATGTAATTTCCAGTAATTCTGCAAAATCTGCTCACTCTTTGAGGGGAGAAATTGAGGTGATGTGGGGTTGATTTTTTTTTTCTCCCCCCATCTGCTGGCAAGATTGAGGAAACGGAATTAAGACTTTTTCATTTTTGTTGTTCATTAGTTTTTCAGCACGCTGTAATATTTTGGGGGATCCAAGGAGTCTCCGCCACGGACACATGTTTCTGATGAGAGCCTTGATGTGATGGTGTGATGTTTGGCCGTGCGCTTGTAATTACCGACACATATGTGTGCATTTGTTTACAGATGGATAGTCTGAGAGTAAATGACAGTGGAGACAGAGATGGAAAGAACTCGCCACCAAAGGGAAAGCGATGGCAAGAGATCAGGAGAAAAAGAAGTGAGTGAGTGGGAGGTGAAGACATCCAAACTGTGAATCACTGGGAAGGAGTGAGAAGGTCGGCATAGCCCCTGATGACCCTCTCACACCCCATCTACATGCAGAATCTCTGAGATCCACTATTGGCCTCCCCTTACTGTTTGGCCAGCATCAGAGAGCACCCATGAGGCCCTCCTGCTAAATGTACCCAGATCAGTCAGCCTTGGCTCTGCAGCACATTCTGATTTACAGAAATATGCCGATCATTGCAAAGGATTTAATACTGCTTTGGCGTTTAGAGGGTTTTCACTTACAATAACTGAAAACACATGAACACAGATCACTGATGTCGAGACCCTGGTCAAGATTTTATTTAAGCTACGTTTGAAGTAGAAGAAAACTTTTTTTTTTTTTTTAAATTCAGTTGTGGTGAAAATGTTTTAAAGCTGCACTAGTCACGTCTTTTCTATGTGATACCTCAAAAACCCATTACTGTAGTTTATAGCTGTTACTCTTTCTACTTTGTAAGTCTTTCTGTATGTGTGGGTCATCATTGCAGCTTGAATTTTGGTAGCTTGAACTAAAAAAAAGGCAATTTTGCACACATTTGCGGGTGTGTTTATGTCTGTTTCTGTGCAAGAAGCAGAATGAAAGCTGACTTTGAAGGTGAGTATGTTGAACTGATGAGGAGACCATGTTCATTAGCATGTTCATCACAACATGGCCTCCAGTTTAATGAAATTTTAATACTGTGTGTTTGTTGGTGGGAAATCTTCTCTCGCTTCTCAAATCAAAGCCAAATGCTCATTTGCTCATGTAACCACCAGATGATTTTTCTGTAAGATATAGTTCCAACAAATTTTTTCCAACAAGTTTTTAAATTTCAATGCACCGCCTCTGTAAAAAAAAAAAAAAAAGGTCAAATATGCATGTAATCCCAGTATGGACATATAGAGGGTGGTTTTTTTTCTGTCTTGCCAGTTAGTCCTTGTTGCCTTTTAGCGTTACTGATTTAGGCCTCTCTCGCCTAGCATTAATATTAATTAGCATTAATATTCTCATCTGCTGCTTCTGCCTGATTGCTCATTTTAGGATTTGTTTGAACTATGTTTTTGCCCACTATAACCCCTTTATATGACTTACTGAACATATCATACATCCTTTTAAAATACCATTTGGGTCTTGGAGCATTTAACCTGTTAGATCTGATGTGCCTGTTGCCAATTACGTGCATTCTTTTCACAGTTGTAATGTTTCTCTTCTCCCGCGGGAGCTTGTATTTGCTTCTCATTCAAAACCTTTTTTTTCTTCTTTCTGTTTTTGCCTGTTGCTGTTTGCGAGACTGCTTTCTGTGGATATTCTTTTTATTCCCAAGCTCATTTACTTTTCCATATCTTGTGAGCTTTTCTTTATAAAAAAACGAATCATCTTCAGTTTGCCTCATAGCTAGCTTCAAGGAAACTGCCATATAGATATTACTGCATCAGTGCAATTTAGATCACCTCGGCTAACTCACCAGCATACTTATTAAATGGTCTTAAAGTCATCAAAGCTTTCAGGCTGTGTTTGTGCGGTGGTATGCATAAAATGTTGTCGCTCTCGCACTAAAGTACGTCCTCCAACATCCTCCAAAATGTTATGTGTGACACACATAGGTCTATTGCTATGGCAAGAACTGTTAAAAAAAAAAAAGAAAAAAAAAAGAAAGAAGAAAAAAATTTCTATTCAACATCTGCTGACAGATAGAGGAGGAGAGAACTGTGGGAAAAGAGGTCAGAGACGTTGTTTTGGCTGCATGCAGCAGCGTCATAAATCAGAGGCTGTATAAACTGACTTTTCTGAGAGGACACAGAGGCGTCTATTGGCCTGCTGGATCAGAAGCAGCCAAAAAGAAATAAGAACTATGTTTATGTGTGGGTGTGTGGGTGTGTTTATGTATTTGCTTTTAAGTTTAAACATTCTTGTATAGTTAATTTCCCCAAAGGGATCATTTAATCTCAGCATGCCTTATCCTGTGTGCATAACTGTGATAATGCAGCATGAAACCAGCTAATATTAATGGATTTTGTCATACTTATTACTTTTCTCTCTCTTCCTTTGATTTAAGAAATTTGCAAGTTGTTGGAGCTACATTTGCCATAATCGCCTGGCAATATAAACAAGATTAAAATTCGCAGTTCAGTTAGTTACAACTAAAAGTTCAATTTTGTTTACCTTTAATTATCAATCCATCAATCCATTTTCTTTCTGCTGGAGTCTATCCCAGCTGTCATAGAGCGAGAGGCAGGGTACATCATCGACAGGTCGTCAGTCTCTCAGAAGGCTAGCACAGAGAGGCTAACAGCCATTTATGCTCACAATCAAATTATGGCAAATTTAAAATCAACAATTAATGACCCAGTTACACTAGACCAAAAATAGGACAGCAACCTCCTTCAAACTAGGGAAAATTAGTGGCCACCTTGTGATTGGATAGAATTTTTTGACATTCAGCAACTGATTGCAAGTAGCTGTGGTGAGCAACTTGCAAAGCGATTGCACAGATTGCCAGGTTGCGGGCAACATGCAATCACTGTCAGACAGATTGGTAATGGTTTTCAAATTGCTGTCTAATTTATAAATGCAGACAGATTGGCCACACAGTGCAAACAATCTGAGTCAATTCGTGCTGATGACTTTACTCAAGTGGATACCAACTGGTTGTGGCGACCAGCTAAATAACTGTCCTGTAGCAACAACGTAATTACTTGTGGAGGAATTTTTGAATTTTTGTTTCAAATCAATGAAGTTCTCACTGGATGTAAATAATTAATGTTTCTCTAAATGTAGATGGTGAAGATTTATGATTTTTTTTTGCTGGTTATCACAAACAGATTGCCTGTAATTGCCAACTTGACCCCATTCAATTAAAAAATGATAGCAGACCGATGTTTTATTGCCATCTTGATGTGCCAAAGTTGCTTTGAAGATGGCAGCTGACCGTGAGTGGTCACAGACCTGGTCCTCAGCTTCAAAGCAACCATTTCAAAGGCAGTGAGATCACAAGTTCATTGCACATGGCCAGAACAGGCTGTCCAACCACTGTTTTCCCCAGTGTGACTGTAGCATTACATGACAAGCATGTCTTTTGGACTGTGGGTGGAAGCTGGAGTACCTGGAGGGAACCCACACAGCCACATGGAGAACACACAAACTGCCAGCACCAGTCAGTCCAGGACCTCCTTGCTGTGAGGTGACAGCACTAACCACTGCACCACTGTGGCCCCTGCCTTCAGTTGTTTACATCATTAAAAGTTTGCAGAAGTAGTTGCTTCTCTTCTCTTAGTGTAACATCTCCATCTGCGACACATCTGCTCAAGTCCACTCTGAGTCCAGGTGACATGAAATCCATCTGTTGCAGAATATTTGCTTGTGGACAGTGTATTACAGTGTGTCCAGTGTGCACTTGTGAATGATCTGAAGCTTTAGAGTGGAATCATGAAAAACAGCTGACTGTCTGACTCCTGGGACTGAACAGAGTGATATAATTTCAAGCTTTTGACCAATGTGTGCCTTAATATTAGAAATATGATATAGAAAAAAAAATATGCTGAATTTTGGATTTCACACATATGTGTGATTCTAAATGTAGTTTGCTTGGAAATTTCTGGTCCACACTCAATCCAAATATTTAATTTATTTTTTACTGTTTTGAAAAATAAAGTCAGATCATGCTTGAATCTTGTCCAATGAGGTACCTTCAGCACAGCTTTTAGTGGCTCCTTGTTTCTTTGCTGATGATAAAGTTGTTCTTTGTTGTGTTGACAACCTTTCCCACTAATAAGCTTTTGCTTTGTTGGCGTAATGCTTTAGTTTTTCACCAGCAATATCACTGATACATAATTACCAGATAACAGTGTAATGTGAAACCTAATATATGCTAACATAGCAGCACAAATACCCGCCCTAATACAGACAATATACAAGAACCTTCCTTTATACAGTTTAATGGACTGTTACCACAAAGCCAGAGTTAGTGAAAACTAGTCCAAAGACCACTTCAGAGAAAAAAAAATAGTGTTGAAAATGGCCAGTTACATGTCTAAGGGATTCAAGGCAAATGTATTTGGATTACAGTATGCGTTTTGCTGTAATATGTTATTCTAACTCTGTGTGAATTACTGACAAAACAGCATATAAAGTAGTTTCTCAGAATGAAATGATTCCACTGTGCTTTTTGAAATGTCCTGGAAGAGCACAGCTGAAGATGTGACCACACAACAAGTGCTGCTCTATCCTATGGGAGCTTTAAATTAGCAATAGTGGTACGTCAGAGCCTTTTCAGTAGTCATGCAAACTGACAGTTTGCACCACTCCAGTGACTTCTACAGAGCAGCTCACCACAAGAGAGAAAGAGCTCAGTTTTTTTTTATTTAT
Source organism: Archocentrus centrarchus (assembly GCF_007364275.1). Taxonomy (NCBI): domain Eukaryota; kingdom Metazoa; phylum Chordata; class Actinopteri; order Cichliformes; family Cichlidae; genus Archocentrus; species Archocentrus centrarchus. The sequence goes on along the minus strand of NC_044349.1, from coordinate 16,799,749 downwards.
GACAAAAGCCTAGGAGGAGACAGCGGAGTGACTTAATCTTGACGTGCAACATCTGAGACCTGTCTCTGGCACCGTGATGTATCATTTGATCATTTTTTTAAAGTCCTTTCAATATGCAAAATAAGAACATAGTTAACAACAAAGCCATAGGACTTTGACAAACCCAGCAGGCAGAGTACATTGAGCGCACATGAGTGGCATGACCAATGCAAGCAGCCTTCTTCAGTACACCATTATAAAATTTGATGGCCAAAACCTTTTATTAATTTGCAGGAAGCACTGTCACTTTTTGGCAGCACAATAGGTTATTGCATTCGCATAATATAATTTGAGTTTCAGCATGCAGATTTACTTTAGATTTACTGCAGATTTGAGTTTGTGTGTGGCTATAAGGAGCCCAAGTGTACCAGTCAGACACAGTGAAGTCAAATGAATCATTATCTTCAGCTTATTTGCATATATCTAATACTAAATAAATCATCAATATCAGTAAAGTAAAATTACGCTGATGCTGCATTACTTCTATAGCAAAGCTTATTTTATTTGCCCCACACTGCTTTTATCTCGTATCTCTTCATCTTTTGCCAGTGACAGGAAGTGTTTGAAATTCTTGCATCCCATTTCTGCATAAGGATAAAGCTACTCTTAACAATGCCATTCATTCTGACAACACAATAGTACCTTCTGCTCTCAATCTTATCATACAAGCTATCAAGGATAAGATATAGAAGCACCAGGAGCTGAGCACCAGTATAATGACACTCAGTTATCACTTCGCTTCACGTTATATACTGGTGAAACGGCACTGAATCTAAGTGACTGTTTTACATTTCCCAAATAGGCCGAGTAGAAATACTATCTAGGGCTTTACTGTTCAGTTCGAGGACTTCATTTATATGTACTTCCTTTTTCTGCTAGAAAAAGATGGAGGATAGCTGCTTTAGGACAAAGTTGTTTTTGATGAACGCTGGAGACAGTCCATTGCATGAACCTCCCATCACAGTCACCTGTGAACCAGTTGGCTCCTGGCTGACTATTGACCCATTTGTTTCCTCATCTTCAGAATCAGTTACTTCAACTATAATGAGGTATTCCAAGCTAGGATTCAGAAAGCTTGGATATTCCAAGGTGCAGTTCCAGGGTCAATGGCCTGGAGTCCTATGACTGTCTGGTTGATTAAAATGATTCATGATAGTATCTCGGGAAAAAAAAAAGTCACAGCAAGATGTTTTTTGCTTCAAAGCAAAAGTCCATTTAGAGTGGATTAAAAGACACCCCCCGCTGCCCCCCAATCCCCGACAAATTGCTACCTTACTGTGGTGGAGGGGTTTACGTGTCCCTGTGATCCTGGGAGCTGTGTTGGAAACACAGAATCTTAATGGGCCATGTTCAAGACCTCCATTACTGAGGTGTCTAACAGAAGCTGTGTTTATAGGGTTTTCAGTGCCTGTCGCCTGTCATGATGGCAACTTGTGGATTTTCTGGGCTTGGTGGCCCAGGGGTCTCCTGAAGCAGGAGACGGGTATTGGAGGGCCAAAAGGGCCAAAAATCAACTAAATGTAAATGAAAGGTTATTGCAGACTTATTTGGCATGAAATTATTATTTTCTAGTGGAATATAATGATAATTTTGAGCTATTTTAAGGATGTGAGGATTACTTTAATCAAAAAATGCCATGCCGTGCCAGTGTTGGCAAAACCCACTAGCAAATCTGGGTACTGTGGCTCCTCTGAAAAAAAAACAAAGCCTCAAATCAGAAGTGACAGGTGATGTCTAGAAAGACTCACAGCTGATTGAGCTTGTTTACTGTGTTTACCAGAAAAATTAGGCCACATGGGCCTGAAAGGAACACCAACAATTGAGGAAGTTGAGGATTTTAAAAGGTCACTTGACTTTCTTTCTGCTATAAATGTCTCAAAGTCAAGCGTTCATGTTGGGTCCAAGATTAGTAAAGAAAAATATGGAATACGCAACTGCAAATGTAGTACTTTTGGCCACATTTTATCTTAATAACAGAATAGGACCAATGCATAGTAAGCTGCCAAAGCGTGATTTGCTTTAATGACTAGATTTCTTCTGGCCTTACAAGGCCAAAGAAACAGTTTTCTTTTTTTCTTAATCTTTGAAGACTGAAAGCCACAGCAATCGTCATAACAGGTATGACGATTTCCCAACAGCATGTCGGGAATTATAGAAAATTAGCGGAAAAACTGGCTAATGTCTGATCCATCTGCGTTGGGCATTTGCACTTACTTTTGTCAGGTGATGTTTAGAAAACTTCAGGGTAGCTGGAGAGGGGCTCTAAGAGCAATTCAACAATACACATTTGAATCTGAATTGAACCAGAACAAGAAGAGACCATAATGCAGAAATTGTTACATTATAGTATGCACAATACTTTTACCCATTAACACTACAATAGGATACTGACCTTGGTGGAGGATGCACCTTCTGAGTCCTATTCATGTGTACTGTTAAAGAACAATAAAACAACATTAAAACCAGCTAAGTTTCGGTTGTGCTGTAACACAAAGGGTGCCAACACATAACACAAACCTGCACACCAAGTACTTGTTAATCAGTTTAGATGTTAGATTCAACTCATTGTCATTGTGCGCACAAGGCACACAACGAAATGATCGTTCCAGATCACTCATCCAGAGACGAGTATCTGCGGTCATGCAGCCAGAGATCAGCACTACCTTTAGGCAATGTGGTTTAATTGTCTTGCCCAAGGACACTTGGGCAAGACACTTAAACCTTCCGGCTGCAAGGCAAGCGCCTACCCACTGCACCACTCCCACAAACTCCCACAGTTTCAGACTGGACTTAAAGTTTCTACAATTTTTGATTAGCCCACACAAATACAATTTTGCCAAAACTTTGTCCTGTAAGCATACAGTTAAAAGTTAATGGTAATTTTAACCACAGTAACATACAATTAACTAATGCTAAGGATTTGTAAGGACATTGTCATGAGAATGTAAAGTCGCATTGACTCTGTGCTTTCTCTTGCAGAACACTTATGTTTTGCTTATGGCTGAGACATTTGGAGTTCAAAAAGAAGTTCTAAAAAGTTGTGAAAATGTTGAATTGTAAGACAGCTGCACATTCTTTATTTGAAGGAGTCCCAAACCAGTCACTGGTAGGCATTAAGCAAATATTTTGCATAGTAATAAAGCTGCAGTATTCACAGGAGAAAAGCCTGCCCTGCCAGTGATGCTTTTCAGCATGTTCAGCATCAGTTGTTTCTGTTGGCAAAAATACTGTAAGTCTCTTTGTAGTGGACATTAGACATAACTGTGCAGAAAAAGCATGAATATGGTGTGTGTCTACAAACATGTGAAGGGTAACCACATCTTATTAATGACCCAGTTTTACTTTATTGTTGCACAGTTTAACTTTGCTCATAGTGTTCATTGTCTCTATCATTTCCATCCAAAATTAGGACTACATACTTGCTGTTCCTCTTTCATTCATAATTGAATCCGGCGCCTGAGTCCCACTTGTGATTGGAAAAGTTTATACTAAGGTTCTGATGTTCAGAATCAGAGTCAGGAAGAGACACTGATGAGACAATTGGATGAGTAGCAGGAAGGCTGTGTGGCTCATTCTGAAAACCAGTCTGGTGCCATCAACAATAAAGTACGGTAGTGGTTGCATGTATTTAACCAAACCATGAACACAGACCTCCCATAGCTTTAAACGTTAAACATCGTATTTCCTACTTCATCACGTTTTCTCTTCGTCAGACTCTGATGGATAGAGTGTTACAAGAAAACCACACAATCTCTGCTGGTTCTTGCTTGCATGACTGTTTCAAAAGTTTGTGGATTGTTGAATGTAATGTGTTTTATACTGCTGAAACTCACTGTCCTGTGTATATTTTAACAAGAGTTTTTCTGAAGCAAAATGTATTCTGATTTTCTTTTTTTTTTTGGCACGTTATGAGACAAATATTACAGAGTCCACTGACTGATTTGACTCTTGTCTCCATTCCCTCACTGACTGCACTAGGCCAATCTAAGCAAATAACTCAGTGTGCCCATGAAGATGACTTTGGAGGGAGAAAATTCTGTTGGTAAGCCACATGTTTTTTGTTTTTTTTTTTTGAAAACTTGGAGACATCATTTAGAGACAGTGTTGGTCGCTCTTCTGTCCTCATGTGGGCGTAAGGGCCCAATCAGACTATCATTACTCTGCTGACAACATGTGTTTATTGTTCTGAAAGCAGCTGCAGGGCATTCTCCCTGAATCCTCGACTCTTCATGTGTTTTAGATGAACAAGTAAAATACAATGCTGTCTTTCTTTAAGTTATTTAGGAGTTTGGGCAGATGTATTGATGGTAGCACGCTGGAATCTTTTTTCTTGTTTTATCATCCAGAGCAGCAAGAACTACAACTTTTTGCTGGAAATAAGTCATAGATTACTAGTTACCCAGTCAAAATGTAGTAATGTTACTATTTAAATTATGCCATGTAATGTAATCTGACTTATTTAATTTGATCAATGATTTTTAACTAATCTTAACTGGTAATAAAGCTGAAAAATCAACTGTTTCTACTGGTTTCACATTTACTATAAGTTAAAGGCCCTCCGGTATTAAAGAGGAAATCAAATTTGGTGATTTTGGAGCCCATTTTTAACAGGAGTGACCTCTGCTCAGGAAGGGGCAGCCATCTTCTAGTTGGGGGGGGGGGGGGGGGTTAAAAATAAAAATGGAGAGCACAGAGAGAGACAAGGACAGCAGACAGGATAAAAGTTATTGACATGCAGTAGTGTTATAAAATTCATCAGGAGTGGAAAGAGAGGAGTGGAGAAATGCCCACTCACATCATCCTGAGCTTATAGCAGCAAACCTAAGGGATGGTTCAGAATCACCAGCCTTAACTATAAGCGTTATCCAAAAGGAAAGTTTAAAGCCTCAAGTTAAAATTTGAGAGGGTGTCTGCCTCCCAATACTAAACTAAAAGCTGGTCCCACAAGACAGCGACCTGATAGCTGAAGGCTCTCCCTCCCATTTTACTTCTATGGTGAAGATGGCTGGTTCCAGGTATGCCAGCATCACTTGGCACAATGTGCATTGCCTATTACAAAATTAGAGCGTATGCCAATTGAAATGTAGAGATAGCTCTGTATTTATTGCACTAAAATTCAAATGCATTTGCTGACCCACATTCACTAGAAATATGTTATAAAAGTTTTCTTTAGGTTTTGTGCAGAATAATATGTTATACAACCCCATGTAATCACTAATATTTTGAATAATAAATGTAATTATATTTTAAAATAATAGTTCCCCCGAACTATAACTGATTTTACACCAGAATTACATTTATTTTGTTATTAAATTACATAACTGTCTTAAATGTAACTGGTTGCTCCACAAAACTGCATTTTGCACTAATACCTTTACCATCTGCAAGACGTAAAGTCTTCCAACTGGCACGATTAAATAGTCATTCATCAAGTTTGCTAACGATTAAATAATTTTGATACTGTATCCATCTTCTTTGGCAGGCCTAAGATTTTAGCCAACAAATCCTACTGCTTCAGCACTCATAGAAACCTCTGAGTAACGAAAGAAAAGACTTTGTTTGTCTTATAAAATTTCTTAGGGACATGGGTGATGAAACCATTAAACAGTTATGAGAGACGCAAACCCCACTGACACTGATGGCTTCAGAGATAGGTGGGCGGGGAACACACTGGGGACAGATCATGCGAAACCCAACCCACCTCCTGAAAGCTCTGCTCCAACCTTGCTGTCCGTGATCAGGGGAAATGGACTCCTTGAAATTCCACTCTGGCCCTCTGTCTGCCTCCCCTCCCATCTCTCTTTTTGGTCTTGGTTTTCTCTCTGTCAATCAGGATAGGGTCCAAGTCTACCCGCAATGGCCACTACCAGCACTGCTCACTGTTCAAGCTACCATTTCTCCTGCTGACTAATTAGTGTTATGGTTAGTTAGCATTTTTGGCAGGCTGGGGGTTCCCTGTGACATTATGTCTAAAGCACTTGTCAAAACAGCGGTTGGAGGAGCCGTGCTGGCCTGCTGGCTAGGGGAGGTTGAGGCAGCGGCAGGGGTGGTGGTGGTGGAGGTGGAGAGGACAGAGGAAGGGAGCCAGGGAAATTGCGGGTGGGCGAGTGCAGGGGAGAGAGAGCCTGGCGTCTCATGCAAGGCCCTGACAGCTTCAGTCTCCAGGCTCCCTGCCCACAAACAGCACTGGGAATCACAGAGACAGGCAGAATTAGCTGAGCTTGGAGCTACAGTATGCAAGCTTGTGCTTGTTGCCCAGAAGCAATCCTCTACCTTCCTTACAAATCAGGGTAAAGATGTTTGTGTATTGCAATACATAATCGCAGCCACTGTCTTCATTTGACCGTAATCTCACTGACTGTCAGAAGCAAAACAATGATGCCACTGAGCATGCCTCAAGTCCTCTTACTTAAATTCTTTTTATCCTGTTTATCCTCATGCCTGCTACTTGCTCTGTTTTTTTTCCCTCTTGTATTCTTTGTCATTTTTTAATCCCAGTGATTCCTACTCTTTTCTTCAGCTTTTTTAAAACATGCCTTCTAATTATCTGGAGTTATACCCCCTCCTTTGTTCCCCATTTACTTCTAATCTTAAACTGATCCCCTGCTGATAAGCTGTCTCTCATTTCAAGAGGAAAATCTCTATGTAATATTGCTTGTTAAGAGATTCTGAGTGCATGGTGGGCTCAGGAGGGGATATTGCAGCTGAATAGTTTACGAATTACCTCACACAGGTAGTTACAAGTGGAGCATAAAAGTAATGTTATAGTAATTTTTTTTCAAGCTGTGGGAGCATACAAAGGAGACAGAAATGAAGAGGTGCTCAGAGGTGCACGTGCTAGCAATGTGATCACTGTAGACATCCACAGCAACAAAGGAGCATTGATAATGACCTGCCCAACCCTATTGCAAAGAGTGACATGGTTATAAGACCTTTTACCAACTTCTCATAGGGTGAGAAGCCGGGTACAACCTGCATTGCAGGGCATTATTAACTCACAATCAACCAAATGTTAAACACAATATTAAAAAAAAATAAATCACAATATGCAAAACCTCAGTCGGTTCAGGACAGAAACCTGTGACTTCCAGTACAAATGAAGACATTCCACCAGTTTCCAGCAAAGTGTTTAAAAAAATCCCTACATATCTTAATCTTAAAATGATCCCTAAACTTTGGATCAGAAGTAAACAAAATATGTAAAATCAAGGTTTTAGTCTTAAATACTCATAATGTGTAGAATTTTTCATGTTACTTTTTTATATATGTGTGTACTACAAACTGTCAACAAGTCCTCCCATCCAAACGATAATAACCACCATTTGTTCCTCCCTTCATTTATAGTAGGAGATCAAATATATCTCTATCACTCTCTGGCAGATTTTTAAACTCATGATGTCACAACAGTAATAATCCATTGTTGGGGCTTGACTGCCCAAAATCTGACCTCTTTTGCACCCCCACCCACACCCCCGCGCCTCCACCCTCTTCTCCTGAGTCTGGTGTTTATTTGAAAAGTACAGTCTACTCACATTGATTTATAGCTTTTTAAAAGGAGGGTTTATGGTATTCCTGCCAGTTAAAGGCTCCCAAGGTTGCAGTGTTTTTGGCTGGAAGCTAACTTTCTCTCAGACAAGAACATAATGTGTCATCTTTCCACACAGTATACTGCATTCACAAGTTCACATTTTCAGACAAATGTACAATACCTGTACAAAGCAAAATACGGCTTTTCTTAGTTTTCATTCATCACATGATTCAGACCTAAGTACAAAGTCCTGTTTCCTTTCAAATCCCTCCGGAAGCTTTCCGCCTTCCCTCTGTGCTGATATGGAACTGAAATTTTCTCCAAGTCTTCAAAAAGAGTGGCTTTAGAAATGGAGGCTGGTTGCAGTGTTTTACATCCCTGACCCACAGCGTGATTTCACACCACACCCTGTTTTACTAAACAGGCTTACTGGGCAGAGTGCAGAAGCCAAAAAAACACTCATGCATTCATTCAGATTCCCCATATTTCTATCGACCAGTGCATCTATACATCCATAAAATCTGAACACACATACAATCAACGCTATAATTTCCAAACTTTAATTCAGTCTAGCTGCACACTGTTACAGTAGAATCTTTCTGTACTGCAGAAGATGTCAGAGAGCTCGGCAGGGCAGTGGAGCTTATCAATAATTCAGCAGAGAGTAGGTGATGGCTGGGTATAGTGGAGAGGAGCATGTGCCCTTGACGCGCGGAGGTCCAGCCAGGCCCTGCAGGCAGAGTGATAGGCTGATGCCCTCGGGGCAGCGGGCCACAGACACTAACATCGCCTGTGGAAACCTAGTCAGAAGCCCTGCTGTTTAGATTAGCTCTGCCAGACCCAGTGTGTGTGTATGTGTGTTCTTGGCATGCTCACATTTCTGTTTGTGTTTGTTTTTGTGTAGGAGCAGCGCGTTAACCGTGTACTTCTGTAACTGGGTATTATCAGTAACCATTAACACCTCTGATTATGATTGCTGTGGTTCAATGCTCAGTGGCAGGCTGAGTGGTAGATAAATATACATAAAAACACACTGAGCAATAGCAGCAGATGCATATATGCACATGAAGAAATGAAGCCCACTTGCAAAACCTGGACTCTTGCCAGGCTGACATTTTTTTTCATAGCACTACCAGCCAATTTCAAAACTCACTGTGCAGTGTCACACAGCATACTGTAGACTTGGGAAAAGCCTGCCAAAGTAACACGTTTGATCTCAAAAAGCATTTCTGTTGGTAAAGCATCCTAAATTCTCTGCATATTTTCCAGTATGTTCACAGTTCAGATGCATGCAACTTCCCTAACTGCTTTCATCATGCCAAAAAAAAAAAAAAAGTAAAAAGAAAAACACTCAAGGTGGCCATATATTAAATAAAAAGACTGGTTTTGATTTCCTCTTACCCATGGTGTCACTCATCATCGAGACATCTCCAGAGACAGAAACGTGAGCTATCCTCAAAGTTTTCAAAATGAAATTTCCAATTTTTCCAAAGCCAGAATTACACCATATGCCAGGTTATCTTACTGAACTTTCCTGCTCAGTTTGATTCATGCTTGCTGTAATTATGAACAACACTAACCAGGATCAGGCTGTCCACAAGATGGCTGTGCAACACCAGCGTGGTTTGGAACTGTACTCTTCCTGAGAAGCCTTGCCTGTGAAGCAACCCCACCGCTCCTTCCTCTTTCCACTTTCACATATCCCCAAATTACAAAATGCGCCTGTAATTCTGCTGTGAGAAGGCAGGTTGGGTTTGAGCACCAGGCTTTCACAGTTTAAACTCTGCTTTAGACACCATTGTTGGGATAAGAGATGGTGGGATTTGATTTAAACCTGCAGGTGGTTGCAGTGCACTGCCTGTGGAAAACATTATCGCAGGGGTGATCCTACTTTTGCCTCCCTATCCTCGTCCCCTCCTCCCACCAGGCAGAATGACATTTATAGGGTCCCTTGCAGTGGTCTGTGACCATGAAAACCATCGTTGCTCTTGAACGCACATCCCACCCTTCCTGCTGCACGGCAGGTCTGTCAGATAGCAGAGAATGTAGGGATGGAAAGTCTGCAGGGGCAGAATGGTTGACTGACTTGTGTGCATGATCTGCTCCAACTGAAAATATGGAAATCAGCTGCAAGCTGATGTTACACCAATACCTAAGGAAACATATATGAACATTTTTCTGTTCAGATTGCATTTTTCTAAGCAATGGTCTGTTTGTTTTTTCCTCATCTTTTCAAATTGCACAAACTTCCAGGATAAATTATTATCATTAATTGGTAAATTCACCTCCATCTAAATTAGATGTTTGTTTTTTTTTAATTGTAAAACTGCTACAGTTTGAACACGTAAATAATTTTACAGTTTATAGTCCTTTTGGATCTAAAAAGTTTTTATATTTTGACAAAAGATATTAAATTGAGCGTATGAATGGATGAATAGCCTCTAGCTTCGACTTCAGTTTCAAAGTAGGTTTCCTAACACTGAAATATGCAGTGCTTTAGTCTCACACAGGGAAAACATTTTTGTGTCTACATGATATTTTCATGTACCAGTTCAATTAAAGATTTTGACATTTATCTGTTTCTGCATAATGTGGCAAAAATGTTTCATTGTGACATCAAGATGTTTTTGACCTATGTTTCTGACATATTTTGAGATGCATGGATCTGCAGTGAAAGGAACTGATTACATTTTACCTTCCTTTGAATAAACAGCAGATCTTTTTTTTTTTGACTCTTAAACAATTTAAGGAGAAGGATATTTTTTGGAGAAAACATGCGCTACAAAGAGCATAAGCAATGTTGAGCCAGCAAAGAGTGCTTGTAATATTTCCCATTTGCTTGTAAAACTGGGCAGATAACAAGCTGATATGGAATCAAAGCAAGCTGCTGTTAGTTGTAAGGGAGACTGCAGTGGAAATGTAGGGGGAAATGAGGTTTGTGGACTGTTTGATACTGTGTGTTTCTGGTTGGATGGCTGGTTAACTGGTTGGCTGCTTACATCTGGCTTTTAACATACATTTATGCATACAAGTCCTAAAAAGACATGTAAGGAACTGCTGTCACTTCACGTACCCCCCCGCCTGTCTTTAGATGCATGGCTGAATACCACACAAACATGCTAATATACCCATATGCTTTATTGTTTTACCTTAAATTCACATTGCAGCCCCCCCCCCCCCCCCCCCCCCCCCCCCCACACACACACACATACACACATATATGTGTATATATATATATATATATATATATATATATATATATATATATATATATATATATAATCGCATAAACAGTCAGTGACTACTTTGTCCACTCAGCTTATCATACTCACTGATAAACCCCAAATTCCCCCTTTATTGTTTGCAGATATTTATTTTTACACTGTTTAAAGTACTGTATGTCAAAATCATAGAGGAAAGCGTGCTCCGCCATGTTGATTTAGGAGACCATTTACATCGACCGGGCTCTCTGTCCTCTTGCTTCCTTTTCTCCACATTTCCCTTCCTAACCAGAACCACATTGACCCTGCCTTTGAATGCAGCACACTGAAAGCAGATCAGCATGTAGAAATGAGCTGAGTGGGTGCGTGCAAAGCTGGGCTGAAGCCAAACTAATAACTGCACCATATTAGCAGCAGGTCACAGAAAAGCCATGTTTTTACATGTAGTGGGGCTGAAGTCAAATAAACTGATGGTTTGCCATAAGTTTGCCTGGTGTTCTCGATGATTACCCTGTCAAAATGACTTGGATTTTGCACTTAATAGCCTGCTGATGAAGCTATTAGAGGGGCTACTTTGAAGTTTGTGCTCTTAGTCTCTGCATATTGTACGTTTATTTTAATTACCTGAATGTCAGTTTATCTTGCAAACCCGAATTCTAACGCAAACATACAATGATAACATTTCCCACAGCAACCATTCACCTGCCTTTTGTGCAAATAAATGAATGAAATTGTGAAATAAAAGGTGAAATGTTTGATATGGGCTAGTGCAACAAATATAGCTTAAGGGGTAATAAATAAGATTTATTATTCCTCCCAAGGAACCAATAACTATAATATATCTGAGGGTTTGACTGTAACACTGATTTAACCATTAACTCCCTAAAGGATGAGACTTTACAGCTGTCAAAACCTATTTTAAATCTTGTACGTTCTCTTCATGAAAGAAAAAAATACAAAGTTTTGAAATGCTTTAAAATATTGTTCACATTGGAGCATCGTCCTCCTAAACCATTTGCAGCCCTTATAATACAAGTATAAAGACTGCAGTACAGAATTCTACAGTTTTGAGCAAATGTGTTAAAGGCAGAGCTTAAGGTAAAAAACATATTCTCATTCCAAGGTGCCAAAAACTAATTTTGTCAGATGCCCTTTGTGTCACAGAGATACTTACAAGGTGTTCTTTGGCGACTGTGCACTGACGCTCTGGCTGTGGCGATATTGGATGCCCACAGATAATGATCCTCTTTTAAAGAGCTACAAAGTCTGTATTAAAATGTTGGAGGGGTGGCAGTGGAGTAAGGGAGAGTAAATTACAAGTTACAGAGAGAACCTCGGTGTGTGCCCTATTTGGAAGCGTTGCATTTTTGCTTCACTGCTGTTTCTTTCAGTTTTTTTTCATTGCCTTCTTTTCATTCACTTTTTACTTTGCTAAGCTACTACAAGATTAAACCTGCATGTGGAAAATGGCACTTACCCAGCTTGATGCCAGGGGGTCCTTTAAAAGGGTGTATATGTGATGAGTGCTCATCACTGCCCAAATCTAGTATGTTATGTCAAAGACACAAAAACACAAGAATCCTGGGTCTTGGTGAGGCCACACTGATATTTTTATTTGTTCTACAAACACAAAGCAGTAGTACTCTGGCAAATTAAGGCCAAAGTCACTACATTTGACTCTTATTTGTATTGCTGCCAAATTACAAGAAATTAAAAGCCTCTTTCCAGTGTAAGTCATGGCTAGATTAGTGGGTCTTTTAACAAAAGAGGCCACACTCATTCATGGGATTTAGATTTTATTGTGTAGCAGAGTACAGTGTTGCTTCCTGTTTCATGGAGGTCATAAATAGGACTCAACAATCAACATAATGCTTTACATGTTTAACCTAGTATTTCTATGAGGATAAGAAGGCTATATCCTATACAGTATTTAGGCAGATGTCAGTACTCAAATGCTGGACTTGTGTCTGTGGTGCAAACAGCTCCTGACAAGATGATCTTTTTTTTTTTTTTTTATTGCAAAGTCCAGTCGAATATGCTAGCAGTACATTGGTAGCTAGATGACTGTTGTCCTCTTGGGCAAAAAAAAAAAGAAAAGAAAAAGAAGCACAGATACACATGCAAACACACACATGACAATTACTTTGAATCCCTGGATGTTTATTTCAGTGCTTTTCCACTCTCTGTTGTTTAATGCATGTTGTCAAGAAACAGTAAAAGTTTAAATCAAAGCAGAGCCTGCGCTTGGAGGAAGGTAATGGAAATCATTAGAGGACATCATTGTTCAATATTTATGCGTGTGCTTAATGCGCACATAAATATTGTGTCTTTTTGTGTGCACGTGAGCACGTCAGTGTGTGCGCGTCGGTAAAACCTCTTCTGCAGCTGTTAGTGTTATGCGTGTTTGAGCCTCAGTCGTATTGACGTTCACATGTGTCCACAGTTTACTTGCATCTTCGCATTCACTCTGTTCACAGGCTTTACGGAAAAACGGTGTCCTTTAGTTCAAGCCATTACTCATAGTGTTAGAACTTTTTAATAGGAAACCAAGTGAGATTTGGCTCAGCAGAGACTCATGCACAGACAATAGCTCATTGATGCTAGCACTATGTCACTCCTAACTTCTCACTCCCTCTGCGCCTCTAGGTGCTGACAGACTGATAGGCAGCTATTGTTCCACATCTGAATCGGAGGAAGGCAAGCTGTGGCCTCTCCCCTGCTTCCTTGCTTCCCTCTTCCACTTTACTGGCCACTACTTGTGAGCTCCCTTTCCTAATTCCTTGCTCGTTTTCACTGCCCCCCCCCCCCCTTTCTATGCACTCTTTTATTTTGATTTTGCAGATATTCCCCATTTGCTTGTACCCTCATCTCCTGCTCATTTCCCCTTTCTGCTAGTCTGACTTCCTCTCTCTCTCTCTCTCTCTCTCTCTCTCTCTCTCTCTCTCTCTCTCTCATCATGCTGTCTCGTACTTCCCCCTCCCTGGCTTTTTCCCCACCATGCATCTGTCATTCCCACTCTTCCTCCCTTTTTATCTCCTGACTGTATGTATCCGTCTATCTGGGCCTGGAGTGCCATGAGCAACTTGGCCGGTCACATTCTTTGCGCCTCCATCTGTTGGCTTGATCTTCAATTTCACTTTATCAACATTGTCATCCTTTTTCACTATATTGTTGCCTTTCTGTCTCCGTCTCTTTCTCTCTTGCTCGTCCCTTTTTGTCATCACCTTCATTTGTCCGTGAATCCTTCTCCTCTCATAACCTTCACCACCAGAAAACCACAGGATCAATCTGTGGATGACTTGTGGTGAAAAGCATGTTCGAAGTTCAAAGCAAAGTTTCCTCTGCTGTGGTAGTTTAAATTAGCACACTTATTATCTCTCTAAAATTTTCCTCAGTGGTGTCACACTCTGATAATTGCTCAAGCTCTTTGAGATAATTGGAGTGTTATCAAAATTCCACCGTGGTAAGGAAACCAGATATCCAGTGCCTTAAAAGGGCCGTGTTAATGCATGCAGCAAGAAGTTGTATAATAGTGACACATACTGTAGTGTAAAGGTGTTAGAGGTCAAAAAGGAAGAGATTCACTGTATACACTTTACATATGCGCTTTGAAAGTTTGATGAAAAGATATAGTGACCTCAAACACTAACAAAGGAAACAACCAAAATATGAAGGGTTAATTAATGACCTCCAGAAGTGTTTTAGGAAACTTGGCTACATGTGCTGGTTTTTGCTTTATATTTACCTTTATCTTCTCATCTAGAATAAATGTGTTTGCCTTACAGGATTATTGATTTGCATATTTATACTGTCCTCATTGACTGTTTAAAATTGAACACATAAAGGTTAAATATCCATTTTGAGCAAAAAAGATATAAAAAAAAAAACATGAAAAATGTTTTCCATTGCCGAGCTTGCTCTTCATCTGTGTTTGGATTGGTTTTATTTTCCATTTATCCACATAGATTGCTTGATACAGTTTTTTTTTTTTTTTTTTTTTAATATGGTACACATGGTAACAGCTGCTCACTCACTCTTCTATCTATTCATGTTGCATTTTGGTGAGAATCCACTGAGTGGCAGTAGTATGTCAGAGCTAACTCTCAGATAGATACCCTCTGCGACCACACAAACGCACTCCTACACACCGAGAAGCACACAGCTAATCACAAACCAGTTTGAAAGATATATGGACACAATGTGGGACCCACGCACACAAAGGCGGCATGCACAGACCCACATGCGCAGCAACGGAGTGAACTCTTCTGTCTTTGACAGCACCAAGTGACACTTTACAATAACACGGGTCTGAGGAGGGAAAGGAAGTTGACTTAACGAAGTGTCTGGGAATGAAAGGTGGCATGTTTCCCTCGCTCACAAAAAAGGTCAAAGTGGAGCAGCCAGAACAGGCCGGTCTCTGAGCCAATGTGTCATACTCATACTGTGTCACGTGAACATTTAAAGAGGCTGAATATTTAAACAAAAGATACGTACGCGCTATGAAAACATGTTTTACATGACCCCGTGAGTCATTTCACATAAGAGATGAATTCCTAAACAGCTCTCTTCAATTTTATTCACTCACCATTGCTGCTCTTTCTTGTAATAAAATCCTCAAATTACTGTGAATTTTACTTGATCGTGGATTTATGCACTTGAAAATGTTTAACTGGAAAATATCTGGTTTGCAACTTCACTGTGGTAAAACGGGGTTGGAATTTTTATAGCACTTTTCTAGTTGTATTGACCACTCAGAGTCATTTTCCCATTTTCACGGTACTTTATCTATCGCACGTGCCGCACTCACACAACAATGGATGCATTAAGGGCAATTTGGTTCTTCATTTTGCCCAAAAAACACTTCCACATGCAGATTGGAGGAGCCATGGCTGTAGACATATATACTCAGTTTCTTAAGAGCTCATTCAAGATTTGAACCTCTTGCACAAGAAGAGAATTGTGCCACTCTATTAGTGGTTCTCAAATTATGGGGCGGGGTATGCTTTTCACCGACAACCAGATGAAAAACATGAAGTGAAAGTAAGCTAATGAAAATAGCCAAACAAGAGTTTACAGATGTTTCTGTGCTGACCTTTAATTGAAATTCAACTTGGATCCATTATAAACTGTTAGTAATTAATAAAACTATGGGACACGAAGCAGGTACTTTTTGTTTTTGATTTCTGAAATTGGCCACGCCAGAAAACATTTGAGAACCACTGCCCAAAACTAATGATCAATCAAATGCACCTGTCTTTGTGTTTAAAATGCAAGAGCTGCAACATTAGCATACATTTCTTTATTTTTACTGTATGCTCTAGTTTCATTCATAACACGCACTCATCCCCTAAAGCATAACTGAGTTCGCTTGGCTTTCATGTGTGAAGAATGGGCTAGTAAGCCTGCTCCTGGCACACCAACACATCACATACTGTATACATACAGCACCGACAGAATCCCGTTAACTCCTTAAAGACCCAATTCATAAATACAGTGTGGTGTTGAAATGCTGCTACGACACTACTGGCTGTGTTTACATAGTGATTTATTGCATTAAAGACGATGCTTTCAGTGAAAGTTATTGTCTAAGCTTTGGAAACAAGGACTCACAGGGTCTGGCAGCCTAACATGAGTTTTGCATCTGTTTATAGTCTGTACAAGACATAATGCATCAATAAAGCATTGCTGTATTGGGGATTGCATTGTTACAGTAGCTATGGACAGCAGCTGATGCGTGTGTGTCGATGCTAACTGCATGCCGGAGCATCTTTGTGTCTTTGTCTAAATACTAAAGCTATGATCTCTTCTTTGTGTAGGCACACAACTATACAGCACTCTAAATACATGCCCAATAAAGGGACAGGGATGAATGTTGTCAGCGTGTGTTTGGAATAAACTGTGAAATCAATATTTAGTCATTATTTAGCCATAAGATGCTTTTGGGAAAGATGGAAGTTTAAGAGGTGTGCACCAAAGTCATTACTCAACAAGGTTTTAGTTAGCTATATGTAGATTTGTGCATTACCCCCACTTCTTTGTAAGCAGGTAAACACATTTTAAGGTAAACAAACAAAACAAACAAGCAAAAAAATTTGCAGTAAATAAAAAATTAATTAAAAAAAAAATCCCAATTCCCCTTCAATGTTTTGTTAATATCAGATCAGCTCTCAAATGAAAGCTAACTATAAAAATAACCAGACACCAGTAAGGGTTTAATTTCAGTTTATGTTATTTATGTACTTTTTCTATCTTTTAGTAATTTCTTGGCTTATTTTTCATTTACTTAAAAAGGGAGATAAGTCACGCTTGGAGAAACGCCAACCTGCATCTATCATTGCATTTCAACAGCAAAACTAACAACTCCCTTTAATAAAGTACTTGATATGCTAGAAAAAAATACATGTATTGTGGTTCTCCAGAGGAAATTATGTTTGCACTTTTGCTGAAGGAAGGAAGAATTCATTTCACTGTAAAAAATAAATAAAAAATCTGTGTATAACAGTTCACGTGTTTGCTGTGCAGGAAAATGTTTTGGATAACAACACTATGCAACATCACATTGATGCAGATGTTGCCCTTTTGACTGTGATGGATTGGCTGCAATTGGTTGGATGGGCAGTCTAAATTGTGCTGTATGTCAGTGTGCATTTTCATGTACAGAACTCCAACCTGACACCACCACCACCACCAAAAAAAAAAAAAAAAAATGCCATAGTTTAGGGTGGTATGGTGGCGTGGTGATTAGAACTGCTGCCTCACAGTTAGAAAGTCTGGGTTCAAATCCACCTGGACCTTTCTGTGTGGATTTTGCATTGACATGCAGTTACTGGGGTTAGGTTAATTGGTGATTCTAAATTGCCCATAGGTGTGAATGGTTGTCTGTACAGGGTGTACCCTGCCTCTTGCCCTATGACAGCTGGGATAGGCTCCAGCTCCCCCGTGACCCTGAATAGGATAAGCAGTGAATGGATGGATGGTATCATTTAATTCAGTGAAAAAGTGGGGAAGGGGTAGAATGGTGTTTCAGCACATGCAAAGGTTTTACATCAATCACTTTCCTACCTACAGTTTCACAGTGCTCCGGAATAATATCTCATTTTGCCAGTGAATCTAATGCAGTGGTCTTCTGAAAGATCAAAGATGCTTGCTGAGGTATCATTTGTTTCATACCTTGTTTGTATAACAGAAAATTGGATACTGGATTACATGATTATACCTCATTTATCTGAAGGAAAGTTGCTCAGTGGTGTAAATACTGAAAAAAGATTTTGCAGCTCCCACTACGAAAGACCAGATATTCCAAAAGCTTCTGCAAATTTGGGCCCCTAGAGCAAGTGCATTGGCATTCGCTGCAGTCGAATCCATAAGAGACACAAATTTCTGCCAGTTCCATATACACAAATGAGCTTAAACTATGGCTCTTCTAGACATTTTAAATGTTATTGGACTGAATAAGTCTTCTGCGTGGTCTGCAGCGCTAAAAAAAAAAAAATCGGCATTTTCCAACTTCTCCTTTTCCAGTGATGTGTGGAAAAACGTTTTTTGGGCCAGTGTGCTTCATGCAATGAATACAGAAGTTGTAATAACATGCTAGGGCCATTGCACCAAAATCAACACAGCGCTGTTTCTGCATACTTCTACTACATCCGCTGGTGTTTCATACATTACCCTGGAACATCGCCTGGCGGCGGGGTAAGGATGCTTCCACATTCTCATAGTCTGTCAGCAAAGTCGCAAGTTTGTTGTTTGAGCTACATCTGAGATCTCTTTGATGACTTTATGCAGGTTTTCAGACTTTGGTCCCAAGTCTTTGACATAGGGTGTTCATTCATTACCATCAAAACATCTTGCTAGACCCTCTTTAGGATAGTGCTCGGCTCCTTTACTCTTCACTGCTCCCTGCAAACAGTTCTGTGTATTTAGCCATGTTTTCCATCATGGCCTGCCTCCAGATTCCTCAGTGGAGTGCAAATGGTCAGTGCACTGGAGCCCGGGGGACCATGGTAACACGACTGATGCAAATCTTGCCTGGAAAATAGGACTGTTTGCCCACCTGCCTGCCTCTAACCATATCATTACTACATGATTATCACTGCTTTTATGTCATAGGTATTATAACCGGACATGATCATGTGTGATACCATATGTCTTTTTCACCATAAACTGACCCAGACTGTTCTGTGAATGTATGAATGTGTACAGCAATGACTCAACTTTAATGTAAAGTTGAGTCATTGCCTTAAGAATGATGTTGTGAATATAATTTTTTTCAATACAGTTTAAAGTGATACCTAAAGACACTGAATTCCAGAAATAATTGACTATAGATGACAAAACAGAGGTAGAAAATATAAGAAATCTTTTGATTGATTTGAGGGCAGCAGCGTTTTAGTGTACTTGTACGTGTATGGTGATGGTGATGGCAGGGCTAGAGCTTCCAGATGTGGAGTGGGCAACCTGCCTGTCGGGCCTAAACACAGGAACTATCCTCTGGTGCTGGAGATTAATCAAAGCCAGGGGGAATCTCTATAGTAAGATGAAGCAGCGGATTAATGTGTGTGTATGTGTCATTATTTTACAAAGGATAACTGTATTTTTTTTTTTTGCATATATTTTTGTGTGTGCACCGCTAACAGACTCCCATTATGGAAGAACTCCAGACTTTTCCAAGTCTCTTGATTTGCTCTCCACTACATAGAAAAGGAACTCAACCCTCATTTTTGCTGATGGTGCCCTTCGGGAAGAGTCTAATAGTGATGTTGTTATGGGAAACATGTAGTCATGCTGGCATATGCGCAGCATTTACAAAACAACCAACCACGAAAGCATATTTTTCCTGAAATTTCATTCTGATCTTAAATCAGCACATGTGTATATGCAATAATCACTCGGCCAAAACACGC
Organism: Archocentrus centrarchus; assembly: GCF_007364275.1. Lineage (NCBI taxonomy): Eukaryota > Metazoa > Chordata > Actinopteri > Cichliformes > Cichlidae > Archocentrus > Archocentrus centrarchus. The sequence goes on along the minus strand of NC_044349.1, from coordinate 16,780,058 downwards.
ATCCCTAATGATGGTTTTTAGATTCAAAGTCTGCTGATGGAACTTCATGAGCCTGTGTCAGAAGCAATCAAAATGGGTTTGCAGCCTTTCATGGAAGACTTACAGACTTTGCCATAATCTCATGGGCTTGGTGCAATTTAAAACTCACTCTGTAGCCCATCACTATCAGTTGAGGGCTTTGGTAGGTTAATGGCATTTCACTAACTTTCCGTTAATGCATTTTCAGTCTTTGATTCACGCACCAGTGAGCTCTTTTGCAGCCTTTCCATACTATCAGAGGGGACATCACGTCCTGGCGTTTATCAATTAATTGCACACTGCTCCTGGGTGCCATTGTGAGCCATTGAGATTTTTTTTCTTCCTTGGTGAATGACTGATGCATGTGTTCTCTGAGCCTCCCTTGATAGAGAAGTGTAATTACTCACAGGCAAAACTGTGACCAGCTCTTTGGGTCTTTGGGTGGTAACCTACTGCAACATTAGTACACATCCATGCACTAGGGAGAGGGATGTGTCAGTGCCTGGCTACAATACACTGGACAATTTATCCCCTTCTTATTTCATGTCTTTTGTGCAAGTTCCCCTGTAAAATACAGTAGTGTAGTGGCTTCAGTTGGTCGGTGTACCATGAAACACAATAGATGAAATTGAAAGTAATGATGAAATATTTAAACATCTCAGTTATGAAAGTGTGCAATGAATTGTTGTTAAGAAAGGTTTTGACTTGTCATGCAGGAATACTCCAGGTGAGTCTAATGACATTAAGGATGGCTCAGTAAACCCCTTTCATGGCAGACATTTAGACTTCTCATAGCATGAAATGCGACTGACAGATTTAGTTGGCTCAGTCCCATTAATTGTCCCAGAAAGCTATGACAGCATGACAGAAAGCACAATAACTGAATGCCAGGATTAGCTTACCTAAATGGAATACAGTTATCAATCACACCTGTGCGTTTCCTGCTATGGCGTGCCAAAACGTCTGCTATAAAAACAACAAAAAAAGGTCTACTTCACTGAGGTGACAGTGAGCCGGCATGTACGGTAACAAGGCCCTGGCAATGCCACACTTCATTAAAATGCAGCCATTATTCATGTTATTACATCTGTGTTTCACAAGTCAAAATGACATGAGAAAGGTTACTTGAGTCTGACATCTTGGACTGAATAAGTCAAGAGAAGCATATTGATTCAGTACAGTCGGCATAATATATCCACAAATCTGCTGATGATGTGATGCTTGATGAGTTCATGTGCAGTGTATTTTATGTTGTAGTATTTATAAGTTAAGTTGCTGACAAGCTATAAACCATGGATATTTAATGTCTCACCAGGTATGCAGAAAAGACCTCCACAATCTTTCATTGGGCTTTTTTATTTAGTCTTTCTTTTTGGACCCATAGAACATGCACACTTCTTCCAGCAGGGTCAGCTGAGAGTATGAATGATTTCCTTTGACTGTATTAGCTCCGACTTCCTGCTGGTGGAAATGTGCCTATTTTATTTAAGTACCTCATTTCGAGGTCAAAGCTCAAAGCTCAAGGTCACCAAAAGTTTTCAAGGATTTTAAAAAAATCCCTATATGTCATCATTGGTGAAACTCATATCTCAGTGACACTTTTATTAGAGAAAGTTTTTTGGGTACAAAAACTGAATGAAAGTATCCAGACTACAGATGCCATTTTCTGTTCATGTAGATTGTGTTTTTCAAATAACAACATAAAATCCTGTTTTATTAAAGCCACTAAAGTAAATTTCTAGTCTTTGCAATCTACTAATTTATGTTCGAGTATGGCAACATTGGCTGCTATCTATTGCAGTGTAGTATCAGCACATAGACAATTTGGGGTGGGGGAGATGTGTGCTCTACCGGGTGCCTTTCTAGTCCTGAAAATATGATCATAAATCCCTTTGGGGTTGTGTCAGGAAGGACATCCAGCATAAAAATCTGTCAAATCAAACATGTGAAGCTGCCCACTGTGGTGACCCAAGGTGAATAAGGGAGCAGCTGACAGTGTGGCTTCTAAATTAAAAATATAAATGTTTGAGGTAGTGTACACAAATTGTCAATGAATTAAAGACAACTTTTATTTCAGTAAAGATGCACAGACATAGTCTCCACCTATAAGAAGTTGTTTTCTCTAACTTTTAGATTGACATGTAAAGAAAATCTAACCTCTGATTTTAAGTTTGCGTCTATTAATTGTGTCGTGCTCTGAAAGGGCCATTATTTCACTGGCTGTCTACTAAACCACTATGAGGCCCAAGCTGGGCAAATTAACACTTGACTTCTTTTCATGCTGCCTTAATTTAAATTGGCTCACTTGAAGGAAGATTTTGTTGAAACACCCACATGAAGCTGACACTGGAAACAACACTGACAATGACAAAGTAGATAACTATGTTAACACCGTGAAAAATCCTCTCATGGATGCCATTTGCCCTGCACTTCTTGAAGGAAGGAAAAAAAATAATTGTTGAAGTTGCAGACTGAGAGCTACTGTTTTTAAAAGCCACGCTGGCCATGCCGTTTTCAGCTCACACTTTTTGTTTGGGCTTGTGAACCTAAAACAGGTTACAAAAATATCAGAATATCTACAGTTAGAATCTCAGACCAGTGGCAAGAAATCTTAACATGACTTTAAAACTGAATCAGCACTAAGCTGAGCTTGGATGAATATGCACATTTATCCCCTGAACCCCTCACGCTTACTTTCCTGCTTCAGGATCAGACAACCATGCGATTCCAGTCTCTTCCATGTGGTCTTGGCTTTGTGGATGAATGCGTACTTAAATGTTTCACTTCTTGTTAACCTAGCATGACATTTGCATTTTAAGACCGTGCTGATGTTACAAAATTCCAGAAGACCGTACTGCATTTTGAAGCATCCTGTGAACCCCTGCTTGCTCTCTTACTGCTATCTGCTCTGGATAAAGGCATCAGTTGATGCTTAAAATGCAAATGATATTCACACTGGCCCAGAGTAGAGTGCAGCTGAGCTGTTTTTGTATTTGGTTTGGAAGTGTGAAAATATGTCAGGGATGTGTATTTTTGTAGAAAATATCAGAGGAAGATAAGTGGCTCTCTGTAGGTCTGTGGAATGTATTGTCTGGCAATGTGCTTGATGAGGCCTGCAGTACATTTGCATGTTTTTTTTTTTTTTTTTGCCATGTAGTAAATAGCTGGCATTGGAAGGGTGAAATGATTCACATATGCAGTTATATACAGCTGATAACAATTACAGTCCTTAGCTGGAATTAATTGCAAACACACAGCAACAATACACATGTGACACAATTACTTGGGCAGATAGCCTATCAGCTTGATTTTTCTATTTTTTTTTTTTACTCTCTTGAATGTGCTGAGAGCACCCTTGTCTTCACTACCAACATAATTCGCCTCCTGCTTTCCTGGATGACAAGCTCATGAAGCAACATCTCCACACAACTCAGGGATGCACAAGATTATAGTAATTACATGGATGCAATCTCCCACCCAAATTAGGAGGTTTACATTTGTGACCCCCAAAATGAGAGAGCAATCTATCTCGTAGCAACCTATAATAAGAATAAAAATGTCCTCGTCAAAGGGGCTCATGCTGGCATGTCAAACGGGAATGTGCTTTTTCTTTAATCTGCCTGCACAATTTCCATTTCTATAGGCTGCTGGGAAATAAGTAAAGGTGCCAGGCAGATGCTTCAAATTGATTCTTCTGTTCATATAGATGGAAAGTTAATCCGGACTGAGAATGCCAAAGCCCGTCTACTTCTGGCACTACTGCAAAGGCTATATGTAAAGATGAAGCCATGTGTTCAATGTAGCAATCACAGTGATATTAAAACATAAATGCCCATATGCTTAAAACATAGCTGCATGCATGTGCAAAAATAGTACCAGAGTGGCTTTGAATAAAGGTTTTGTGGGTTTTTGCAGTACAGAATCTGAGCAAAATTATCGTTAGGGAAAAGAAAATACTGCGATTTGGAGATTTAATTAATGGAAATGTAGTGCATCATGCACACCTTCCCTCACCTTGCATGCCCCCCCCCCCCCCCCCCCCCCCCCCCCTTTATGTTTATATACTAACATTTTGGACAGCTCAAACAGCAAGGACCAGGGAGTTTAAACAGGCCCCAGACCCCAAGCTAGCTCCCTGAAGGAAACCCCGGGAGTCAGGGCTTCTGTGTTTCCTCAGCTTCCTTGACAATGTTGTACCCCATCAAAACTGTGTCACATCAATGACTCTGAGTCACAGGCGAGCAGAAGCAGGATCCTGGTGTTGTCACAAGGCAACACCGGTCTCTGGTGTAAAGTGGGAGGGAGTACAGGGTTGGGGTGTCTGGGATTAGTGTTGTTCCCCGGGTTTGAGGTGTTTACAAGTTTATGATGCCACAAGAAGGAAAATAGAGCTATGGAAGTAATTTATCAATCTGACATTTATATTTCAGGCATTTAGCTGCTGCATAATAACCCATAGTGATTTGGGGCCTTGGTGTCTTGCACAAGGATAATGGGGCAAGATGTGTGGATGTTAATGACCACACTGACTGTTGCAAAAATTGCCCCAGTGGTAAGGAACCGTGTCATAAACAAATGCTTTGTTAGAGCAATTTTACACTTTATTTTCTAACTTCGAGTGTAGTTTGCTGTCCTTGGGTGTCTGCATTATGCCTTCCTCGTTAGCTAACTTTTACCCAACCTTTTCCAATGTTATGCGAAGGTTAACAGGATTCACTTCATTAGGAAGATAAAAATGCCCCAGGTTCATGGACAGAGTGCTCTATTTTGCTGTGTTGTTTATGCAATACAGGAATAGTCAATCACAATTACCCAGTGCTGGCCCAGTGTGCTCTTTGCTGCTCCCTCTGGTGTTTATCCTCCGTCCTTCTTGACCACCTATTAACAAACAGTGAGATAATGTAACTAAGTACTAAGTTGCAGTAATAAATGGGCTTTATTGAGCCCTGGAGAGAATGGGGAAGATGCTTTCTCTTACTCTTAGCCTGCATGCTGATTAAAGGGTGAAGGTGATTTTATCTTCTTTGTTATGAACTTTTTCCCATCCTTGACTCTTTTTCTCCCTCTCCATCTCCCTCTCTCACATTCCCAGAGTCTTACTTCACCTAATGAAGACGTGCCTTAAATCTTTATTTTGACCCCGGCCACTTCAAGCTGCTCCCCTGATGTTCCATGTTTCTTAACCTGAGATCATATAAAAGCAGAGAATATAATTTTTCCTCTCTGAGTTCTGTTGATTTCTCTTTCCTGGCAGACTTGGAACATTATTAAGAAAGGATCGTTTCACCTGCTGTAAACTACCAGAAATAAAAACAAAAAAACCCCAAAAAGAAATGTTTTCACACAAGCTAATAAACTGCTGAACACCGTCAGCAATAATACTCGTGTGGTGTTTAAACGATGCTCAGTTGGTTCTAAACGGTTGAAAAAAATGAGACAATTTTGATGAGTCTGTGCAAATTGTAGCCTGAGTTTCCTGTTCTGGGCTGACAGGAGTGGCATCCGGTGTGGTCTTCTGCTGCTGCAGCCCATCAGCTTTAAACTTTGATGTGTTGTGTGTTCAGGATACCTTGGTTTGAGTTACTGTTGCTTTCCTATCAGCTCAAAGCAGTCTGGTCATTTTCTGACCTCTGGCATCGACAAGGCACCCAGAGAACTGCCACTCACTGGATATTTTCTCTCTTTCAGACCATTTTCTGTAAACCTTGGAGTTGGTTGTGTGGGAAAATCCCAGTAGATCAGCAGTTTCTGGAATACTCAGACCAGCCTGTCTGGCACCAGCAACCATGCCACATTCAAAGTCACTTAACGTCCCCATTTTGATGTGAATTTGAACTTCAGCAGGTCATCTCGACCATGTCTACATACCTAAATACACTGAGTTGCTGCCATGTGACAGGCTGATCAGATAACTGCATTAACAAGAAATTCAACAAGTGAACCTAACAAAGTGGCCAGTGATAGAGTGATATCATGAATTGGGGTGCTGTTTTTTTGTTACATAATTTTTGTTACACAAAAAAATATCAATCTTCATAAAAAAGAGTTTCATAAAACTTGGTAGAGAGGGGAAGCATCATTCTTACTGTGCAATTTAGTATAGACAGTGGAAAGCAAATTATATGTTAAATTGCTTACATCTTTCAGTGCTTTCTGAGACAAGTGCGACTCTGACTGTCTCTGTGGTGCAATTTTTTCTTTGTTTGTATATGCTACTGCTGTAGCCCTTAGTTGCATGAGCCAGCTCACACATATTAGTCCTCTCTACCTTCTTATTGCACCTTAGGTCCTTGACTGCTTCGTCTACTGTTATGAAGCAAAATATATTGCCAGTAAGTTTAATTGGTAATATTGATTTAATCCTCACTTATCCTATAGATTTGAGCAATGTTGATAAATTACTTATAACTCATATAAATGCATTTCATAAACTTTTCGGCTTTCATGTGGCACTGGTAGAATAAATCTGTCCATCTGGTACGATGAGTCAGTTCTATTAAATGTTGACAGTAAAATATTTGATCCAGCTCTTCATCCCGGTGTGTGGCGTCAACTAACCACCTCTGGACACAGCCTGTCTCTTCCTCCCTGTCTCTGTCTTCCTGGCGCTGTCTTCCTGGCTCTGTGCATTTCTGTGTCTCTCCAGTTTTTTTGTCTTGGTTTACAGGGTAACAGGAGCCGTGCTGGTGTGTGGCGTTCCTCAATCCCCCAGAGGACCTCAGCTCCATGTTATGGTTTCCATCAGTCTTGTGCATAGCTGGAAAGAAAGTGTGATTGTGTGTGTGTGTGTGTGTTCCCATGTGTGTTTGGGTGTGTCCTCTTTAGGGTGGAAGTTCACATTGGGCAGGGGCAGGCAGTTATTTCTTAGCTGCTATGATTCAGTATTTTACTGTAATGGCTGCAGGATGTGCTCGCAAATGCTGCTTGTCAACAGCCGGAGTTAAACACTGCTGCAGTTTATATCTGTGATACTTCACATCAGCATATGACCTCATTTGGTTTTATTCTACTATACTTATTTCTGACCTATAACATTTTCCTGTGACCTTTTTTAGATTACAAATGCAGCAATGGATGTTCTGGATTCTGTTGTATGGAATCGTATGTGAAGCATACAGCCTGCTGCCCAATATTTCGTAGTATTGTTGGTGCTTTATAAAAGAAATGTAATTCAGCTGCTGATCTCAGCCTCGCGCTGTTAATGTTGTACGGTGGATGTTGGAGCTTTTAAGTCACCACCGATGAAACATAAGTCGGTGATGGAGCAACAAACAAAACTGCACTCTGGCCTGTGCTTTCAACTTTCTGCAGTATGAAAGGTCTGGGCCTCACACACATGTGGGAACTACTACTGCTCTCTGATGTTTTGAAAGACCAAGGGGACCAGAAAGAATGCTTCACGTTTCACTTTGTTACCAACCCTTAAAACTAGATATATAGATAAAAAGGTTGATGTTTTCAACTTTATTTAACAATTTAACCATTTTGATGAGAGGTTAATTCATATATAAATTTTTTATAAATTAACTGAGAAAAGTGTACTCCATCTCACCCAGAGTTACCAACCCGACACCTGCCACTCAACTTGATGAACCAACTAGCTTGAAACAACATCTAGCCAGAGCCAGGGGGTAATAGACCTCCATAAAGCCACCACAAGCACTGAAGGGCTAGACAGTAAATACAGGAAATCAGCAATAAAATGCCAATTATCCCAGAGGTTTTCAGCTTTACTGTACTTTCGTTCTGCTTTTGCTTTTGTTGCACTGGCTTCCTGGCTTACCACAACTGACCTTATCACTGATGGTTTATTCTCTGAAGCACTAAGCATTTATACGAAGAAAAAAAAAAAACATTATGCTGTTATCTATATTCATTTTAAAATAATTGGATTCAGTTGGCATTCTGTCACTTCTTACAGCTTAGTTACATTTAGTTTAGCATATAAACTCACTGGACACTTTATTAGGTACACCTTGCTCTTGCTAGTACTGGGTTGGACACCCTTTTGCCCATAATCTTTGTTGAATATTTCAACAAGAGATTTTGGCCCACATTGACATGATAGCATCACACAGTTCCTGCACATCAATCTCTCCTTCCACAGCCCGAAAGTGCTGAATGCATTGAATTGTTCTCAGGTGATTGGCAGATTAGATATTTGCATTAACAAGCAGTTCAACAGGTGAACCTAAAGTTGTCAGTGAGTGTCTATCATCAATTGGAGTACTACAGAATTATAGCAAAGATTCAGGACAGACATGTTCACTGTTGTTTTGGGGAAGACTTCATGTCTGAGGTCTTCTATCTCTTACTAATACTTCATTATTGAGCAGGAAGATGTGATTTTGTTTTAGGGAGTTTTTGTTTTCGCAGAGATTAAATTATTCTTGGCAGCTTCTACTACTGTTGATTTAATTATAATGTTCATTTATGTTTTCATAAAGAAGAATTATAAAGGAGATTAGCTCACTCAGCAGAATCCTTGCTTCTGCACTGATTAACTGAAAGCTTCCTTAAACATAGGCGCTTTTCCCCGCAAAAAAAGAGCTTTGCCTTAATTGTCAGTTTCTTGGTGTGTCAAACAGAATTTAATTGTAAGTTCATCAGCATAGTACAAACAGAGCAACTGCATTTTTATATGTCTTTCATCAAAATTCTTATTTTAATATTATTTCTAAAAGTAGAGCTAAAGCAGGAGGTTAATGGGTTGCTGTTATTGCAATGACGCATGTAGCACATGAAAACATCTTAAACCCACGGTGACCTCAATGTCACATGAACCACATGAAACACCTACAGCAGCATCCTTGACCCTGGCAATCGGTGTGGCCAGCTTTGTTGTGGTCATCGTTGACAAATCAAAGTTCTGTGTTAAGTCTGCAGTTCCCAAGGTCAAGGCCTTGACTGGGGTTATTCTCTTTTAGGATTAAGACAGGTGAACACGCCCTCCTCCTCTTAATATATATCTTTTTTTTTTTCTTTTAAAAAAACGGGGTGGCGTGCTAATCTGAGAGTTCCCACTGTGATTTTGTGACCACAGCTTTGAGGGTGATGTAGCAGACCAAGGGATATCTTCTAATTGAAATAAGTTTAACCTCATGACCCCTTTGTGCAAACCACTGCTTCCCCTAATGCTTATTTTGCATTTGTATCCACAGCACCTGGTTTTGCAGAAGCCACTGGAACAACATGTATTTGGATACATCTGCCAATTATGATCTTGGGCATATTTAAGTTAAAAAAAAAATAGAAAGCTAATATATGGCAAAAAAACAAAAACCAAAATATGGTTCTTTACTGTGACATTTCTTTCTCTTGGTAAGCATAGACACGGTGCCAAGACAAATGCATTACAACCCCCCCCCCCCCCCCCCCCCCCCCCCCCCAAAAAAAAAACAAAAAAAAACACACCTGAAACTCAACCCTGCAATACTTGTGCTGTTGTGAGGTTAATATGTCTATTTCATTCTTTTTATTTTTAACTTTATTTTAATTAATTTTCTTCAGATTTATCTCTGATTTGTCATAATCTGGCATTGGTTTGTTTGGTAATCAGGCTCACTGGGAAACTCCTCAGTGAATGAAGTTACCTTGTGCTAATGTCCTTTTCCCTTGTTTCCAGTGCCTCCCTGCAGAATGGTCCTCTTTATTGAAGTGCAGAAGCTTGATTTCTCTATCTACTGTTACAGTTACAGGATTATTATACACTCTAACTGGGAGGTCTAAACTGTTGCACGCATCAGCATGGATCTAATAAGTACCCTTTCATAACTGAATAGAAGTATGACTGTCAACACATGTGAACTTTCAACTTTCATGATATGGAACAAATCACAGAAGATATTTGACCTGTTACAAAAAAGCACAAATGGAGCTGATAACTTTTATACAGGCTCCCTTTTTGTGGATTTGTTTTTGTGAGTGTTATCCTAATTTGAAATGACTACCCCCTCGCACTGCTGGTCATGTCACTGCTAACTCCACAGTTAGCCTGTGGCGAGTGCAGACAGATTTGTGTTACCACGGTGACACATGGCATTGCCAGCAGCTTCTTTTCCCCTACAAGCAAGGGATTTCACTCTGAAGGTGGAAGGGTAAAACGCTGGAGGTTCACTCTTTTTCAACCAAATCTTAATACTGCAAATATCTCTGAATCAGTGGGAGTCAGAGGTGTAGCAGTACCTTGGAACGACATGTGAACAAGTAAGAGGTACACAAAAGGAGCTGAACCCAGGGCCTTTGTACTCTTTAGTACGAACTCAACCTGCCAACCACCAGAGCACCCCTCAGTGATGGCTCTGCTTCACTGAGATGTGCCAGTGAGCCATGCCAGTAGGTGAGTCAGAATATTTTGAAGGCCCTATCACTGGCATAGATTATGAAATACAGCCATTATATGACAGGGCCACACTAACAGCAGTGATAAATGATTGTTGTGAGATTTGTGTTTAGCTGTCCATTTAGTTTTAAAAGTATTGAAGCTCATGCTCATGCAAGTGTACATGTATCTTTTTTTTTTTGCATGTACAGACAGAAGGATGTGGGTTAGGTGGCTGAATATTCAGAGAGCATCAGTGGAGCTCTGTGTGGCACCATCACCTATTGCTCTGTTGCCATAATTTATGAGTGACAGGTGAGATATGATAAGAGATGTGGCAGAGTAAATCGGATTCCCAAAGGTCACTGGCAAGGTCTAGGGGAGGGGTTCATTATAGCAGATTTTATCGATGTCCTTCAGTTTGTGTCTGTGTGTGTGTGTATGTCTGTGTGTATCTGTGTGCGTGAGTGTGGTAAGTGAGAGCAGTGGGGATGAGGATGAGGACAGTGGATGTCTTTATTTCTATGAGGGACATAGGACTGAAGACAAAGACAAAAGTAAGTGGATAGTGATCCTTCTGATCCTCTTGTTTACTCTAAATGTTAGGATGTTTCATTGGTGGCTCAAAATATGCGTGCATGTCTGTGTGCCTTTGCATGTCTGGTTGAAGGTGCATGTGTTCATCTGCTTTGTTGCTCTGTGCACAAGGCAGACAGCCACAAATTTGTGGTTAACAACATATGTTGTTTGCACATATCTGTGTGTGCGTCTGCACTGTGTTGTTCTGAGATGGAAAGAGAAAAGGATTTGGGCTGCCAGTGGACCTCAACCTAATTCCTCCTTCCTGGCCTTGGTTCTCTTTTCTTGAAAGTGTGACTGCAATTTGCGCACTGTCTTCAGGTTCAGATTTATGACCTCTTCTGGCTTTCCTGAACAAAAGAGGGGATTGAAGGCAGAAGTATCCATTGGGCCCCATCAAGCAGAGTTCTTCTGAGAGCCACTTAATTGATGCCAGAGCCTTTCAGGGGCCAATCCTAAATGTACTCGGAGAAGGAGGTGGGGATCACTGATAAGTAGTGTACTCTGCATGTTCATGATGTGGAATTAAATGTTGACATGAGGATCCCAGAGCCTATCCTCTACCCAGGTCTGGGCCTGCTGCATGGAGACAATCACACTTGTAATGTCTGCGTGCATTTTTGTGTGTGTGTGCAAGTGCTCGAGTGTGTGCAAGAGCTTTCTCGCAAGTGTCAGTGCCTCGCTGTGGTGTGAGTAAGTAGGGTGCTGACCCCATCTATCCTTGGAGAGCATATGGATGCAATCACGCAGAGTGAGAGAGAGGGAGAGAGAGAGAGAAAATTATAAGAGCTTGAATAGGAAGAAAGAGGGAGGAAAACAGAAACAGAGAAAGAATAGGCGAAGAGCAATAAATTGGCATCTGGCTTGTGTGTTGGAAAGACAGAAAATCTCCCTAATTCCTTGTTCTTCCTTCCCTTTATGGATTTGCCAGTGAAGGGTTTTGGTTAAGTCAAGCCGTGATGGTTTCCTCACCAAGTCTTGTTAAAGAGGCGATGGATGTTTGCGGTCACTTTAATTCTACTCTGGACATGGCCAGTAGCGAATTAGCATGAAAATGGTACACTTCTACCCTTTTCTTTTTTTAATTATAGGAAACAATAACTTATTGTTGTAGTGTGCTGTGTATTGAGTGTTTATGAGGATCTGCTTTGTCAGTGAGAGCAGTGGGAAGGAATGAGAGAAGAATGCTTGACTGACATGCATTTGCAGTATAATGAAAATCATTGCACCAAATGATCAGCCATAGCTCTACTCAAAATTTTAATACATCAATTTATGGCAGCCATCATTTCTAATCGGGTCTCTTTCTGGCATGTTGTCACAGAGCCCCACATTCCTCTAGTGAGGTTCTGTTCATTTAGTCTGATAAACATCTCAGCACTCTCAGAGTCCATTACTTGCAATTTATGTCTCCCTGCGGCATGTGGACACTGGCAATTCTTATTGAAGTTACCTCACTCACTCGCTTGTCTCGAGGCTGCAGGCTGCACAGTTTACCAGAAAGAGAAGTTGTTAAACTGACTGCCTAAGTAATCACCAGAGAGATACCTTAATTACTGTATCAGTGTAAACATACTTTAAGCCAGTTATGCTTTGAGATTATTTTAGCTACATTAGCCAATACACTCTCTCCCCACCAACAAACACACACACACACACACACACACACACACACACACACACACACACACACACACACACACACACACACACACACCACACACACACACAGTCAAGCACACAGACACACACACAGTCAAGCACACACACACACACACACCCTAACTACTGCAAACAAAGATCTTTGAAAGTGCCACATGTTTAGAATGCCTGTTTTTTTTTTCCATTTGTGATCAATCAACGCCATATGCTAGTTTCTCAGCATGCACAAAATCTAATCATGCCCCTTTGCAGTTAATGAATTATTTTTCCTCTCTGTTTTTAACCCACATTTCAAATTTGTTTCTATCTGAACTTGTGTGGTTAAAACAATGAGCTACATTAAGTGGTAGGGCCTCTTAAAAAGTGACTTGTTTTTAGGCTATTTGCATGTCAGAGTCTGAGGAGAGAATCAATGATGCTAATTAGTGTTCCAAAGGCAGACTTTGCTCTGCGCTGATTACTCTGAACTAAGTGCCAAGGGATTAGGGTGGACTTGCCTCACAGACTCAGGAGGCAGAGGAGCTATTAATTAGAGAGTTGTATGCGCATGTGTGTATGTGTGTGTCTGTTTAAGTGGGTGCGCCTGCTTGCACATGTGGGTATGTGAGACATTACCATTATTTCGCCTCAGCTTTTCTTTGTTAGAGAGAGCAGGCCCAATAAACACTGCGCTGTTCACAGGTCTGCTCGTGCATCTCTTCCTCCTGTATGTTGATGCATTGCAAACATTTACCTGCCAGAAACAGCGGAGTCAAGCAGGAGGGTCGCCAAAGCACTGCTCAGGAGGAGAGGTGTGTTTATATATGTGATTATCGCTTTGACCTCTCAACCTAGGCTGAGCCATTTGTAATACAAACAAAGGGAGGCACCCTGCAGATTTTGTGGCGCTTCACGCTCGCACCTCTTGTGAGTAAAGAGGGTAGCTGTACACTCCCCTCAAAGCACCTTCACTCTTTGGAGGTCACATGTTTCCCATTGAGAACAGTTTACTTCCATCGAGACATATTTCCGTAAACCTTTGATTCAAACCAGAGACAAGCGAGGGTTTCTCTCTTTTCACCCTCATGTTCCTTATTCCAAACTACCCATACTGAAGTGATTTTCAATGGCTGGGATCTTTTCTTGTGCTCTTTTCTTCCCCGTCAGATACCTCTCTAGGTTTCCAAAAAGGTGCACTGGGGGTTATTTTTACTCTTCATTATAACTAATAGTCTCAGAAAGCATAACATGTGGGATGTCGCTGTGGCAATGAGAGGAGGCATGTTCATATTACAGAGGAGGTTGGGTTTACATATTTATCCCCACTTGCTCAAAACCAGCCTGCTTTTAAACAGGGGTTGGATTTCATTGGCTGTCCCAGCCAACCATCTGTTTGTCCAATTGAATTTGACAACCCCTAATCATCGCAGTGTCGGACAAATTTGATAATGTTTCTATGCTCGGATGTGTTGTGATCAGCATTGCACTTCAAAACTATCCCTTTCAGTCTCACTGGTCATTTCATTTTGCTCCCCATTGTCTGATCGTGCCAGCAGCAGTAAGCTTTAAAGCTACATACTGTATTAAAAAGATTCAACGTCAGTGTTGAGAACCGCAGCTATGTCAAAACCTGCATGTGCACCAGGGATTCCTATTATACTGTTTTCATAATGTTTCACATTCATATTGTTTTTGATGCCATCCAAGTACTTTTTTTGATTATGGATGAGATGTCATTTAGCTGAAATTGATTAAAAATCAAACAACCAAACCAAACCAAAAAAAACAAAAAAAAAAACCCAGTTCTGAGCTTGAATTATTAATGTAAAAAATTGGGGATTTCACAGTAATTTAGTTGTGTAATAACATCAGTGTTTGGAAGGTCTAAGTACCTTGCAGTCAGTATATAACCCTGAGGATGGTATTGTCCATGGAGATATTTTTTTTTTACATGCAAATGCTACTCCCTCTTTCTCCCATTGTTCTGACTTATTCCCCATGCATTTAAAAACCCCACATTTGTCTTCAGCACAAATAGTAGGCATTTTTCGTATGTCAATAGTTATTCAAATTGCACAGAGCCTGGAAAAACATTCCAGTGTGATGAAAACTGAAGATGGAATTGAGTTTGTGAAATGTATGAGCTTGCAGAATGCAAATGAATCAGTTGATAGAAAAATCTTTGCCTTAGCCAAAACTGTTTTTGTTTTTTTGTTTTTTTTCCTGCTTAGCTTTGCTGGATTCTGCAGAAAGGCAAAGGGTAAATAAATTGTGTTACGACAAATTATCATTTTATCTCCATACCTACAACATTTTTTTTTAATGATAGCATCAGATGTGTTTTTCTTTAGTTTAATTGCATTACATTGATCCTAAAATAATTCCAGAACTTTTAAATCTCTTGCAGGAAAACAAACAGAATATTTGATCAGTCTCACAAGCTTCTGTATAAATGTCTGTGGGGGTAGTAAAGCAGCCTGTATACATGTTGGAGCTGCTACTGCACTGCATCCCTGTGGTGAATCTGCTTTAAGTAAAAGTGAATGAACTTCTCTTTGGCTTTGGGTCTGTGGTCCTGGGATTTTCATAAGCAGATTGAGATACTTTTGATGTCTCGGTGCAGCTGCGCATTGTGGTGTGGAGATGAAGCTGCAGGGAATCAGCCCCAAAAACTCATCAGCGCATTGGCGGTGAATGGAAAACAATAAACACAGTTTAATTGTTGTTGTTTTTTTTTTTAAAGGAAAATCGTGGTTTGAAATGAACAGCATATCACCAGTAGTCAGTGGGAAAACAGTCACAGCGATTTCATTCCTCAGGCTGTTGCTCTTTTTCTTTTTTTTTTGCCAGTCAATTCAGCTGCAGTGATCCAGTTTTAATTTTGAAGTTTTGAGGAGGATACAAGTGAGAAAATGCTCAACTATTTCTTTTTTTCAAGTTAAACTTTTTTTTTTGATTAGTTTGTTTCCTTATTGTTTACACAATATGTAAACCACAGACTAAGACCGAAATGACTAACTTTTACTTTCAAACTCAACAACAGTTTCTGCTTGAAAACCTATAAAGAATATCTAGCTCTTTTTTTTCTTTCAGTCCGTGAAAAAAATGAAGCCATTTTTCATACTATATGTCAGATGATCATCTCCCACATGTTAATCCCTTTACTACTCATTAAAATATTTTGTCACTGTGGATGCAGTTGCAAAGTTTCAGAGGAGACCTCAGGAGCATTTGCTATTCTTCCCTCGAGTAAAAAGGCTTTAGACAGCAATTTTGGGGAAGGCTTGGTGCATATTACCTCTAATTGAATTACTCCTCCAATCTCTTCAGGCACCCTCCCATTTAAACACTATGCAATACTGCTTTTGTCACTTCTGAGGCCCTCCCTCAGTGGACGGAGGATGGTTATTCAATAAAACCTGTATTAAAGACACAGAACTCACATACCCCTAATTGTTTTCACCCTGCTTTAATAAAAGATGTTATTAAAGGGGAAAAAACTTCTGAGTTGGCGGCTCCTCTAGAGGCTTTGTTTGCATTTCGCCAAGATGGTGGCGATTATCTTGGAGGGCTCTTTTTAACTGAAAGCCTAGAGGCAATATTCCAATTATGGAAAACACGCAGGGGGGAAAATGAGCTGGGACTAGAAATGGGACTAAACAGTGACCACTTACAAAGGCCCACATTTATAAAGGCCACCTCAGGACCAAAAGTATTCTCCTATAGGTCATGTGTGATAGTGTAGGTGTTGCAGATAGTGTAACTCTCACAGGCCTGCAATAGAAGGACAGATTTTGTGTTGGTGTTCTTGACACAGCGGGGTGCAATCCTGAGCCCTATGTCATGCTGAGGTGTTACTATAGATCTTAGTGTGTATAGCAATTCAATAGAACCATTTCCTGCTCTTTGACTGGTTATTCTTTATTCTATGTGAACAAGGAATAAATCCAGGACTCATACTTTTAAGGAGTATGAACAAAACCCCCACTCTTCAAGGGCTTTGATGACTGTCTGCATCAAAGGAGATCATGAATATACAGCAGTAATGTGACATCCCAATGGACATAAAGTCCACACAGCTCCACTAAGCTGATTCAGGGTGGTGTCTGTGTGTGTGTGTGAGCCTACAGAGGTTGCAGCATGGCTCACCATCAGGTCATGGCATTTCTCCCATCAGAGGAGGAAGGTAGGGAAAACAAATAGAGAGAAAGATGAGGAGGGAATCAAAAAAGAGGTTTGTGGACAGAGTTTTTTTTTTTTTCCCCTGAATGTTTATTTGAACATGGCAAAGAAGAGAAGGAGGTCATTGTAGGATTTAAGGGTGGGGAGCAATAAAGTCAAGATGTAGTCAACGGCCCCCTGCTAATTCAGCTCACTTTACCTCAGTAAGGCCCCCGAAACTGAAACAGGAGGGCACTATTTGCCTACACGGGGAAAAAAAAAGCTGATCTGCCACAATGCATTATCATGAAGAATTATTTTTGGATGTAGTTTTTAATGATTACAAACATTATTGTAATAATGGGAAACCACACAGAGGTCATAATAAAGGATTATTTAAAGTGCTACTCTTGCAGAAAAATCCCAAACTAATCAGGAAATCTTCTCGTTACGCTGTTGGCATGACTCATTTTAATGGCAGAAATCCATGGCATGCATACTGTTGTTGAGTTGCCTTCTGCAAGAACTGTATTCTTGCATTTCTTTGTCATTTTTCTCACTCACGACAGCATGCTCCTTAAAATGCTTGTTAATGCTGCTATCCAGTATTATATTTCACCCTCACTACCCTGTGCCTCAGATTGATAGGTGGAAGCAACTGCATCCATAATCACTCCTATTAATCAAATGCTAGACTGCTGAGACTTTTTGCTTCATTTGTGTACTACCATGTTTCCTATTCCATTCAGCATACATTTAGCTCCCTCTGCGCCAACCATGTGTTCACTCTTTTCGCCTTGTGCTCGTCTCATGTTTTGATCTGGGCTGAATGCATTATTTATTAGATGTTAAGGGCTCCATTGCGAACTTTAAGTGGCAGTGTGTTGTATTTGCTTAATGAACAGGGTTAGAGGAGATCAAAGCTGGAAATATGACAGATGAAGGGGAGGGGGTAGACGCAAAGATTTGGCTTGTCTGATTTAATTGCTTCCTCGCAAGAAGAAATCTCATCAGCTCAGAATTTGAAGAGTTCATGCTTGGTGTCAAACTCGGGGGTGAATATTTTGGATTGTCTTTAAACGAATGTTTTTTCCATGCACATTTAGCATAATTTAGCGCTTTTTGAATATCATTGTTTTATGCAAGGTTTTCAATCTCCACATTCTACTGCTATTAATTCTTTAAGCAGTTAAAAGGTTAAAAATCACATAATTACATTTATCTGCTGTTATCATTGTGATACTTTTCAAGTTAAAAAAGTGATCATACCTGTACTTGAGTCATGTACTGTAACTCCTGAGTTTCTACCCTTGCTTCATCGCCACTAAACAGTGGTAGAAACCATGATCTCATTACAGAAAAAAAAAAAAAATCAGTAGCAGGAAAAAAGTTTTCCGTAGACTTTCCTTTGGAAGTACTTGTCGCATGGCGCCTGTGAAGGCTAGCTGGCTAGCTAGCCACCCCTCTTTCTTCTCTTCACTGATCATTAGCAGTCATGCTCCTTCCCTTTGAAGTCTGTGAGGTCTGCTGTGTCTGTCATAGCCATGCAAATCCAGGGGACAACCCCAGCCACCTGTTCTCAGAAACATCTGTCCACGGACTGAGGCTTTACTCGGGCACTGTTCAGCTGCCTCACTCTGATCCTCAAAGGCCTGGAGGACTGGAAAGAGGCTATTTTTAGTGGCTCACTTGATATTCTGCTGCAGACCTTACGCTCTCTAATGAACATACATTTCAACATGAATGCAAGCTTGAAACACAAAGTTGTTACTTGTTGAGAATGTGTACCCAGTGCAAACCCATTAAAAAAACAAAACAAAAAAAAAAAACATCAGAAACTTTCAAAATTCAGAAAAGAAAACATATTTGTCCATCTAAACATATTCTGATAACCTTATTAAAAATAATCTATGATGATTTTACACCCACAGTTCTCCATTTCATATGCAGACTGGCTTTTAATAATTTACTTCAAAGACCAACTCCCCATCATTTGAAGGAAAAATTTACACAAAACAGTAGAGAACTCTTTGTTTAGAGAGAATAGTTGATGTTTCATTTCAGTCAGAGCAGCCCCTCAGTTCAGATATGATGTATTGCTTTTAATGAAGTCCTTTATTGTCAAGACTCCTCAAGCCTATCCTCGCCCTCAGTAGTGTAAAAATCCTGAAGGCTTGGGTTTTTTTTTAGTTAGTAGAGAACCAAATCTGGACCCAAGTCTGCAAGGGCAGCTACAGAACGACGGCCACATTCCTTTAACTTATGCATTAATTTTTACTCAAGATTTTCTGAGAAATATTCTTTTTTTAAGAGTCAGTATGAAGCTGAAAAATAGTGCATGTCACCACCAAGCATTATGTTGCTTACTCAGGAAAAAAATTCCAGGCATCTACTTGACTTCAACAAACCAAGACACCTGACATCTACGATTAACAATCACCAAGTATTCAGGAAACAGGGCAGAGTGATGTAATGCCCACTCATTCATAGCTATGCAGTGGGTTTGCCTGTTTCTACCAAGGGACAGATTGTTTTCTTTCATGACAGCTATATTGTGGCAGGTGACCCACAGGATATATGCCAAGGTACAGAAAGCTTAGGGGTTGCCTTTCTGGCCAAAAGATTATATCATGTTCTTTCTGGGAAGAAACATGAGCCATGATCTGAATCACAATGCTCTTCACAGATTTAAATGTTTAACACAATCTTGCTGTTAGTCAGCTGATATGATTTCTAAAGGCCCATCTCGAATATCTCTGTATCCTGAGTTCACTGTGATTTATTCTGAAACCGTGAAACAAAAAGGATGATTCATGCTTCTGTAAATCTGGCACTTCTTTCAGGATGTCGGTCCATTTCTAGGGAATTTTGGAAGTCTCGTCTTTATTTTAAATAGTTTTAACCTACCTACAGATGCAAAACTGCTTCATGCGCCAATATGCCAGGTTTATTAAGGCTGCACATAGGGCAAGAGGCAGGGTACATCCTGGACACGTTGCCAGCCTGTCGCAGTGCCAACACAGAGAGACAGACAACCATTCACACTCACATTCACACCTATGGCCAATTTAGAATCACCAGTTAACCTAACCCCACTAACTGTATGTCTTTGGCAGCAATTACATATTGAATAAAAAATTATTGTGGAAATGTAGAGGATTGCGGAGCTCCTGGTGATTGTCCAACTTGACTACATGTTACCAGTAATACAAGCAAAATTAGTGTGTAGTTATGATTATTTATGCAAGTCTCTTAAAGGGAATATGTGATTAATCTGAAAACACACACCTTTCTCTATTTCCTGTCCACATTTGGAATGGACTCTACATTATGGAAGAAGGTACTGCAGTGCCAACATCAGGAATACATTATCAAACAAAGCCTTGTGGGGGAGGATACACACGTCTCGCAGATAATCCATTCATTTTCCGTGCAGTGAATTTTAATTGTGCCAGTCATTTGGCAGAATTAAAAAGCCCATTCTACATTACTAATGCCTCGGCAAGAAAAAGAATACGTTGGCAACTTATGTAGAGAAATGCAACTGGCAAGAACAAGGTCTGCCCTGTCACTGTGCATCATGAAATATCAAAAGTAAAGTAAAATTAAGCAAAGTAGATGTAATGCAACTCTAAATTCAAGAACAGAATCAGTTGATTGTTGTATATTCTGAAACATTGCTGGCACTTAGTTACAGTAGCTCATACTGTATGAGACTGTATGTATTGTCTTAGAAAAAAGTAAGCAGCTGTGTTGCCTCTCCTTCTTCAGGGAGGTGGAGATCACTGGAGTGTGTAACAGTAGATGTGCATGAGGGGGAGACCTGCTGATCCAGGTGTTGATTACTGCCTGGCACAGAAACAGCCAAATGGAAAGAGAATATGTGCTTAAATACACATAAAGATATTGTACAGATACATGCACATGTATAGCTTACAGGAAAATACATATGCAAGGTTCCAACACACACACACACACACACACACACACACACACACACACACACACACACACACACACACACACACACACACACACACACAGGCGGTATTGTGCCATATTGTTTCCACCGGATGCATGCTGCATTATCCTGCCAACCATTCATTTGGAAATCCATGAGACAGAAATCCCTGTTGGGCTGCTTTGCCAGGGTTTATAGTTCAACACTACAACTGTCTTCTGTTTGAGCCACGATGATGGGCTGAATCAAAGCATGGGCAACACCCATTTGAAGTTAGACTGACATCTTGGGAGCAGCAGATTGTTCAGTTGTGATCCAATTACAACAACGTGCCTCGGGCCCATTGTGCATTCTTTTTTTCATAACTTAAATCTGTGAGGAGAAACTCTTATACCCAGAGTCAGCTTTGCTTCCTGAACCATCTTCAAAAAATAAGACTATGAAACTCCAGCCATCTTGTTGCAGTTGTTTTAAAGTTTTAGTCATTTTGAAAAACAAAAAAAAAAAATGTGTGTTTATATATATATATATATATATATATATATATATATATATATATATATATATATATATATATATATATATATATATATATATATATATATATGTGTGTGTGTGTGTGTGTGTGTGTGTGTGTGTGTGTGTGTGTGTGTGTGTGTGTGTGAATATGGAATTGTTCAGTTTTGCTGCAGAATGATCAAATAATACAATGAGCTTTATATTTATTTACTTCACCAAATAACTATTTCTCCTACATTTCTTTGCATTTTGGCCCCTTAATACAAGTTATTGTTCCCTTTTATTTGACTGCCTTAGGTGCAATCTGTGTAATACTCCACATCAACAGAACCACAATAAAGGAAAAGTGAAAAATCAGGGGTGCAACCAATCATTATTTCCACAGCTTTTTCTGATGTTTATTTTCTTCAATAAACACTTGTTTGGTTTATAAAATAGTTCTTAATAAGACTATTACAGGGATTTAATTTATGCCCGTAACAATGATTTAATAACAGGTTACACCACATTTCATAATGAACTTGCATTACACTTTTTGATGTGTACATTTCAACTTCCACAAAAAACTCCGGCCCAAAATTGAGTTAGTTTTCTCCTGACCTTCACAGTCTAAAAGCTTAAATTACTCAGTTGGCACCCATTATGTGATGTTCTGGTCCAGTTAGCAGGCTGTAATTTAATGCAGTTCAATCTCCTCATATATATGCCCGCAAATGCATTGTTCTCTTTACCTGCCTTGACTTTTTAAAGCATATATTTTCAGAATGTAAATACAGGATAAGATAACACCACTTATAATAATATAGCTTGAGGTTGCGTCACATAACCTTTTTCTTCTATAACGTCAAGCCAGTTTTTTTTTTTTCCCTCAGACTTTCCCTGCAATCTCGCCTCAGCTCTCCATGTGTGACTACATGCAAACAGCACAACTGGCTCACAAGTTCTCCTGCAATATGGAAGGAGACCCGCTGGTTACATTTTTTTTCTTTCTGTTTTTTTTTTTTCTTTAGAAAAAACACACACACACACACACAACAGCTTGCATCCAAAAGGAGAAGCACTTCAGATCTCTTCCACTATTTACGACAGCACCATAAACTGCAGCATATTAAATCGAACCGCAAAGCCTTCAGAGTCTGAAAAATCTTCAGCTTCAAGACAAAACACACTGAAGGCATCATTTTCTCATGCTGTGCATTATGACAAGAAAAATTCCTGATCACGAAAACTACATGATTATTGATTATTGACTCACATAACCCACCCTTCATTCCAGTTAACATATGGCACCTTTCGTTTATTTCTAATGAATGCGTTAGATTTTATACATTCTCTGTATTTCAACATTATGCGGTCCTGACCTTCACATCTTTGTGAGGTGACTGGAAAGTACAGGGGTCCTTTCCAATTGGAAGGCCCGTGGCAAGGTCATTTGTTCACTCAACAGTGTAATTGCAAACAAACAAAATTTTTTTTTTTAACTACTCAAATCATCACCATTCAGTTGGTATGCCGTTTGCAAAACCATCACAAGTATGTATGGCTGCTGGTAACAGTTAAGGAAACATCAGAATTCTCCCAATCAATCCCTCAAGTAAGGACAACAGTGATTTGTCTGCAGCCATTTTGCCTGTCAGAGATGTTTAACTTCCTTGTGCATAATGGCTCTTATACTCTGGGTAAACAGCCATTACTAGCCTGTTTATTTGGAAGGAGGGGCTCACTGTGGATCTGACCCGGTTTTCAAATGACAACCCATACCGGAGAGATGAAGGGGTGGGTGGGGGGGTGGGGGGGGGGGGGGGGGGGGGGGGGGGGGTGAGGGGGCAAAAAGAAAGTAGAGAGGAAGACCCAATTTATTTTGAGTAATTGGCTCCACTTGAGCAAACACCCTCTCCTTGCCCCGTGGCTGTCTCAATCCAAGCCTGTACCAGCAGCAAAAGAAAATACCCCTTCCTATGTTCAGCTACATACAGTAGTTATAAAAAAAAAATAAATAAATAAAAAAACATGATGCTAATGACTGACAATGGTTCCAGGCGAAGTGTTTAAAATTAAATTGACAAATTTACAGTTACAAAATTACAAATATTAATGTTACAGATGTAAATTTGGAAGGAGTTTGGAAGCATTATTCACATTAATGTTGCACATTTCCCTTTATGTGCATGATTACTTTAATTATAATCTCGACTCAGTATAACCCACTGATAAGCTCAAATTTGATATCCATAGAGTGTCAAGCATGATTGCTTGTTTATAAATGCTACTTCATGACTTAATCTGAAGTGTAGCTGCACGTTCACCTTTGTTTCCACTGTATTTAAAGCAAGGAAACAACAACTGCAACTGTACACTGCTTCTCTTTCACAAAAGCAAACAAATGAAGAAATCAATCAAAATCTGATAAGCACTTTCAGCACTGAAGTGGAAAAACACACTGTTGTTGAGGCGGTCACATTGTCAGATGACATGATAAGTTGCAGGGAAGGTCCCGTTCTTTCATTTAGCCATTTACACCTTTCAACGTTAACGTGCCCTGTGACCCCACCAGCAGGACTGTCCTGTTCAGGAAAGAGGAAGCCTCCTGAAACAATATACCTTGCCTATTGATAAGTAAGACAATTCTGGGCCTCCTGAAAGTTTGCACAGGGCCAAGCTGATGGAGGCCATTGCCTCAGGATGTCTATGGGCATGAGGGGTGACATGTGGGTGAAGAGAGGTTATGGTGGATGCCCTGAAGAGGAGTCATTGGAGGGTCACTCTGATAATTTTTGAGATATGAGTCTCTTTAAATATACTGGGATGTGAAACAGATGATATATATGCATAGATGAGTTGGTTTTTAAAAAAAAAAAAAAAAATTCTAATCTTGTTTATTGGTAACTGATGCTGACTCACACACCTCTTCCATTGGAGTTGCAATTAATGAAAAAGGAAGTATTTTTCTGTGGCTGCATAAAAGAGTTCATGGGGTCAAGTGGCCATCCCCAAGGCATATTTAACTGCCTAAACTCAAATGAAGACAAACACTGGGTCCTAATTGCTGCCTGGAAACACTCATGAGGTGTTAAAGCATGTCTTGTGGCTGATCACCAGCTGGTTACTCGCCAGACTGTGTTTCTGTATTTATACATGTAAAACCAGTTAAAACTTATACATCTGCTTAGGTTTTTACTAGCAATCAGTTTGGTCAGACAAGTACAAAGCACATTCACATCCACTCACAAAGAGGCGCACATACATGCTGCCATAATCTGCAGGATTTGCTCAAGGGAAACTTATGCTTCTGTCGTCCTTTCATGTGTAACTCAGAAATTCTTCTTTTACAGCTTTGAAAAAACATATTAGGGCAGCTATAGCTGGAAGCTTTTGCCTGTTGCCAGTAACAAAGATTTATTTTGGAGTCAGATAAATTTGAAAACACAATAATTACTGGTTGTGGTCAGGGGTTAAAATGGGTTGGAATGATCTGGAATGGCATTTAGTTTGTGTGCAATTAAAACTGATAGGCAGGTTAATGCATAGGCGGTGGAAGAAATACTTCAAGGACCTCCTTAATCCCACTGACATGACTTCTGCAGTGGAAGCAGAGCCTGGGCATCAGGGGGATGACTCGCCCATCACTGGAGGTGAGGTCACTGAGGTGGTTAAACAGCTCCTTGGTGGCAGGGCCCCTGGGGTGGATGAGATTCGCCCTGAGTTCCTGAAGGCTCTGGATGTTGTAGGGCTGTCTTGGTTGACACGCTTCTGCAACATTGCGTGCCTCAACTATCGGGAGGGGATCACACTCCTCAGCCTCCCTGGTTAAGGTCTATGCCAGGGCGCATTAGTTGAACCACGGATTCAAGAGGAACAATGCAGTTTTCGTCCTGGCCGTGGAACGCTGGACCAGCTCTTCATCCTCTCGAGGATATTTGAGTGTGCGTGGGAGTTTTTTCCCATCCAGTGTATGTTGTGGACTTGGAAAAGGCATTTGACCGCGTCCCTCTGGGTATCCTGTGAGGGGTGCTGTGGGAGTATGGGGTGTCTGGCCTGTTGTTGTGGGCCATTCAGTCCCTGTACAACCACAGCGAGAGCTTGGTCCATATTGCTGACAATAAGTCGGACTCGTTTCCTGTGGGTGCTGGACTTTGTCAGAGATGCCCTTTGTCACCAATTCTGTTCATAATTTTTTTGGACAGAATTTCTAGGCATAGCCAAGTGGCGGAAGGTTTCCACCTTGGTCGCCTCAGAATCTCATCTCTGCTCTTTGCAGATGATGTGGTCCTGTTGGCTTCATCAGGTGGTGGCCTCCAGCTCGCAGTGGAACAGTTCGCAGCTGAGTGTGAAGCAGTTGGGATGAGAATCAGCACTTCTAAGTCTGAGGCCATGGTCCTAAGCTGGAAAAGGGTGGAGTTGCTAACCCAGATGGAGGAGTTTAAGTATCTCGGGGTCTTGTTCACAAGTGATGGGAGAAGAGAATGGGAGATTGACAGACGGATTGGGGCTGCGTCTGCAGTGATGTGGACACTGCACGGTATGTCGTGGTAGAGAGGAAGCTGAGCATGAAAGCGGAGCTGTCGATTTACTGGTCAATCTACGTCCTTACCCTCACCTATGGTCATGAGCTTTGGGTAGTGACTGATAGAATGAGATCGCGAATACAAGCGGCAGAAATGAGCTTCCTCCGAAGGGGGGCTGGCCTCTTCCTTAGAGATAGGGTGAAGAGTTCAGCCATTCGGGAGGGGCTCAAAGTAGAGCCACTGCTCCTCCACATTGAAAGGAGCCAGTTGAGATGGTTCAGGCATCTGAGTAGGATGCCTTCTGGGTACCTCTTTGGTGAGGTGTCTGTGTATGCCCTACTGGGAGGAGGCCCCGGGATAGACCCATTGACACGCTGGAGAGATTATATCTCTTGGCTGTCCTGGGAACACCTCGGGGTCTCCCGGATGAGCTGGAGGAGGGCTGGGGAGAGTGAGATCTGGGCTTCTCTGCTTAGCCTGCTGCCCCCGCGACCCGGCCCTGGAAAAGTGGAAGAAAATGGATAGATGGATGGAGGTTAAAGCATGTTACTGTTTAATTTTTCCTGTGCTACAGCCTGGCATTGCTTCCAGTGACAGCATGAAATACTTGCTCAGTAATAAAAAAATAATGACATCCCATGCCCTGTTTACACCCTCTACTCATCTTGGATGCATAGCCAAGAAATCTTGGCTATCCATCCAAGATAATGGTATCACATATTGTCAATATGGACCAAAATCTATGAGACTGTTTCTGGCACATTTTTGAATTGATTGCATGAAGAATTAAGACAGAAGGCTACTTATATTGTCACTATGCTTAAGTAGGTTAAGTTACTGCTGTTGTAGCTTATTTCAAGGACAAAAAAAAAAAAAAAGTATCAATAGTCTCATCTAACTCTTTGCCAAAGATAAATAATTTTCTGTATTTCCTTAATCCTTAATTGCTGAGCAGAGGTCTGGCATTTATAATCAAATGTAGCATTTAGTACAGCATTTTTTTTTTTCACTGCTGTTAACAGTCAACACAGACACGATAAGGCTACGATGTAACTCTTCTTTGCCCTTCATGACTTTTATCCCCAGCCTCACAGAAAGTTCTTCACTGCTCCACAAAGCCCCATAAAAATTGGTCAAACCAGATGTCTTCAACAGCTCAGAATCCCAAGTTGCTATAAATCTTGACTGCCTCTACTTTGTCCTTATTGTCAATCAAAGCCACATCCTAAGTGGGGACTCGTGACAGCATGAATCTTTCCACACTTTATACCACCCTGTACTTCCATTTTACAGGTTTTACTCTATTCATTTTTTGTGTTACTGTAAAGTTGATAGGCCCACTGCAACATTAGTAATAGCTCTTTGAAAAAAATGGCGCTTCACTTGCACAGACAGCACATGAATGGGCAGAAACTATTATTTTTGGACATGAAGTCGACTGTCACATTTTTTCCCCCTGTAGTTAAAAGTGGGCTTTGTAAACAGACATAGAAAGGTTTGACAGTTTCTACAGGGACTAGAGCCCATCAGAGGTCTTATTAAAACAGGTAAAAATATCAGCATAAGGATTTTGCCCCACTTTTCCACAGGCATAAGAGGATGAGGAATGCAAGGTTCGAGATGGATTTGAAGCCCATACTAAATGGTGTGGTCTAGCCTGTTTATAGCTGTTGGATCCTTTCCACCACATCATTTCTTTATTTCCATGGTTCAGCTTTGTCTGCGCACTGTCACTTTTGAGTGTTTACATGAACCATTGTGGTCAACCATATTCACTAGTGCACACACTGCACCTCCTCAGGTTTTTTTTAATCCTGACAAGGTCTATGCAGCTTTTTAAGAGAAATGGAAAGTTAGGTTGCAAAGAAAGAAAGAAAAGGCCACAAAATTTTGAATTCTGTTAGTCCACTGGTTAGAAACCATATGTACCTGAAGATATGATTGATGGCGTTTGGGGCTGCTAGAATGTAAAAATCTCTGTTTTGGTAATATACACTTCAGGGCGTTAAGGTTGACATGGGCTCATTGCCAAAATGCTGACACCCTTGTCTCACTCATCAGCAGCCTCTTTGGTGTCATGTGTGCCATTTCATTTGGCACAACAGTTGAACCAGAACCAACACTGGTGACATCACGTAAAGAAAAGTGCGATCTTCAAAGAGAAAAGTAGAAAGTGTCTGTGCTGCCAAAATGTGCTTTGAGTGCTTAGTTAGAGAAGGAAAGTGCTATATAAGTACCATTACATTTACCATGTACCGTGTTTGTTTTGGCTATAAATGCCTCCACTGCAGATATTTGCCTTCTACACAACAGCTGTAGAAAGCAGTAAAATGACAGTATCAATTTTATTCATAAATCGTGGCACCTCAAGATCAAGCAGTCAACAAATGTTGCTGCTTCTTGGTACATCTCTTTATTAGGTTCTAGGCCAACATTTATTTAGCAACTTAAATTATATTAAAAATTACCAAGACTTTTTCTGATTTCTCTTTGCAGCTTTAAAAACTATTATTAAATGTGGAAATTTGAACAACTATACTGTGCAAACTGTGACTGGATTAGGCTGAGACAAAAATACAAAAACTTGGAAAGCAGATGCACTCTATTAATGGCTGTACTGATAATATCTCAGCAGCCATTTGGCCATTTGGATTAGAGGCAGCTACATAATGCCAGTGCTTATTGCATTCTCTGACAGTGAAAGTGGGAATCTCATATTCCTGGTAAGCCTTAGTCATTACTGCCCAGTTTGGGAAGGTTTCTACTGTTATGTTTAGCAATCTCCACTTGTATGTATTTACTTGAATATACACTAATCTCCCACAACATTACCACAGCTCTAATATAGTGTGGGTATGCTGCCAAGACAGCTGACTCTTCGAGGCGTAAACCTCAGGGGGTCTGCTTGTTGCTGGGATGTTGATGGGAGACCATTTGAGTTCTGTGGGTTGTGAGACAGGGTCTTTGTTGATCTGGTTTGTTCTGGCACATCCTGCAGTTGCTTGATTGAACTGAGATCTGGGGAGTTTGAAGATCAAATCGACACAAGGCTCTGCTGTGTTCCTTGAGTTGGTCATGAGATCTTTTCTCAGTGTCGTGGAGCAACTGATCGACTGAGGGAGGCAAGTGCCCTCCAGAATGCCACTGTCTGGCATGGGTTTTGTGGTCTGCAATAGTGTTAAGGTTGGTGGGAGGTGTTAAAGTAACATTTACATGAACGTCAGGACCCAGCGTTTTGCAGTGGAACACACATCAGTGGTGATGCTGAATACTAGCGCTTGCTAATAATTAAAAGCCAAAATATTGATCAAAACATGAATAACCTTTACTGTGCAAACTGTAGGGGTAGCATTCACACAAATGCCACAGAGGAAAAAAAACAGGGCACGTGTCTGCTAGTATTGCCTTTATAATTACACAAATTGTCCTGTGTCCAAGGATGTCAATTTCACAATGCTTCTTCTTCAATCTTAAAATTACTCCGAAACTTGGAGATCTGCTAAATTTAAAGATTTGTATCACAAAAGCTCCCGAGCTGCCAGCTTCCTTTTCATACTCAGTGAAATGTTAACTTTTCTTATGAATTTTACACTCGCAGCCTCAGCAGTCATACTTAGTTAGTCATGAATGTATGTGAGAGAATCTGTGGGCACCAAGATTCCTGTGTGGCCTCCAGGGTCTGATGCTGGTCAGGTCGCCTTTCCTCTCATCACTCTTGCCTTGTCTTCAAGGTTCTTTCAGAAGCTGCTTCTCAGTAATTCCTGGCAGTGGCTCAAAGTGGGATACACCAAACCTTCTTATTTCTCACAGAGCCTGGTACACTTGCTTTTTAAGGCAGTCACCAACCTCACTCAGAAGTGATCTAATCAGACTATGGCTGAGTCTGCGGTGCAACTGTGGATTTCAGCGCCTTCACGTACATACATCAGATCCCTGCTGAAATCTGTAAGGCAACACCGCTGGGACATGCTTGAGGGAAGATGGGACTTCTACACTCTGCAGTGATTTCTTTAAAGAAGAAAACAGAAGGTTGTGCTTGTGAAGGCCACAGCAAGGGATGAACTGGTAAAAAATATACATAACTAAACATCCACAGGTATATAGAGAAATAACCAAGATTCAAGTAGAAGCAGGGACCATCAAAAAGAGCTTCCAGGATGTCAGAGGGGTTGAAAGGAAAGAGTGAGAAGGAGGGAGAGGAGGAGAAGGAGGACGCTGTAAGGGGTTTCTGAAAAAAAAAAAACTCCCTGGTTGCAAACAGCGAACGCATGACCTGAAAAAAAAGGAGTCTTACCTTTCAAGGATGAAAGGGTGGCAGCGCTTAAAGTCAACTCACTTGAGGAACTCACACATTGCCTCAAGTCTAAGAAATGAGTCAGCGTGATGTCTGCAAGAAAATTCAAAGGAGGATGGGTGGCCTGCTTCTAGTCATGTGTTTTAATTAAAAAAAGCTAGGTGAGCATGCTTCAGGTCTTGCTATAGCCACGTGTTCCTACATAGTTAGGTGCAGGGTGTCGAAGGAGTATGTCTCTGAGTTAAAAATTTGTCTCTGCTGTCTCAGCCTAACACTTTTCTGCCTTTCTCAACACCTCTGCGTTTTACCCACCCCCAAATAA
Source organism: Archocentrus centrarchus (assembly GCF_007364275.1). Classification (NCBI taxonomy): domain Eukaryota; kingdom Metazoa; phylum Chordata; class Actinopteri; order Cichliformes; family Cichlidae; genus Archocentrus; species Archocentrus centrarchus. The sequence goes on along the minus strand of NC_044349.1, from coordinate 16,749,737 downwards.
ACTGCATCCGTCTCAAGAGCTCGCTGAGAACAAAGGAGAAAAAGCATACAAACAATATCAGCTTTAATTTTTCATTTCAGACGTGGTAATCTGCAAGAGAGTGACGGCTTCCTGGAATGTGCCTTTCTGTTTTGATATCTCCCAATGAAACGGTAATGATATGCTCCCTCCATCTGGATCCAGTTGTCAGTCTGCGCCAGAGGTAGAGGTGTCAGTTGTTATTATTATTTTCTGTGTCTGATGTTTAAGTCTGGTCATAGATGAAGGAAGGTCACTTGGCATACCTTGCGTGCTCTTCTGTAATTATGGAGTCACTTGTTAAAGGTCACGTAATATGGCATCACAGGGCAACACATCCTCATGCTGCACAGAAAAAAAAAAAAGCTTTCAGCAGCACCGTGTACTAAAAACTGACCGCAAAAGACCATGGGTGTTGCATTTCCCCCAAATGCCAAAAATGATCATCTACAATCCACAGTCTGTTTTATTTAATGTATTTCAATATATTTAGTCCTTAAGGTAAAGGTTTTTACTTTCAGAAAGAGCCGATTTTAGTTTCCCTTTATGCATGCCAAAACCTCCTAATATAGCATCATGATTGATAAAACATTTTTTACTTATTTTAAGATGAGTATTTAATCCATTGGTACTGATGAAGCCTGCAAATTTATATTTTGGATGCCAACCTTTTTTTTTTTTTTTTTTTTTCAGAGTTCATCTTCCCAGGAGAAGAAACACACAGCAGGGGAGGCATATAGTGACAAGGCTGTCTGCCAACCTACTAACTCCATGATTGTTTCCAGACAAGTGTAGTTGCCCCCTGGACAGCACGTCTCTCAGTTCTAGAGTAATGGGCAATTACCAGGAGGCAGTTTGTTGAAAGGATGCAGCCAGGAATTACATATGGCTTCAAACAGGCCTCAGATCCAAACATGTGCTCTCAAACAAACTACCTTCGTAGATGAAATACATTTGAAAGAACCCAAACTGCCTTTTGAGCATCCAGTGACAGTTAAGAAACGCCCGAGTCATGACTGAAATGAGAACTGGGATATTTTGTGTTTTATTTTAACACTAAGCAGACAGAGTTTTTAAGGTTGGACTGGAGAGATGGTCGATGACATGTGCCGTGTTATTATTTCCATGCATTCAGCTTTTGTCTTTCTGTAGTCTGGGTTGCTGGAATTTGCTAGTTAAATGTGGCATTTGAATGTGGAACAATGTGGTTACACACATCAAGGAAAACACGCATTACTAGTCATTCACCTATTAGCCAGTGGTATTTTTTTTTTCATTTGTTGTTTTGTTTTTTCACAAATTTGAATTTGCAACCAGTTATGTGGAAGCTGACGTGGCTCATGCTCCTGTTGGTACTTGCACCTTCAGTCATTTCAAACGGGCTCAACATAAGCAAAAGGAAATTAGTGGTCGCAGCTAACACACCAAGTGTTTTCCAGATGTTTTATGTAATCTTTAATTTTTTTTTTTTTTAACCACTTTTCAGGAAACATAAAGAAAAAATTCACATGAAAACTATGGGTAAAGGGTACTCTTGCTACAATAGTCCCTCCCAGACATCTTTAAAAATGTAATGAAAGAGAATGCAAATAGTTTTTGAAAAATACAGTGCAGAGCTATTTCAAGATGAAACTTACACAGAGCTGCCTTGATTCTTTGTGGCACAGATTCAACAAGGTACTGGAAACATTCCTCAGAGATTTTGGTTCATATTGACATGATAGCGTCACGCAGCTGCTGCGGATTTATCAGCTGCATATCCATGACAAGAATTTCCTGTGACTGTGGAGCCCATCCGAGTGCAGTGAACTCATTGTCATGTTCAAAAAACCATTTTGAGATGATCTGAGCTTTGTGACATGGCATGTTATCCTGCTGGAAGCAGCCATCAGAAGATGGGTACACTGTAGTCATAAAGGGTTGGACATGTTCAACAACAATAGTCACATAGGCTGTGACATTTAAAGAATGCTCAGTTGCTACCAAGGGGTCCAAAGCGTGCCATGAAAAGTTCCCCCACACCATTAGACCACCAACCTGAACCACTGATAAAAGAAAGGACGGATTCATGCGTTCATGTTTTTTACGTCAAATTCTGACCACACAGTCTAAATGTCGCAGCAGAATTTGAGACTCATAAGATCAGCCAATTTTTGTCCAATCATCTATTGTTTAGTTTTGGCATGTAGAAAGTGATTAGTTGAGTTACTGTTGCCTTCCTATCAGCTAAAAGCAGTTTGGCCATTCATATCTGACCTCTGGCATCAACAAGGCACTTTCATCCAGAGAACTGCTGCTCACTGGATGTTTTCTCTTATTCAGACCATCCTCTGTAAACCCTAGAGATGGTTGTGTGGGAAAATCCCAGTAGATCAGCAGTTTCTGAAATACTCAGACCAGCCCGTCTGGCACCAACAACCATGCCACCTTCAGAGTCTCTTAAATTACCTCTCTTCTCGATTCTGAATTTAAACTTCAGCTTGACCAACTTGACCATGTATACATGTCTTCATGCACCAAGTTGCTGCCATGGGATTGGCTGATTAGGCATTCTCACTAAGAAGTAGTTGTACCTAATAAAATTGATATTCACACCAGCTGTGACATTAAATAAAAATCTTTGAAAAACTTAAAACTACACATTTATAGTAAAGTCAAAGAGTGAACTTAGTCGAAATAATGTTAACAAAAGTAAATGTGAACACATAAGCACTTTGACAAAGCACCTGGTAATCAGATTTGACAATACCTTGGTTTTTCTAATAAGGTTAATACCAAAAATATTTCAGTGTAGGAGCTACATGTATTCTAATATTGCAAAAACTCACAAATTTAATACCTGAAAAGCCATTATTTTTAAAATCCTCTGGCCTTTCATGATTTTGAAAAATATACATAGTGTCAGACTAAACATCATACTCTTTCACCTTTAACCTGGTCATTATACCAATGTATGTGTTTTGAGGTTGAACTAAAATGCTGTGTATCATATGTCAGCTTGACTTCATGTCTTAGTCACAGCTGCTTTTTCTTAGGACTGAGACAGAGCAGGTGGACACGTGATTGACTGGACGCCAGATAATGACCTATCAATCAATGTCTGTTGGCAATTCTAAATTTTATTTTGTTACATTTATGGAATGTACACCACCCGCTGTCTGTGAAAATATTTTAAGCATAATGATCCTGAAAATAAATAAACAAATAAATAAATATTAATGATATCCAACCCTGTAACAGGCTGGTGACCTGTCCAGGGTGTACCCTGCCTCTCGCCCTATGACAACTGGGACAGGCCGACCCTGAAAAGGATAAGAAAATGGATGGATGGATAATAATAATAATATCTTTGGTGTGTCAAAGGATATAACAAACTGGACCAAACAGATACTCTTACAAATAAACCCATACACAGCTGACTGAATTTCTAATCCCCATAATTGAATGTTTTATAAAACCTGAAATCTTAAATGATTCAAAACGAACTGGCTCATTTCAAGGCAGGCTTTCTCTTAGGCTGTAACTGCAGAAAGTTTGATCTCCTTGCAGCTAGCAATTTCAAAATCTGTGTCATAAGTAAGGGTTACATCCATACGGATGCTGTGGCAAACCTCAAAATATTTTTCCATATTTTAGATGGAGCCTTTCCACATTTATATCATCTCCAATTTCCATCTTTTACAGCCCTGCCTGTGTGATCTTTTTTTTTTTTTCAACCACAAATTTGGACAAATTAGTATCTTCCTTTAATCTCTTGATTACGTGCTGTTGTGATAGTGGATACCCGTGGAGGATGAAGATTGATTGACTCCTCTGATTCAGTTGTGAGAATCCAAACAGTCCCATTTCCTATGGTGATGTCACGATGTTGAAACCAGGTGCAGAGGCCACTGAGTGCATCAGAGAGGCCCACTGTAATTCAACGCACACTTTACAGCTAGTCACTACGCCTCAATATGATCCTTTGGTGTTTCTTAATAGTGTTAAGCTAAATTCCTTGAGATCATGTGTTTCAAATTCAGACTGCTCCTATTTCAATCATCTTAATTGTCCCTGCACCTTCCATTCACGATTTTGGTTCTTCTGTTTATGAAAATAATATGCGGCCAAGTGTTGTTCAAAATGTTGAAATAAGCACTGGGGCCTAGGGGTGAACTTAAACCTCCATCTTCACATGCATGTGTTGCTGTGGTCTTTTGATGATTTTCCACAGCTATTGCCACATCCCTACAGGAACTGAGAAAATAAAAACATTAGCTAATACTGCCAGCATCCTGTTTTTCTGACTCCAGTGTGTTTAAATCCTGTTTCTGAGAACAAGGTTGTTGTTTTTGTATCAAATGGAGTTACACACAACCATACAAGGCCTCTAAAAAGCATCTATCAATTTCTATTGAATTTCTGGCAAAACCCAGTGAGAATGACATGATATTGAACCAAAAACTTGTTGCAAAGTGAAATCTATAATCCTGGATCATTCATTAGGTGACCACTAATCTTCATAAACATTCATCTCCATGTGAATATGCAAAATTTGTAGAGAAGCTGCATTTGTAGTCAGTTTGGTAGGGTTGACTGGTCGTGTTTGAGTTGCATGCGGATAAACAGTCCCTGTGAAAAGAGGGAAAGCATCTGGCAAACTGCAATTTCAAAACCATAGACTAGTGTCTGACAATGATTTGCCTTTTTTAATTAATTAATTAATTGAATAATTTTTTTAGCCTTTTAAAGTGTATCTACATCCATAAACCTGTGCACAAAACGAGAACGCTTGGCCCAGATATCTGCTGGCTTCACCAGAAGTTGTAATATTGGCCGTTGTCCCCAGAGGCTAAGTCATCAGACTATAGCCAATGGGTTCCCAGATTGAGTGACAGGCTGGAAACCCATCTGGCAGTTGGAGCACTTTAAAGTCATAGTGGTACAGTATTGTGCTGGTTAAATGACTGTAAATAAAAAAAAGAATGACAGTTCAAGCTTGGGTACACATTGTGTGAGGAGGATCAAATACAGTTACAAAAGGGCATTTCAGAATTTTGTTGTGTTTGCTTCGTACACCAACTGTGTATAAATCTGACAGTACATTTATAAGTTCAGGTTTAGGATTATGGGTCAATTTTGGATGAATTCAGCATATGTATTATAGTTGTTTTGTTCCCATTTGTGACAACAAATTGTTTAGAATTTCCCAAGATGAATCTGTCTAATTCATACTGCTGTGGGTTCCTTTAAATTACACAAGCTATTGAGGTTAATTGTGTCACATACATATACATGCATTAAAATTCAGTCTCTGCATTTAACCCATCCCACATCCAGTAAATAACACGCACACAGCACAACATGTGGAGCAGGGGGCAGCTAGAAAGCATCCAGAGAGCAACTGGGTGGGGGTTAAGGGCCTTGCTCAAGGGTCTACAGTCTGGCCATATTCATGCCAGTCTGAGGATTGGAACCTACATCCTCTCAGTCATGTATATTAATAAAAACCAACAGTTTCATTCCATTATCCACTACCCACCTGTGTAAAAAACGTCCTGTGGAAAATTCCTCTAAGCAGCAGCTCCTCCTACTAATCCACTGTATATTTATGTAGTATTTTACAGTTAGCTATGAGCAAGATCATCAATTCTGACCAGTGCAACAAAATTAGTTCTTTTTTTGCAGTAACTGCATGACTTTTCATGTGTTATTCCATAGTAAACATCTGTATACAAGTCAAGTTTACTGTGACATATGGTATTGCAAGATGGGCAAGAAGGGTGGAACAATAGGAGGGAAGTCTTTAACCAGACTGCCACCCTGCTGTTTCATCAAAATGCCACATTAAAATTTAGTCTCAGGTCTGGTCTTTTAATTGCTTGCACAGAGATGGCTCCATACCCTGTCATTGTTGTCTGGGGGCCTGTTTATTTGTGCCACACTGTTGCTATGTCTGGACTCTATAAGGCTGTTCAGCACTGAATTAAAGATGCAGGAGCACTGGCCTGCAACGCAGCAGTATGTAACTGTATCCTCCCCCTACTGCTCTTGCTCTATCAATCAACCCTCGGACTCGCCGACCCTCTGATGGGATAAATGATTCCAAATCTGACTAAAGCCATTGCTTTGGCACTGAAGGTATAAATCTTGGCCTTTAATTTAATAATGTGAGCCAGGAAGGGTGAGGCACCTGAACTGTGATTGGTCAGGGGGGTGGGAGTCACAGAGGAAAGTCCTTGGGTACTATTTTCTCTTTAGCAGTCCCTGGTAGCCAGGAATCTGGATATCTAATTCAAGCCGATAACTCTTGTTGGTAGCTATGATAAAGTGCACTGCATTTTTTTAAGTCACTCACCTTCTACCTGAGCCCTTACTGTACTACTTCTCGTTCTCTATTACTTCCTCTTAATCTGTCTTTTGCTGAAGGTTCAAAGGCCTGTTTCCCTGTACTGCAGACGTCTGATTCATCTCCTTTTTTATGTGCAATGTTGGTGGGGGAGGCACAGAGAAAACAGAAGTGATGTGTTGAGCCAAGAATTGTATTCGATTTAACTACCATAATACTTCTTGCAGGCTAAGATCTGGTTTCTCTGTGACTGCTTTCAATTCAGTGGCCCATAATCGCCATTTCTGAGGAGTTTCCACGTTATGGCCCTCTGTCCTCTACAACTCTGGCTTCTAAAAAATATGTTCTAACATCGTAAACTTTGTGAAAGGGTCTATATCAACCCAAAACACAATTGCTGCTTAAACCTAACCAAATATGTTTGATGCCTAAATTTAACCAAACTCCTTCGTAAGGTTGAGAGAGAGTCTTTGGCAAACCCATCTGTGCTTGAGTGGTTCTTGTGCATTTTCTGCTTGTTTCAGTAGCTTGTAAAACCACTTTCAAAAGTATAACTTGAAGTAAGTTTTTTTCTTTTTTCAACGTTGCTTCAGTTCATTGAGGTTAGCGGGCATTAGTTTGTGCATAGATAACTTAACATTTCAAATTGAGGTCTCAGCTTTTACTAGGTCTTGCAGCACTTTGGTTCTTAGTTCAATTCAATTCAATTCAATTCAATTCAATTCAATTCAATTCAATTCAATTCAATTCAATTCAATTCAATTAGTGCCAAATCACAAGAAACAGTCACCTCAAGGCACTTTATATTGTAAGGTGAAGACCATACAGTGATTGCAGGGAAAACCCAACAGTCAAAAGTTTTCAGTTCTCTGTTGTAGTTTTGCTGGTGTTCTTGGGCTCATTGCTTTGTTGTGTGACCCAATTTGGGCCAAACTTTAGTTGTCAGGCAGATGGTCCCACATTTGACTCTGGAATACATTGGTATAAGGAGAAGTTCAGGTCATCACCACAGCCATGACCATGTGTGACATTTGGTATGAGGTGTTTGTGCTGATATGCTATGTTTGGTTTTTGCCAAACATGGTGGTGGTCATTATGGACAAACATCTCCACACTGGTCTCATCTGTCCATCTGGACATTGTTCCAGAGCTCCTGTGGTTTGTTCAAATTCAACTTTGCAAACCTAAGCTGTGCTGCCATTTTAGTTTTAAAGAGAATAGGCTTTCTCCTGGCAATTGTTCTAAATAACCCACACTTGTTCAGTCTTTTTTAAACAAGTAGGGCATGTTTTCTAATTGTACAGTCATGAACTTTAATATTTAATATGCTAACTGAAGCCTGTAGAGCCTGTAGAGTCTGAGATGTAGCTCTTGTTTTTTTTGTAGTTTTTATGGGCATTGCATGGTCCGACCTCCAGGTGAATTTGCTGGGATGTCCATTCCTGGGAAAGCTGGCAGCTGTCTTGAATGTTTTCTTGTTGTGAATAATCCTTCTCATTGTAGAATGATTGACTTAAGATAGTTTGGAAATGGCCTTATAACCCTTCTCAGATTGACAGGCAACAGAAATTGTTGGAAAAACATCATTGCTGATACAGTGTGCCTGAATGCTCCAGACCAGCAAACTGCCAAAACCTCAGTTTTATAGAGGTGCTCAAACTCACTAATGAGCAATTAATACAGTGAATTTGATTAAAAGCACCTGGCTGCTAATTGCCCTCTTAATTGCTATGGATGCTTGAAAGTGGGAGGGGCCCAATCAAAATGACTATGAAAACAGACCTTTCTTCTGCATTATACTGATATTCATTTTCACAATGTTATGGTAAAATGAACACATTATTCAGCTGTGTTAAGTCGTGGTTCTATCTTTTTTTTAATGAAAAGGTTTCTTTATGAACACCTTTTCTGAAAGTTTTGATGATGGAGGGGAAATATATTTCTTGTAGTTCCCGACCTTGCTCCCTGTCACATGAGCAAAACACCCACGAGCTTTGTGTTTTTGTAAAGGAGTGAAACATTGTTACTACTTATATGTTGAAAATATACTGTAATATTTGTGTGTGATATATCTAGAAGCTGTTCTACTGGAAACAATTGTTGAATGAGGAATTCTATAAATGAGTGTGCTTGTTATACTCTGCCCCAGTCAGTCTGTGAGGACCTGTGGTTAATGGGCTTCTCTTGTTTGTTCCAGGCTCACAGACATTACACTTGTCTTTATGTTACCTTAGCCAGGCTAAATCTGTTTTGGGTATGTGGTAGCCCAGTTGAAGAAGATGATGTGAGGTTATAGCATGAGCTTAGATAAATGTGTCCCTTCCCCTGACCTCTGGCTGCAGTTGTTGTCCATGGTGCTGATCGAAAGCTGGCATAGTGCTATTAATATTATTGATTATTGCTTTATGCTATTATTTTTGTACTTGCAGTGTACAGTTTTACAGTGTGTGTGCGTGTGTGTGTGTGAGTGAGACAGAGAGAGAGAGAGAGAGAGAGAGAGAGAGAGATGCTGTGTTTGCTCCAGTACAACTTGTCAGTAAGGACTCCAAAAAATACAATAAGATAAATTAAAATAAAATCTGCCCTGTGGCCTATCACAGAATTCTTATGCCTGTAGATTATTGTTTATTATGTCATGTTATGTAAAACCTTAGAACTTGAGGAGGATTTACCCCCCCTACAAACCTTGAATGTATTTGTAATCATCATAAACTAATGTTATCTGTGAGAAAAAAAAAATGTTTCCCTTGAGAAACATTTTCCATTGAGAACGCAGGTTATTTTAAGGAACTACGACTTACAATTAAAGTTTTAAAAGAAAGCTAAACCAAATGAACAGGACTTGAGTGGATGTAAAAGAAGATGGGCTAAACTTTTATCTATTGATATTCCTAATCAGCGCTTAGGATGGAGCTAACTGTTCCCATATGGTAGGGGTGTGCATTGAAGTGAGCTACATGTGCTGCCTCACAAATTCTTGGGGAGCATATCTGTAATGGAAACACATGTCGATTCCCTCTGATGGTCAGGTGTGGTGCAGTGTTACGTTATTTGAAAATGTTTTAAATGGAAAGGAGCCATCTCATTTTTGTGGTGTCTCTTGGATTTGTTCATTGCCTGCCACGCGCGGTTACATTTTAGACAAAACACAGCTCCCCCGTCTTGTTGCATTCTGAGCCTCACGCATGCTCAACACAGAGAACAATTTTGCTATGAGCGATTATTTATGATGTCTTTAAAGCTGGGCTGTGCTGGAGTCAGTAGTTTGTAGATTACATTGCCTCTGTCTAGCACGGTTTAATTTATCTTCTCCAAAAAGCAGAACTAGAAGTGCATTGTACAAAACTCATGAGTTGAAAGGAGGTTCTGGGGTCTTTGAGATGAAACCAGCCATTTGTACAACTGGTGACAGACAAAAATTCTCCTCTGATCACTGGTCACTTATCCGTTTCTTAAAGACACGCTTAATCTTAGACCCTTTCATCGCTCTTTAGGAAGTAAACCGACCATCAGAGCACGTATTGGCCTGCATGAGCATATATCCTCATGTGTATCAGACATGCTGGTGGGTGGTTGAGTGAAACCTAACGGATCATTGGCTCTTTCAGCTGTTGTCCTCTGTTTTAGTTGGAAATCAGGCAAGAATGACTTCATCTCCCTTGACTTCTACTAGGTCATCAGGCTGTGAGGAGCCCTTACATCCTTTCATCCCCCCCCATACACAAAGATACAACACTGTTCAAGCATTTAGATCCCTGTAGTGTAGCCCTGGACCAGTGGCCAATTAACGGGTCACACAACACTGATATTTGCACTAAAGAAAATTTGTACCCAAAAGTAACTCCCTGCAGTGCCAGTCAAAAAAAGTAAAAAATAAATAAAAAATTCACTTTATTCTTAGAGGGCACTAGTAGGAATCAATGAGTAAAATTTGAGAAAAATATCAGTGAAGAACAGGGTTCATCACTGAGAGGACCCTGGTTCAAATCCTCGGGCTGGCATCACTGTGGGTCCCTGAGCAAGCCCACCCCCCCAGGTTGCTCCCCGGGCGCCCTTTGGCTGCCCCCTGCTCCATGCTGTGCTGTGTGTACTACATACTCCATGTGTGTGATGGGTTAAATGCAGAGAATGAATCTCACTGCATCTATATGTATGTGACAAATAAAGCTCTTTCTTCTAAATACCCTTAAGACATTTCTCATTCTGATGCATTGCACCAGCTTAAAAATATTCAATAATGTATTGTGAATGTTGAGTAAATTGATCCAAGTGGTATCCCAAGGGTTAACCAATATAACTTGTTTAAGGAAAGTGAGGAAACAGATTGAGTGAAAAATACAGGCAAAACTTTATTGTCCACAAATCTTGTAGATAGTAAGCATATCCTGAAAAAGTGCTCAAGGCTAAATCATGATATCCCTTATGACAACAAAATAAAACATACAGTAACCAGCCACGTTTATATATGCTTTTGTAAAAGGAAAAAAATGCATCAGGAATATCTATTAAAATGCTCAGCGCAACCAATAAAACATTCACTTAACCTCCTAATTTTCTACTACAAGTCTGAGGTTGGGTTTCTGTAAAGTAGGTCAAAGACTGGAACTCAGGTTCACTATATATTATGAACCTTATTTTTGTTCTGCATATGAAAACGCACTCCTTCTACCTCCCCAAAAGGCTTCATATCGCAGGATGTTTTAAATACAACTACACTGCTACTCACCAGAGTTATGGTCAAAAGTCTAAATGAGAGCTTTAAAAATAACAAAAGCCTAGGTGACATCTTTTAGAGAAAGAGTAGATATTTCCAAATCACTTTTGGGGAATAACAGGGCAGAAATCAGTTAAAGTGTGGAGGTCCAGAATACACTATGAGGCCAATTATTGGCTCAGCTATGGTATCTAGTGTCTCATGCATTCATGAGGACCTGTGTGTGGTTATTTATGCAAGCTTTTTCACTGAAGACACAACCAAAGAATATATTTCAAAGGCTTTCTCCCTGGTGGACTCGTGTCTTTCTGAGTTTCTTGGAGAGAATATGCAGGTTCTATGGGAAAGGGGGATGTAGGAATACCGAGCACACTTGAAACAGACTACAGATTAGCCAACGTCTTTGATGACCACAAAGGAAGAAAAAAGTAAACTACAGTTGAGACTAGAGCCCTTGCAAAAGTAGAGTACAGAAAAGGTATTTTAAATAGTTTTTCTTGAATGCACGAGATAATTCTTATTTTTATTTGTTAGTAAAGTTGCAGAAGAATGAAAGATAGTTTTATATAAATTACTGTTAAAAGTTTGCAAAAGTTTTCATCTTTTTTCTGTTTATACAGCTGCTCTACAATAGCATGCCATAATTTATTTACTTGTATTGTATTTATGCTCATATTTTAACATTGGTGTGGTAACTACCTTGCAACTGAAAATGCAAAGGTATATTAGCAGCCATTTGACCTGTCAAAGCATCCTATGACAAGATGCTCCCCTTCCAGTTGTTCACTGTTTGGCTTTACTATCAAACCATACTGCTAATTTTGTATCTGTTTTGGTCTGTTTAGCCTCCTAAACAGACCCTGGGACACTGCCTTTAACACACTCATCTGCTCTAGTCTGTCTCTGAACCCCTACCACACCCACCCCAATAACAGGATATTAAGTTCATCTGTGGTCACTGTTTCACTAAAGCACAGATTAGCAAAACGAGAGACTTTTTCCGCCCACCTTTTCCAAGCATTTCCCATGAAGACATGTGAAGAATCGCTTAGCAGCCTTACTCTGCAGGGGTTTTGCAAACACATATCAATATATTTCCACACAATACCACCTTATGTATTTTTTTTTATACTTCTCTTCCCTCAAGTTTGAGAAAGACAGAGTTTGATCCAAAGCGGTCTCTGCTCAGGTTCAGTTTTGATGAACACCAGGGCTTTTTTTCTTCTTCTTTTTTTGCTTGGGGTAAATGTTAACACATTAGCCATCAGGGGAAAAGTGTCTGTGTACGCATTTTGAGACCCTGCACCCCAGAGAGTGGAACTTAACCTGTGTTTCCCTGACAGAACAGAATATCTGCTCTGGAAACCCTGAGAACTGCCTCAGGACCACTTTTTGAGTTTTTTACTGAGCTGTGGAAGGTTTTGAATGGTGGGAGAGGCTCAAGCACACATGTTAAATGTTGTGAAAGAGAAGGGTCAGCCAAACTGGGATTAGCTTTTCTGAGCATAGTATATTTTATGAATATATGGTGCACAGTGCTAGTGAAGAAACTGTTGGGATCCAATGTTAAAAATGTTCTTCCAATAGGGAAAATAATATAATCAAGATCTGTCATTTGATGTAGTTAGCATGAAAGAATTTGCGGTCTATCAATGATTTTGCAAATTTTACATTAAAGCTTATTTGTTTGATTTATTATGACCTTACTGGGATGTTTAAAATATAGCTGAAAGCACCGCAACTTAAAACTCTTAATAGTGGTAGAGCTCTATGTCTGTAATAGAGACTCACACTCAAACATCAACTTGTCATAAAAAAAGAAACCTACTGGAACATTCTGTTTTCCAATACTAATCCATCTGTAGACCTACATTCACAATAATATTTTGAAATAAAATTTGTAATACAGGAAATGGCTTTAAGCATCTCTCAGCTGGTCCTCCTGGATTTTGAGGTTTCTGAGGTGAAATCGGAGCCCTGATAAATGACTTCTATAAATCCCAGAGTGCAAGAATTACACACAGACAGCTTTTTGCAAAGTTACACATATAATAAGGGCGTAGTGAAGATGGATATACTGCGAGCTCTGTGCCTGCCATCGGCAGATAAACACTGTCGGTAGGTTAATGATACTCACACTGTCTGTGGGCTTCTTGCCCTCCAACATCAATGTTTTGTACAGGGCCGCTCACCATAAAAGACAGGATATATACATAAGTGTAGTGTATGGATATTGTAATAATATAATTGAGAGTTTTTATAGCATTATGCATGATATGCATGATGTTTATTGTGTAGGTTCAATATGAAAACTCTCTTCCCTCGCATTCAGTCTCCATTCCTCTCGATAATGTGGGCATTTCCTGCTGCTCTATTTTCCCAATCAGTCTCATTTTCCATCTCTCTCAAAATCACCTCATTCAAAATTCAACATTGCTACTCATACCCAAAGATCTACTGTATGTACGTGTGTTCTCTGAGCCAGCCATGCCCCTAGTTGATGTTCTTTAAATTCATATTAATCTGTCGTCTAGTGTGCATTTCAGCCAAAGTGTACATAAGCCAGAATACCATTTTTTTTGAGCTCCGGATGAGCTTATGATGGTAATGAACAGTGAAATGTTGACTGTGCCAGATCGGGGGGGGGGGGGGGGGGGGGTGGTGGTGGTTCTTTTCTAACCACAATGTCATCTTAAAAAAACACCTTAAAAAACTTAAACACAGTAGCTGTTCTAAGGCCTCTTAGAAGGTTTGAAGCAGCAGAATGTCTCTCATACTGTTTACATACTCTGAGTGCCGCTGCCTGCTGAACAGAGGGAGATGTGCTTCACTCCCAGCTTGAACAAGAGCTCCCAAAGATTGTTCACTAGGTGTTTATTTGAGGAAAAAAATCTTGCTGATGAGGGTATGAAAAGATGCTAAATTTGGTGACAGAATCGCTAAGTTTGGAACAAAGGTGAACTGGAAGAAGTGAGAACACTGTGGAGAACAAAGTGGAAAATATTTCCACATAACAGAAAAAAACAACACAAAACAAAACCTGCAGCCTGTAATTACTTGGCTGCAAGTTTTGTCTGATTTAATATCTGCAACATCATCTGACAAACGCACCATACATATAAGTTATTGAAGATACAATAATCTGCAGGCATAAGATATTGAATGTGCTTCGATTTCAGCTGTAATTATGTGAAATGGTAACTAACAGAGAAAGTGAGAAGCAACACAATGTCTCTTGTTCTGTGTGCTCAGCGTCTGCTGCCGAGAGAGAGAGAGTGAGCGAGGGAGAGAAAGGACAGCGGGAGAGCGTTGGCAAATGGGGCTCTGTTGCAAGGCAGGCATTATACTCCATAGATCGCGTGTTAAGCACTGTTTTTTGCAAAAGTCTTGCTAAAAGAGTATGAGCAATTTTTAATATTTCTAATTGATCGTGTTTAACTCACCATCAAATACAGTTATCTAAGTCCAACTACCTAAAACGATTTGATTTTGCACACTCTCTTCTTCCAAATAAGCTCTCCTTATTGAATGGGTACATAACAAACCATGCAAGTTGCCTCAGCACTTTTAATGACAATAAAATCGAAATACAATAAAGAGAAACTTTTCTCACTGTGAAAGCAAATCTCTGCGAAACACATGCATATTCAGTTTATATTCACGCTTCCCGCTGAGTTTCTATTTGCTTTTGATTCATATCTGTCTGTGTAATATAATATTTTAAATGCCACCGAGCACGTTAGACTGTAGGTTTCATGATGCAGAGCAGCTGTGTGCATACACTATGTGTCTGCCAGCAGGCTGATAATAGAATATGACTTAAAAGGTGAAAGGAGCATTCTTAACTATTTTTTTTTTTTTAGTTTAATCATGCAAGCGAACTGTTTGATGGAGTTCCCCCTTCAACTGCGACGCTTTCCTCTTCATTACCTAAAATGGAACAGCTCACAAATCAAGTGTGGCAGACCATTTTTCCACGTATGAAGGGTGCAGATTAATTAGATTGTATTTATTTAGCTGGAACCTTTTATAATTCCACAGGAAGAAGAAAAAAAAAAAACTGGAGGAGCTAAGGTAAATTATATGCTTGATAACTCTCCATTTTTGTTTCAAAGTCTGACAAAAATTAAGCCTAAAAAACAACAAGTAATAATAATAAAAGACTTGCATTGCATGTATTAAATACAATGTAATATTAGGCAATACTAGTGCATGTAGCAGTTCATTTCTAATCAGGGAGGAATTTTGCACATTTATATCTGTGTTTGGATTTTGTACAATACTAGGGAGTGTAAGATTAAAGTGTGTAGTTATCAAAGTTGCTGAATCTGAAGATATGTAACAACACAGCTGGAAATTGCTGCTTGTTGTCTCACTACACAAATCTCCCTCATGCAGAGGCTAACAAAGTGATGATAAGGTTGAATGAGACTGTGGTCCTCTGGAGAGGGATTACTCTGCGGCTCATCGCTCCTTCACTGTACAGGGACTGAGAAATTATGGTCACAAGGGAACAACATTTCATCATATGTCAGGTCGACTCAAAGTGTTGCGCTAGGACAAATACTGAGGTTGGAGGGTGGCAGGTTGACTTTACAGACATGTGAACTTAGTGCTGTAAGTTGGGCTTTCAGACATAATTCTAAGGAAAGAAAACATACATGAAAAGGGGGGATGTGGTGTATCCGAAAACAACATCCGAAAACAACACGAAACGCACTGTTGGGCCGGGACATTTGTCTCTTGCTGAAATAGGAGAAGCGTGCCGTGTTGTTTTTGGTGGGCCAGACGAATTCTTGAATGTAATTCATCTTGGAGCTGAGGAATAATTACTTCAAGGACTCACAGATGTATCTCCCAGAGATGTTTGAATTCCTTGAGACCACCATGCAAATCATCCTCAGTTTAATCAAAACATCCCAGCAGAGGATGAGCCACCGCACTAACTCAGGTGGCTTAAAACAGTCAGAAACAATCCCAGATCACTCACTGAAAGCACATAATTATCATCCACTGCAGTGTACAGGGATGCACCATTATATCCATGTGTGGCTGTGGGCTACTGTGCTAATTTACTACTGAAAAATGTGATTAAAGGTCAGCTGAATTCATCAATTCTTCTTCATTTTTCCTGTGCATTGGACTAAAATGAAACACAATTGTGGACATCTTAACTGGAAAATTTACAATATTAATTACATGAAGCTAAACCACAGACGAGTAACAATTAACAGATGTGCCACTGGGGATATCTATGACCATATATTTAGTTCTCCACATTTTTCTGAATTTAATTAAACACTCGCCACATTAAATGAGAGAAATTAAGAACAACAATAACGAGTGAGACTTTTAGGAAATAACACCAAAGCATTCAGTGTCATGTGGAAACACAGGAAAGAAACCGGAAAGAAAAGATAAGTGGTGCACTTGAAGTGGCAGGTATAAGACACCTCATTATTGCTGCTCTTCACCACTCCTTCCCAGCTTGGAAACAATGACAGATTCACAGGAAGGTCTCTCTCCCTCTTTCTCTGTTTCACTGCAGAGATGTGACCCTGAGTCTAAACAATGCAATCAGCCTTGTTTTATTGACTCATGCTGTGCCCGTGATTTCCCCTCTGTTGGTGCCACTTTATCTTAAATAAGCAGGTATTAATGGTGTCAGAAGATCAACAGGGATATGAACAATTTTACTTCTCTTTTGTCCCCCCCCCCGCTCCAAGTTCCACACACATCCTCCACGACTGCCGACCTTTTCCTGTGAGTCTTTCATTTGGGATGAAACCTGGCCTCTGCATGTCTTCTGTGGTGGATTGGACCACTTTATAGACTATAGTCTTCAAGTTAAGTGACACATTGTGTAAACCTGGTTGGGCCAGCTAGCTGAGTTGAAGAATAGAGACAGATCTGTGCGCAAGTAGAACATATCTCTTTATGAGAATAAAAACTATGTTTGTACTATTTGAGCTTGTTGTTAAATCTGCATTAAATTCTCATTCAAATCTTTAAACATGAGGCTACAGTTAAAAAGCTGAGGTGTAAAAATGACAGTTTGATTTTTTACAGATGTTTATTTGTTTATTGAAGTACACTAAATTTGTAGTTTTTACACAGTTTTATCTACACTAAACAAATGAGCCATAGCCTGTTAATTGAGGATGTTTACAAGATTTTTATAATGGCATTTGCTGGACATATACTAGGACAGTGGTATTCATCTTCACGCTGACACTCAGAGAGAAAGTAGCTATATTTCCTAAAACTTGGAACTATTCTTTTAAGACTAAGGTGGCAGCTTGGTAGGTGAACACAAGCTATGACAAGAGGCTGTACACTTGTTTCTGCCAAACCTTTTCTCACTGTCTTTCCAGGAAAGCTTAGAATGATGAGCTGCACTGTGAGGAAGCACCTGGTATCCATTTAGAATACATTCTGTGACGTTTGTGCAATGCAGCACAAAGGAGTAGGTGGAGAAAGGAGGGCTGGTGTCTATGACTGACTGAAAATTTGGCCGCAAAGTAGTGTCATGATCAAGAGCGTAAAGGACAATTAGGGAATTTGGAACAGAAAAGAAGAAAAAATGCTATGCAGCGAGGCAGGAAGGATAGCTCTTTGTTAATGGCACCTTGTCTATGCGTTGCTTGCTAGATGGGTGATCAAGGCCTTTCCAAAGATGTTGTCATTTGGAAACTGTGCTAAATTTCCAACTGCACGTGTGCATTCATGTACCCTTGAACTCTCAACCGACATCCTTCCCTGGGCAATAACGTCAAGGCCGTAGCCTTTGTGGAGGCGTCTTACTGGAAATATATCTGCTCTTCTTGTGTATCCAAGGAATCTACTTATCTGATGTTGACTTCCTGAGATTTTGCCTGTAAACAGACCTGAAGTCCGCTTCTCTGTCTAAATATCACCACTAGGTCTCATGGGTGAGTGAAAGAGGAAACTGAAAGGAAAAAGGAAAGATGCGGGGAAAGGAAGAAAAAGAAAGAGATGTGAAGGGAGAGGATAAGAAGAAGTTTACGTACAGTTGGAGCTGAGTAAAAGAAGTCTGGGCAGGAGGTTAGATGTGTTGTTCAGATCAAGCTGTGAGTTTTCTGTGGCAGGTTTAATGTTTCATACATGGCAAATTAAAAGAAAAAAAAAAGGGAGAACTCTCATGTAGCCCATCCTCTCATCGACTTCACTCTCCATTCCCCCCCTCTCCTGGTCTTCCACCTTGTAATGATGTGCTACTCCAACTGTGGTTAATGTTATTAAAGCTCCAGCTATGGCCTCTGTTCCAAGTAAAATAAAACAACAATGCCTCCAGGCCTCCAGAAACCTTACAGCTGGATCTCGAGTAATTCAACACTGTAGAGCTCTGTCACTTCTTTCCGGTACATGTTACATTCATTCCTTAGATCTGCTCCAGACCCCTTGTTAAAGGAGAATGTACATATGATAATGTAAAATGAGTACCACTTGTTTGCAGGGAGAGACTTCAGTTCGACAGTCTAATTAGTTTTTTTTCTTTTCCAGGGACGGGAATCAGTATATCCTTACTTTCTCTTAGCAACTGCAACCTTTTAGCAAGGCACTTCAGATGTGATGCCTGGGAAAGGGGCTAGGATTTTCCCACCCTCAAGGCAACAACGCTACTGTCTGTCAGATGCGTGGATATTAGCTAAAGGTGTTCGTGCCTTTACACACTGGCCAAATAAATTTTAAATGCCCAGCTTTGTGAACTTTGTGGTAGGTTTAGATATGAATAAGAAATTATCCTGATTTGGGTTAGACTTTCCCTGTGCTTTGAAATGGGATGCCAAGCGTTACAAGTCAAGTCAGATTTATTTATATAACATATTTAAACATCAACAACTGTTGACCAAAGTGCTGTACAGCTAAATGATTGAAATAACATAAAACAATGGGACAGATATTTGAACAAGAAAACATAATGAGAAAATGTGTAAAATAGCATAATGTAACATTTAACCAGAATCAGTCTGGCTTAAAAGGCAAAGAATAAAAGTGGGTTTTCACATGGGCTTTAAAAATGTTTTAATGTTGGAGAGGTCTTAATATGAAGAGGCAGCTTAAGCCATAATTTAGGAGCAGCTACTGCAAAAGTCCAATCTCTATATTTTCATCAGGAGGTCAGGACAGCTAGGTGCTGCTCAGAAGACTTAAAAACATGCAAAAACTTAAAAACAGTTAATAAAATCTTAAAATGATTTCTAAAATTGATTGGAAGCCAATTTAAGGAAGTCAGTATAAGTGATGTGTGTGTGTGTGTGTGTGTGTGTGCGCGCACGTGCCGGTGAAGAACTGAGCTGCAGCATTTTGGACCCGCTGCAGTCACCCAATCAGTGACAGACTGACATCTGAATAAAGACAGTTACAATAGTCCAGTCGAGGCAAAATGAAGGCTTAAATAACCTTTTCAAAGTCTGTGAAGCAGAGAAACGGCTTCACCTTTGCAAGTAACCAAAGTTGAAAGAAGCTAGTTTTAACAACAGCATTCATCTGCTTATCAAAAGTGAAAGTGATGTCAAAGATCACTCCCAGATTCCACTTTTATACAGGTTGAGTATAAAAATGGGTATTACACTGGAGAAACAAACTTTTAAAACTAAAAAGGTGGTTTTCTAAGAGCATAGTTTGTTGAGTTTGAGTCAGTGCAGACCAGGGTTAAGGTCTGCACTTTATGAATGCCAACTACCAAATGTGACACTAGCAAAAATTTCAGATTTTAGCTCACAACCACGAGTTGTGTTTGTGTTCTGCAGACATTATGTCTGTGAGTTAGAAAATGGCTCGTTAGCACAGTGAACTATGGAACTTGGCAAGGGCCATGATTAAACACTACCTCAGAGTCAGTGCAATAAGTGGGGGGTGCTATAATAATAATAACTAGCTCCTTGCTAACATTTTGTCTCGTCTTCCATTTATTATCCCCAAGTTCTCCAAACCAAACAACAAAATAGTCTTATTCTAACTGCCGTAAAAAAAAAAAAAAATGACCCATGTTAATGTTTAAACTGTAGCCTTCCAAAACTGTTAAAGATCACATTACAGAAATTATTCATTGACTGTTTTGTGATGTGTCATCACAATGGTTGAGATCTCATAAGGTTTGCAGAACAAAAGCTTAATGAAAAATCATGGTTTGACTTTAATCCAGTGCTTAGTTAAACTAAGTTAGGGAACCATTGTGGTTTCAAGAGTTCTACTTGGTTAAGATTACGATGTGTGGTCATAGTGGAATTTGCTGTTGGCAGGAAATAGTGGATGTTGAATCTTTGGTTTCCCATGTCAAATATGTTAGGTGAACAACACTAAAGGAAGAGCAGGTGTAAACGTGTTTTAAATTTGAAACCCCACAGTCACATACACATTTTCACATAAAAACAACAATGTTTGAGGACGGAGCGGTTAGTCTCATCCTATCAGCTGGGCTGCAGCTGTCTGTATCACTGGATTAGCAGTCACCTCTCGTCATCCTGTGTGTAGACCTAATCACAGGATGCCCACCAGTCAGCAAGAGACCATTAATGCTCAAGGGCACCATACTGGAGTATGAGGGCTGCATTCCTGCACAGAGCAGTACGGCCATGAACAGCACTAATAAGCCCACTCACGTTGCTGTGTACATGTGTGCTGGACTGTATATAGTTACACGCCCAAACATACTGCACATATAGTGTCTGCAGTAGCTCAACGTTCACAGGCAGACAGTCTTCAGCACTCGTCCGGCAATGCTCCAAAAGAGAAACCAAATAGCTTTAATCGTGGGAGAGCAGTGAATGGCCGGTTAATTTCAGCATGGGTGTTCATTTCCTGACCATCAATCCCACAGTCTGTTTGGCTCACAACACACCGCTGATGCTAACCATGCAACTAGGAGAGAAAAAAAAAAAAAGATACATTTTTGATAACACAATTACAATTCAAGAGGGAATTACAAAGGAAAGCAATGATTGGCTGTTATTTCTAATCCCATAAACACACTAGGAATAGTTCTTAGAGGAAAGTAACACGTATTTAGTCTTATGTTTAAATGAAAATGTCTGCAATTAAATTTTGCCTGTTTTCAATGTTAACTTCAAACACCGTAATCAACTAAAGGAAACCAAAAAGAAAAAAAAAAAAGACTTATGGACTACTTTGTTCCTATTGTTGAAAATACCAGAGCAATTGTAGATAGATAGAAATTTTAATTAATATTTTGTTCTTGTTGCATGACTTTGATTCTGTTGTGCTATGCTCAGCTTTTATTGTTCTCACCCAAACCAAGACTAGTATATCCTTTTGAAATGTTTGTTTTTTTCATTCAGCTGCAATAACATTCAATTTTTATGCAAATTAATTTTGTTATTAAGGCTTTTCTGGGTATTTCTGCAAACTGGTTAAAAAAGAAGAAGAAGAAGAAGAAGAAGAAGAAGAAGAAGAAAGTGCATTTTATCAACAAACAAGTAATTTAATGACACACCTTCAGAAGTAATTCACCAGTTTGTGAATGCCTCCAGTTTTCATAGTTGCTGTCTGGAGAGAGAAGCAGCACATCAATAAATACTTATTTTCTAATTTTACGCATTTACTTGGGATGGTTGGAGTACACATCGATGAGACAGCAGGAGAAGATAAAAGATGAGGCAAAAAAAGAGAGGTTCTAGACTTAGTTGAGACTCAGAGATTGTTTGTATGAGTGACCCACTATTCATTTTATGACATGACAAAATGTGTGAAAAAGGATCCCTGTGAAAAGGAGGCCGAAGTCATAAAACCTTTCTGGAAAGTATATTTAAGAAATGACTAATGTACACACAGTTATGTGAAATAGAAAGTTTACATTGGACTCTATGAAGTCCTGTAAAAAAATTAAGTACACTCCATGATTCAAAAAGCTTGTAGAACCGCCTTTGGGAGCAGTAACTTGAAGTAATTGTTTTCTGTATTTATCAGTCTCTCACATCATGGTGGATAAATTTTGGCCCACTCTTCTTTATGACATTGCTTCAGTTCATTGAGGTTTGCATGCATTCATTTTTGCACAGCTCTCTTGAGGTCATGCCACAGCATTTCAATCAAGTTGGGGTTGCAAGACTGATTCTTTTCTTTTTCATCAGTTTTTCTGTAGATTTGCCAAGCTGTAACTGTTGGACAGATGGCCTCACATTGGAGGACATACTTTTGGTATACAGAACAGTTCATGGTCGACTCAATGACTGAAAGGTGCCCAAATATCACCCCACCACCGCTGTGCATACCAGTTGGCATGAGATGTTTGGTTTTTGCCAAATGTAGCACTGTGCATTCTGGCCAAACATCTCCACTTTGGTCTCATCTGTCCAAAGAACATTGTTTCAGAAGTCTTGTTCAGATGCAACTTTGCAAACCTAATCTGTGCTGCCAAGATGCCCAAGATGCTTTCTCCTGGAAACCCTTCCAAACAGACCATACTTGTTCAGTCTTTTTTCTAATTGTACTCTCATAAACTTTAACATTTAACATGCCAAGTGAAGCCTGTAGAGTCTGAGATGTACACAGACCTGAATTCCTGCTTTTGTAGAGGCGCTCACACTTGCCGAGTATCAACTTATCAAATGCATTTGATAAGCAGCACCTGGCTGCTATTTAAACTCTTTATTCCTATAGGACCAGTACAGGTGTCCCTAATTTACCACAGGACTACACGGATTCCTGTGAAAACATTCTGCACACGAGTGTGTGTCAACGTTTCCTATTTAGCCATAGTATGAAAAAATGTCTTCAGGACTCCTCAACAAATTAACAGCAGGTTAGAATGTGAAAGGCCTGCAAGCTTTCAGCTGTTAAAGGTTTGAAGGACAAATATAATATTGTTTGACTAAAATCCATTATTTTATCCATTATGTGAATGTCTTGACTATAATTCAGATTCACTTTGGAGCTGAGTCTTCTCAAAATATTTTTCTGTGTCAAACTTCTGAGTGGAAGAGTATCTTAGTTGTATTGTCTTTAATTGAAGAAATTCACAATATAGTGAGTTAACCATATAGTTAATATAACATTTTTAACAAATACGATTGTGATGAATTGGAATGGAAATATGCTGTACCACATAGCCCTGTGTACAATGTATTATAACCTCAGAGTTATAATGAAACTGCAACTTTTAGATTCTGTAAAAATAAAAGCAAAGAATGCAAATTTCTACATGACACACGTACTTCAGTTTGTATGGAAAACATTGACCCGTTTTCTAAAACTACAGGTATAATATTGTTTATTCAGTATTTGGTTATGATAGAGCAGGTAATGGTTCCAGATGGAAAAGAGCGAAAAACACAAAGCAATATTTCATTTGCAGAGTGTGGGGAGAAAAAAACAATGATAATTGGACAACTCGTGCTGAGGCATTCAAAAAAGTTGTTTCTAATATTTGTTAATAAAACTTTGAAATTCAGCGAAAGAACTTTTTAATGGGTACATTTTTTGAGTCATAAGGTAGCAGTAAATGAGCTAATTTATTAATTTATAGAGGCAACAGTCTCCATGATGATAATGTGTCTGCCTTCCCTGCACGTGGGTGCTGACCCAGGTCAGATGTCATGATGCCCAACCCATGCAAATTTGTCCTCAGATCACAAGACACTGTGATCCCAGCAGGGCTGTGAAAGAGATTTTCAAAAGATGAGTGAAATTTTACAGTAACATTGCTCAAGTGAGCCTGTATTATTATTCTAACTGCATACACGTATATAGACTACATTATGTATTTGCAGACATGCACATTTAAGACACGTAGGACAAACAAACAGCTATGAAAAGACTCTCGTTTGTGGTTCAGTGATTTACTGCCTTGCAATGATCTGTAACAAGTAAGGAATTTCAGTGTACTAGATATGTCTCTGATCAAGAGAGATTTATAGTGAGAAAGACTGGATTGCAATCTGAGCTTATAACTTTTACAATCTTAGGCATCCCCTTTGGTCTGGTTGCACATTCTGAACAAATCTTGCCCCTAATGCACATTCCAAAGGCTCTTTTAGGGCACTTCCTCACAGACATCTTTGATGCAGGCAGTTTGGAGGCAAAAACAAAAGAAGGGTGTAGGTAATTTAACACACTAATGTAAGTACATCTTTTTTCTGCACTCACTGAAAATCCTTCATTAGTGAGCAAAATAGCTGAGAGGTTGTGGGTGGGAGACCGACTTGTTCCCGATTGTAGTAAATTAAAGTCTGCTGCGCTACATATTAATCTGCCCTGCTTATCTTGTGAAGCTGATCAAGGTGGAGGACTTTCCTTCCTTTCTGGACCCAAGTTCTCTTTAAACTTTAAATCACTGAGAACAGTTTCTCTTCCTCTCAGCCTCATTACAGCTGCGTTTTGCAGTTGCCCCTCTTCAGAAGCTAACGACAGTTAAGTTTACTGTAGTAAAGCTGAGAAAATAAACTGATTAAATATTATATCATCATCCAGTAGGCAAGTTGATAAACTCTATGGCCTAATGGGAAAGTTTTATTTTACACTTTCACCTCCTTCATCTGTACTGGCCAACCTCAGCAGTCTTTAGTCATCTTTGCCCACTCAGCTTTCCAAGTTGTACTGGGAAGAAAATATACTGTCCACTATTTATTTGTTCTTTCTATGCAACCATTTTTTTATTCCATGGCGTTAACTAAGATCCACTCCATTCTTATCTATAATTAACATGACTCATGGGATGGAGTTCACAGTGTGTTTACACTATAGCTTTCAGAGCTCACTTAGGGAATGTGTGTGAGAGACAAGTATTTATCTTTTGCTGTTCATAAACTGGCTCTTTTCCAAGCTTTTGGATTAATGATGGTTGTACCACAGGAAAAGGAAGGTGGGCTACCACCTTCTTCTGTCTCTCGTTTTTTTTTTTTCTTCATTTTTTTCAATGACACCAGTTAACAAAGTCAGTCACAGTACTGGGTGGAAATAAATCACAGAAAGCAAAGAAAGCATTAAAATAATCCACCTGACAGCTTTCCTAGGTAATCCACCCGCCGCTGCTCTGCTGTTTCTGCTTCTTTAAACCTGAACCAACCTAAAAGGATAACGTTCAATCAGCCGTATTCCTTCATTCATTTTGACTGTTGTAGCTCAATAGATCATGCTTCACACTCTCCACCTCCACAAGAAATTCAGGAAATCAGGTGCCACTCACAACAGTGCAGATTGGGGTAAAAAATTTTGAGTTCCATGGAGCTTTCCAAAAAATGTGATTTTTACATTAATCATTTTACATGTTTGTTTTTGCTCCAGTCTGGCCACCTGGAACGGCCATTTTGCTAACAGCATTAGCGATCACCATCTGGGGATACTTGCCGTCTGGCCCAATCACCCCATTCATGCAATATCCACATGCACGCACACACACACACACACACACACACACACACACACACTGGTTAAATGTGGTTTCTAGTCTCACCTTTAAATAACTCAACCAGGCTCTGTTCCTTTCACCTACAGCAAAGGATTATGAACCATAAATGTCCATACCATTTAAAGCTAATATGATTGAAAACACTGAATCATCTGAAGAGTGGACAGTGTCCTTGTTACTCAGTTAACTTCAGAACAAAAAGGATGCTGCCAAGAGTCATTTTCCAAAAATAAATAAATAAAAAAATGCTAACTATTCTGTTTTGCCCACACTGTTGTGTCCCACCAGCCACATAAATCCCCCTATGGTATGATACCCTTGCCGTTTAGTCCCTGCCCTTGGATTTAAAAGCCCTTGGTAGCCACAGATATGGTTTCCAGATGTTTTAAGGGAAAAGGAAGGAGCTAATCTAATAATAAGGGTGGGCAGCACAGGATAAGCCTGCAAGGTAGGGGAATAATATTAGCACATCTTCTAAAATCAAAGCTCTGAATCCAGCACATATTTTGTTAAGGCGGCCAGACCACCTCTGTCACAACAAATTACCTGGTGTGAAAGCTCACGGCACAGATTGCCAGAAACCCCTCTGCAATGTTCTGTCTTCTAGTTAAAATTATATAACCGTAGAGTACATTAAAAGGAAACCAATGCAAGTGCAGATCATGGCGATTTGCCGTTATCAGTCATGAATCATGAATGATTAAAACATTACTTCCCCTCTTGCTTCATCATACCACTTCCTTATTTGGAAGTTTTCTCCCACTCTTTCCCCGAGATATTTTTCCTAGCGCTCCATATGGCTCTTTTATCAACAGAAAGAGCAAGTTGTATGTATTTATTCATTTATTTTGGGGAATGGGGTGGAAAATAGTGTTTCCGTGCTAATTTAACCAGTTCAAAGGGATCAGTCTGGGGAGAGAAATTCCCTAGAAATAGCATTAAATTGTCTCAATGAGCATGATCCTTATCATGAGGCTCTGGCCCGTGTTGCACACAATCACGAGAAAATGCTGTGGAAACTGTGAGTGGGGGCTTTGAACCTAAACAATATCACATTAATAAAGAAAGGTATTTTTTTTTCTTGTTCTTGTGTGTGGACTTTAAAGACTTCAAAAAGTGTTTAATCACATCAAATGTAGGAGAAGATGGGTTATTTATACCTCTCAGTCCTGCTCTGCATTCTTTCGCTGTAAGCCTGAAGGACTGCCTGGGACTGGGCTGAAGGCTCAGTGGTGTCAAGACTTTGTGTTTGAGAGCGCCAAAGAGAATAATTGAGATTCAACAGCCCAACTGAGTTTGTCATATAATTTTTTTCCTTTCTTCCAAAAAACACCCTGACTGTCACTCTCTCATGCTAACCCAGGGGAAGGCTACCTTTCTCTCCAGAGGCTGTTGAAGGAAGAAAAAATGTTATTTAGAAATTCACAGGAGGAAAATTCATGGTATGCATTCAAGACAGACAGGACCCAAACGCTACCCTGTGCCATCAAAAAGACACAGCTGTCCTCACCCTCTCCAACTGTCATATTCTCTGTTTCTCATCTTCAAGGACTCCTGGCTCTGCCAGATTTCTCTTCCTCTCCATCTTCCACACTCTCATCCACTTCCTCTTTGCAAAACTCTTTCACGTTTTTCTGTCACTGCCTTAATTTCCTCTCCCCAATTTCCTTTTCACTTCCTCTCTTTCAGGCTCCAAGTTTCTCTCACACTAACCACCTCTTCTCTTTCTGCCTCCAGACTTTCTCCTTCATGCCTTCCTCCCAGTGGAATTAGGTTGCGCTGTAGTTTGCTGGTGAGATGCTAATGAGCAGGTGGTGTAGAGAGAAGCATGGGCAATGGTTCACATAAACACGGGGAAACGTGCTGACACCAAGGCCACATGAACTATCAATACTGTTTACAGCAATCATCTGAAGGTCTGATTTATGTTTGTATTAATCAGTGGGGCAGGAAGGAATTTGGCTCTGGGTGTAGATGTCACATAGTGATGGAAAAAGAAAAGTGACTGGTGATGTGCACATTGTGAAATGATTGTGTTCTTATCCTTCAGTGATTTCACTGTGTGCATGCAATGCATGGATTTAAATGGATTTGAGTATCTCTGTGTTTTTTTTGTGAAAATTTGCTTTGTTCATTTTTAACATATGGCCAAAGTGAGGCCTCGCTGGTGCAACATACAGCCTATGAAAGCTGTGTTTCACTGACCAATAGATATGTCTTAAAACTACGTTGATCGAGAATTGTTGGGGAAATAAAAAAGACTTTGATAATTATGTTGATAGTAGCCCTGCAACAGGCTGGCGACCTGTTCAGGGTGTACCCTGCCTCTCGCCCTATGACAGCTGGGATAGGCTCCAGCCCCCCCGCGACCCTGAACAGGATAAGCGGAAGCGAATGGATGGATGGATGGATGGATGTTGATAGTATTCAGTAGTGTTTTTGTCCTTAATGACTGATGAAATTGTTGGGATGTGAACTTTTTTCAGCGTCTGAAACCACTGGTTTAAGGTGATGATTGCCTCTCACTGCTTCTGGTGGTGACAGCTGAGTTATCATTGCATCCAGAAAATACAATGCTGTGTAAAAGTCTTGAGCCACCACTCAGTTCTGTATTTTTTGTCACCAAGGAGCCAGATTTTTTTATTTATTTCTTTTTTTAAAAGTGGTCTT
The DNA here is from genome assembly GCF_007364275.1 of Archocentrus centrarchus. NCBI lineage: Eukaryota > Metazoa > Chordata > Actinopteri > Cichliformes > Cichlidae > Archocentrus > Archocentrus centrarchus. The sequence continues at coordinate 16,721,618 of NC_044349.1, read as the reverse complement.
GAGCAATAGTTCTCCGGGCTTTTTGAAGGTCTTTCAAAGTTTTCTTTGGACATTGGCTGCTTTTTCACTTATTTTATGCCACTTAACACTGACCTGTGAATCATTCAAGCAGAAAAAACATGCCAAATTCAAGGGATGAACCAAAACCAAAAACCAAAACAAACAAAAACAACCACACCAACCAGCAAATAGGACCTGAGAGATGCATCTTGTTTTTCAGTTGTTTTCCATCTACTGTTTGCCAAAACCTGATCAGAAAAGGTATCAGTGGAAGGGTGGTTGCCATGAAGCCATTCTTATGGAAGGGATACAGGGAGAAAAGGCTGAGGTATGACAAGTAACACCAGAACCGCACAATAAAATCATTGGCAACATGTCAGATGGAATAATAAATTCAAATTTGAAACTTCAGTAACACAGTCACTATCAGTCATGGACTGGCCTCCCCAGAGCCCGGACCTCAACATTATTGAAGCAGTGTGGGATCATCTTGACAGAGAGTGGAACAAAAGGCAGCCAACATTGCATTGCATTGCTCTTGAAGAAGCCTAGTGAACTATTTCTATAGACTATTTAAAGAAATTACCAGAATCTGAAGAATAAAGGTGGTCATACTAAATACTGACTTTCAAGCTTGTTAGAATTGTAGAAAACTGCTGTTGCCTCATATACTGTCTTGCAAACATACATGTAAAGTACATACTAGTACATACAAGTACTGTTTTTGCTAGCAAAACATAAAGAGATGAGGGGTGCTAAAGACTTTTGCACAGTACTGGTTATACAGTGTATTTGTGTCTTTATATAAAAACACATCTATTCGAGGTTCTTTTGTTTCTTTCAGCGTGGTCTGGTTTCATCATGATTACCATTTCATCTGTTGTCTGTGGCTTCAAGGTGGAGTTGACCCCCCCAACACACACACACACACACACACACACACACACACACACACACACACACACACACACACACACACACACACACACACACACACACACACACACACACACAACCTTTAGCTTAAAATGTTATAAATCCGTCTGGAAAAATATTTCTTAATTTCATCATTTAGCTTCTCTATAAACAGCACCTGGAAAAATCTTATGATTCCATCCTCACAAAGGAGTTCAAAGATTTGTTTTCTGACTCTTTTTGACAGAAAAGAGTCAGAACTCTTTTCTTGAAAGTTTGACACAATGATGACTTCATTTGGCCATGGGAGACAGAAATTATGCTTTATTGTAGATGCTACTTCCAGTATCACTCATGTAGTCCCATCTCCAAATGATTATTTAAAATATATTGTTTTAACAGCTGTGACACAAGGCCTGCAGCCTATGGGACACTGGATGATAATGTTGAACCATCATTGCAAAGAGTACTTGCTCCCTCAATATTAGTCAAATTCCAAATGTATTTCCATGATCTGGCCACAGCATGGCACTCTTCAAATTGAAATGTGACCTCTTTCTTGACAGTTCTGATCTTTGCTGTGACATTCTCATTCAGTTTCTGGGGCATTATGTCAGACCCTCAGCATGTCATTAAAAAAAAAAAAAAAACACTCCATGTATTTAGATTGATGAATCTCATCCATGACAAACCAATTGCACATGCCCATCAGTGACAGGACAATGCTACAAGTGCTCAGCAGGGCTTGAGAGGAGCTGTCTTTGAAATCAGAACACCACTTGACTGAAATTAATCCCCCTTTCTCCCCACTCCCCTTTTTATTACAGAGCAACTTTCTTGAAGATCCTCACTAGGTGGTTCGTCTTTGAGTCTCAACAGGGAGATCAGATCAGTCATCTCATTACTCGCCAAGGGATCTGGGAGGTCAGTGCTATCAAGTGGAGTGGTGCTATAAAATAAATTGAATGATCGCTGAGGCAAATGTTGAAGGTGATGGACAGAGGGCCCTTGCTCAGAACTCACCACTCCCTCTAGCTCCCCTGGTGCTCCAGACGGAGGCCTGGGCTGAGCACCTGGATGACTGGCTGTGAAAAAGGTTGCAATCAGAATTAAACATGAGCACACCCGACCAGTGGGGTACGTTGGCTATCCGTCATCCTCTGCAGCTTAAAGAGGCTGCCTGTACACTTTCAGTGGGCCTGTCAGGTACTGGAGTAGACACACTTGGCTGCACAGAGGTGGAATCAGAATTGCAGATGGGTTAGGAGAGGGGAAAAAAGGGGAAAATACAGCCAATGGATGTGAAACGAATGGTTACAGTATAACACCACAGAAGAATGGTCTGTTTTTCTCTAGTTTTGGCCAAAGATAATGTTAGCCTACAGTTATGCATGAAACTTCAATTTGATTTTTGAGCTCTGATTTTGAAAAGTACAGTATATGACAGAAAATGACTTTAATTCACCACTAGGCCTGAAAATCTTCTTTAGGTATTCATTTAATGTAAAACTCTGCCTATTTTCAGTCTGGATCCTATTAGAGAAATGTCCACTCCTTCCATGTCTGACTGTGCAGAAGTCTGCAGAAATGCCTGTATTTACAGATTGTTTTTGATTTACTGTACATTTAAGATAAACACATACATACATATTCGCAATATGTCGCTTAATGCTTGCATAGCATGCAGTTGTTGTAACACGTGTTCATTTAAATTCAATTAAAGTGACTTGAAGTTCACTTAAATTTAATTGTATTCAATGTTCATTTCAGTTTAAGTACATAATACACTGTAAAATGTTATTAAAACGTAACCTTTGATCTGAAGCTATAGCCTGGAGGAATATTCCTATCCATCCAAATCTCTATAGTTTAATATATCTATCAAATGTTAGTCCTTTTTCTCCACTACCTGGATTTTTTTTTTTGCATCTCTTGCAATATGTGGTCCTGATTCTTTGAGCTTGTAAACTATTCCATTTCATTTTTCAGAGACTGTAGGTTTAAAAATAAGCTACATACCGTTTCATATTTGTATGTTTTCACCACAAAGTCGCATTAATAATTCATCTAAACCTGTGCCGCAGAGAGAAAAGTTGACTCTGTTAGAAAAGAGACTGCTTTTGTCACAGTCTCGGATTTGCTTGTAACAGCCGGTGACACAGCAGTGTTGAGACATTTTGAAATGTGAGCTCAATTATATGAATTAATTCCCTCATAAATATGTTATCCGTTATAGCACGTAACTGGTTCTGACATAGATATGCAATGACAACCAGTTAAGCGATTATTTGGCGGTAATGACTGAAATAAGGCATGATGGGTTAGACAAATAGTTTTGGAAATGAAGAAAAAATGATGGCTGCTTGGACTTTCTCCTCACAGGGCATTTTTACAGGAAGAATCTATCACATCCAATAGTAGCTAAGCTTCAGTTAAAGAATTTAAAAAATGCATTAAGTCTCTCAAAGAAGTATCCGAATTGCCTGTTGGTTTCCCAGAAAGTATCTACAATAGACTATCCTCCAGCACGCTGCAGGAGAAGCAATTTGTTGGAAGAAGTTAGTCGATTTAGCCCCATCAGAAAGGTGGCAAGCAGGCTTAATTGAGGTCTCTGACTATATTTAAAAGGAGTAAATATTTTTTGACACAGCAGATTATTTTGAGCACAGGTCAAAACGAGTGAATACACATTTCAGTGATGGAAAGCCTGCTTGAGCTGGAGTTTGTTTTGTAATGTCTGGGCTACACAGGCTCGGCACTTTCTCGTCATATCTTGAAAGATGCTGCAGACTGTCATACTGCTTTGCTTGATACCACAAGATTAACACATATCTGTTATTGCCTGAAAATGTGAAATCATCCGTTTAGGCTCAGACATCTGTTCTGTCAGAGTAAATGCAAGTTGTAAATGAATAGTTTATTGCCTTTTAAATACGTGGGTGGAAATACAAAATGCTTAATAGCTCAACAATGAGTAAGCTATTTTATTAAGTAATTTCCTCCCTTTAGAGTACAGAAAAATCCCCATGAGCTCTCTGAGGTATACGCTCACTGTTGGACATACATGCACTGCAAACACACAATGACTACTTACTGTAAAACACCTGCGTGGAGGTTTCAACTGAGATGGTCCAGAGTCTATGGCTCACTTCCTCTAACACCACAACAGGAAAATCACCATGGAGTTCTCCTGACCTATAAGCCCTGGGACTTTTATGACGGGTGCTATATAATTGTGCCGTCTGGTCTAGATTGCTTAGTGTCTCCCAAAGACTTAATGGTTATTTGTCTTCAACTTGCCCTCCTGGCCTCTTTTTCCCTCTTATCTGCTATTTTCTGATTTATATGTCGCCTCGCTGGCACGCCGAGTTAGCCCGGTGCTTTTGATTATGTTTCCATCAGTGTTTTTCTAATGCATCAACTTGTAAACCAATTTAGCTGCTGGCGCCCTAAAACTATTCTGGCATGAAACAGCTATTGCAGCATTTCGTTTCCCACCCCTCATTTTCCTCTGCTGCCAGTAAATGGTAAAATATGTTGCAGTTTTGTTTGAAAGACCGTGTCTCCGCACGTGGTGTATCAGCAGATACATTCAAGATAAGAACACACCTTTTACTTAGCATTTCCAAGCAAACTTCATTCAAGTGTTGCAGTTAGACCAGTCAGCAGAAGCAAACACTTTTCCAGCACAGGCACAGTGAGCGCACGTCACACTTTGAAAATATTCTGAAAAAGGTTGAAAAGACCCAGCAGCGAATCTGATGATTAACCGAGTGAAGACGGAAGATGGCCTAGTTCAGTCTTGTCACTTTTAGTCCATTTCACCTTGGTTATTGGCCCATAACTGATAAAAAGGATCCACTAACTGTAGCAGTGTGCACCAGATTTTTTTAATTTTTTTTGGAAACATTTAATTTATCTATTCATTAGTTTATTTTGTGAATTTCTCAACCAAATTAGTAAATGACACAAATCCTTTGTGGTTAAAACTGCTTGAAGAATCTCTGTCATGTTAACAAATACCATCTCCCTAGAGGGTATAAATTTTTTCTCCACCAAAAAAAGTTATTTTACCCAGTTTTTGGCTTTTTAAAATATGGCACATGTGCATAAACTAAAATTGTCAATTGCTAGAATCTAGAATTGAGGCTTTGCTCAGTTTATGGTTTGGTTTTCCTTTTGTCTTTATGATACTTATTATCCCAGGACCAGAAAATGACAAGTGACATCTTCTAGTTAAAAGGGCAGCTGTAACAGAAGTCAGTCAATAGAGGGAGATGGATGATGCCACTGATACAGACACTAAGGGCTTTCCTTTGTTTGGAGCCTTACAGACTTCTTTACAAGTTCCAAATGTCACCCACTTCATCACTGCCACCCTTTGATTACTTCTTGCTTATTAGTCCTTTATCCAGAAGGCCATAACTCTTCAGTCGAGTGTCATTATTTTGAGTGCGACATTAAGAGAATCAATATTTTGACACCTTGCCTTCCCAATGAAGGTAATTGAAGTCACAGGTATAGAGGATAATCGAGTTGTGGGAGGACATGATTGACAGGTAATAGGATAAGAACTCTCCCAGCTCCAAGGCTCTGACATTGTCCCAGAACCTATTCTGAGCTTCATGAAAAATGGATTTTAGTTGGTGGGGTTGAGATGGTTTGTTCATACACTTCTCACTATATGTGGTTTGACATAGGACCTTTTTTTTTTTTTTTAAAACAGCTCTACTTTCAGTTAGTTTATATTATAATATATATACAATATATTAACAAAGTGTTTTGTTTAGTTGATGCAAAATTTGTGATTCCTGTTGGGTTTGCTTAATTTAAAAAAAAAATATTTCAATTTTATTGTACATTTTTATTTAATGACATTTTAAAAGAGGCAAGTTTTAACAACACAAAAAAGATATATACATTTTTTTCTTTTTTAAAGATTGACATTAAAGGAAAATGACCAATAAGTCTTATGCAATGGCTTCAACACATTTTGGTCCAGGATCAGGGATTTATTCGTACAACTTTGACTATTCTGGTGAGTATAGTCAAGGTCTGACAGAGGTAAAATGAAATTATATATTATTCAAAACTTTGTAGCATATATATAGTCTTTACTTTGAGATTAATGACCTTTTAGCCTTTATTTGACATGGCAGTAGAGATCAGACAGGAAAACAGGGAAAGACCAACATGCAGGAAACAGTCTGAGGTTGGATCAAACCCAAGCCCCTGCAGCCTTTCAGCATATGGGTCACCTGCTCAACCAAATGAGATATAGCAGCACCCTTTAACACTGGTTTATATGTGTAGGCAAAATCTACCAAAACGTTAGCTAGCTAGCTCATTAAAGTTACATTTACTTCCTGATATTTCTGAACTTAGCTAGAGAGTAAATTTTGGTAACTTCTGACAAACAACTAAGATACAGTAAATGTCAAATGCATATCAAATGCTCGTTATGCCTTTTGCTTTTCTTTGGTTGTTTGCAGTACTCTGTCACTTAAACACAAAGTGGTCAAGCGAGTTTATGATGCCTGGAACAGGGTTATAATAGTTTTGGATTTTACATTATAGTTTAGTTTTAGTTAGTTTTTACTTTTTTTTCTCTAATTCAGTTAGTTTTAATTAGTTTTCAGAGTGGTTTTTCTCGTTTTTATTAGTTTTTATTTTTGGTTTCATGCTTAGTTTTAGTTAGTTTCAGTTAGTTTCAGTATTAGTTTTAGTATTTTCATACCTGATCAGGTGCAAGATTCAAGGCGCAAAAGTGACTATTGTGTAATGAAAACTTGACAAAAGATACAGTTTAAAGAAATATAGTCAACAACCAACTGTTCACAAGACATGCTAAATTTGTGTAATATTAAGGACACACATGAACATCAACAGGGAGAAACAAAGAAAAACATGAACTCCCAAACTCAATAAATTCTACAATAAACTCCCAATAAAGTTCAGCATCAGTGCAGCAGATTAATAACGCCTACATGTGGTGTTTGACAAAAACAAACTCTTTGAAGGAGTCAAAGCTCAAATCCAGCTGCATCCTGATGTTCTCACCACCTGAAGCTGCTTCTGTTTTGGAGCTAGCTTGGTTAGATGCTCGCTAATTAAACCTGCAGGGTCTTTGTGGCCTCTGTACACAACCTACAGAAGTTGCCGACCTCATGTCCGCATTTATGCTTGTGTAGCTGGATTGTGTGTGTTAATTACCTTGTGGTCGTGTGCAGGTGTTTGTACTCAAAGAACCTCCATACGGGACTCTGCCGCTTTCTCGGCAGACCGCAGCCATTACTTTGCGGACCAGCGCGGTGAGCGCACGCACATGCGCACTCACACAGTTGTCCTGTGGCGCTCCCAGCTTAAACTCGGAGAGCGGAAACAATGATTTCATATCAATCCACAAGGCTTAAAATACCCCCCCCAAAAAAAACAAGTAAATGAAAGTCAGTTTATCGATAATTTCAGTTAGTTTTAGTTAGTTTTGTAAACTCACAATTCAGTTTTAATTAGTTATCGTTTTTTCCTTTTAATTATAGTTTTTATTTATTTCAGTTAACGACAATGTTTTTTCAATTTCAGTTTTCGTTATTTCGTTCGTTTTCGTTAACTATAATAACCCTGGCCTGGAAAGCTCAGCTAACAGTGATCCTCTCACTTGATCTGTCTCTTTATCTCACTTTCATTATGTTATCTTGCATTTGATGCTTGTTCGAAGACTCTCACGCTGAAATGAAATGAACCAAGGTGATAATTTACTGTTGGTGAATAAATAATAAATTTTTAAAAATTTTATGTGACTTGGTTCCATATACTTGGATTACAAGTTGTCCAAAGTTAGAAAAACAGTGTTTAGTCAAGCCTGATATTGGGTTGCACATGAAGATGAATTTCGATCTCATCTTAGCAGTTATGAATCCATGTTATTAAAATATGGCTGGTATAGGATTGGTACTCTGCACTGGCAGATCTGTACTGGGACTGGGACAGAAAAAGTTGGATTGGTGCATTGCTAGTCATTACAAGATGCACAGAGGCCATGGGCATATATCAGGCTGTAAAATTATTTTTTAGTAGTGAGCAGAACATTTTTTTCCTCTAGTTTTTCAGGGTATTTTTCTTCTTATTTCTTCACAGAGATAGGTCCATAATGAAAAATGCAGAATTTAAAAGCTTCACTTTGCCTGTCTTTAGTCAGCAGGAGTGTGCAAGCACAGAGCTGATCAACATTTCAAATCAAATTTCAATTATTTTGCTTCTTTGACTGCTCTCTCGCCTTGTATCTGTAATATGTCTGTCAAAATCCAGCTATTAATGGGATTTAAATGGCTCTCATATCTAATACTACGTTCAGTCAAAAAATAACTTTTCCTCTGAATTACCCAGCCCTAGTTCATACAGTACATGTTTTGGGTGAATTCACCCAGGGGTGCCCCCGACTTCAAGACCCCAGCTGTTCTTTGTCATTGTCTGACAGAAGAGTTTTCATTTGAATCAGGCAACTCTGCTGCCTGCTCCCTGTGGTCTGTGTTGCCATACTGTATAGTGAGAGATATGCATGCATTAAACCTATGATAGCTTAGTACGTACTATAAAGTCTGCCAGATTACAAGTATTTTTAGTTATTTCCCCCCAGCCTCATTAGTTCTTTTTTTTTTTTTTTTTTTTATAAATTTGTGCACTGTTAGTTGGTTAGAACAGGGCACTCCAATAATCTCTCCTTTTTAAATTTTTTATTGTGGCCTCATGCTAACTTGCATTGCTTAGTAAACCCTGACCCTTTGAGGCAAAACAGAGTCACAGAAGAAAAGAGAGCAATAGAAAGTGAAAAAAAAAGGTGCAGAGAAAGAAAATAAACGAGGGCATCCACAAGACTGACTGCATCTGCTTAAGCGAGACCATAACGCTGCAATATACACAAACATGTACACAGGCAGCCTGGTTAACGAATACCTCTGTCATCTGGCAGCTACAAGTGGTGCCTTGATCATATCATTGTTGGAACATAAAGAGCTCGTACTGTCCTCCGCCTCCAATGTCTACTCACAAAGTCACCTCACTTATTACCAAACAGCACCTGCTTCTCTGGAGGCATCTTGCAGCAGGCACTATACCTCATCTGTGGCATTCGGTGAGATTTAATATAAATGATTCATGAACACACACTACTAGGTTTTAGTTTTAAAAAATGAACAAGCTTGGCCTGACATATTCATCATGTATTCCATACTGCTTTAGATACTGTAATAATTACAAGAACCCTACTGACATGAAAGTCTAATAATATGGGCCTGCATATTCAGCTAGAAAGCATGCTGCAGTGATTAGTATGCTATCATCATCCCATGAATCATTCACTAACTCAATTATTGATTAGTTTTAAAGGTACTTTTTAAAAAACTAACTTTTAAAGTTGAGTTTATTTGAATATCTGGCAGAACAGTGGTGCAGTGGTTAGCTATGTTGCTTCACAGGAAGACAGTCCTGGGTTTGAATCCACCAATCATCTGGGGTCTTTCTGAGTGTAGTTTGTATGTTTTTCCTGCATCTGTGTAGGTTCTCCCCAGGGTCTCCAGCTTCCTACCACAGACCAAAGATATGCATATTAGGTTAATTTTCAGTTACTAACATCAGGGGGTGTAGAGGTTACAATTCAATTCAGTTTTATTTATATAGTACCAAATCACAATGTCAAGTTGCCTCAAAGTGCTTTATATTGTAAGGTCAAGATCCTACAATAATTGCCCGAATGCTTATAGAAAAGCATTCTGGCAAATTCCTGCTATAATGTCAAACATCAGCAATTTGTTAATCACATTCATTTTTTTCTTTTTCTTTAGTTGGCTTACTTTTCAGGCTTAATCTTATCTGAACTCATAGTTATGCAGTTATAAGTTGAAGTGCTTACAGTACGGGGCTACCAAGGGTTATGTGGAAAGCTATGTCTCATACCTATATGCCTGAGTAATGCACTTTCTCATTATGTGCAGGTTAGACTAATTTCTCAACTTCACATTTTCTGGAAAATCCAGGATCCATGTTTGGAAGAGACATCTCTTCCAGCCTCTCAGCAAATTCATCAACTTGGACAGATGCGGCAATTCTTAGTTTTTACCTTTCCACTTATATGCACCTACACCTTTAGTAAAACAAATAAATACTGTAACTCAGGTCTGAGCATTGCACCGGACCACACCTGGACCACAAGATCATGTTTTGTTGAAAGCTACAAATGGGTAAGTCATCAGAGAATCCTGATTCGAGTTGGCAGTCAAACAAAAAACATTTCATTCCAGTGACTTAAGTTAGACTTGAGGTGGCCTTGACTGGGCTTATTCCCAAGTGCACAAAAAAAAAAAATCTTTCATGTGGAAGGCATATGCCTCGCTATTACAAGTAATGCTTTCCCCATCTCTTTCTTACACACACAGAGAGCATAAAGTGTTTATGACCCCGTGTTTCAGAGGTCACATTCAGACTTTTATTCATTACTCTGTCATGTCAAATGAGTCTATCGGCTTTCCTCATCCCATGTATTTATGTGACTGAGGTTGTTAAACAAAAATGCGGTGAAAGGTGCTGACCATGACCTCTGACCCAATAGAAAAGTACATACAAATGTCAAGCCAATAACTAGCTTCCTCCTCAAAGCAACCGATTGCCTAAACAGAAGCAGTTGCTGACAAGTAATTCATTGGCCACATTGGCCAAGAAAGGAGGGAAGAAAGGGATAAAACAAATAGGTTGCTTATCTGGGTCACAATGTGAGTGCTTTTAATGAAGCCTTTAGTAGTTTGTTGCAGTCAAGACAGGGCCAACAAAGTAAACTGCTTTACAAAGAATAAAATTACATTTTCTTTTCCAGAAATGAGGGGAAGTTGTTCTTCATTTTATCAAGGTTGCCCATCCATGAGGCCAGTTTTGAAACCTAGAAGCCTACTTCACATTCAAATGAACAATTACTAGATAGCAATAGTGCAATACATCCGTTTGCAGTGTTTCCAGTGTGACAACTGATAAACTAATTGTGCATAGAATATAACAACACATGGTAATATAATTAATAGACTCCAGATGTGGGAACAAGCAGGAAATCTTTTATATAACTTCTCTACCCAATTTCAGTTTATGAATGCGCTTTTTGCCAGATGATCATATTTCAAGTCTTTGAACCATGTCGTTTGAGGTATTTTAAGTGTTTTAAGGGTAAAACTGGAGGACCCTCATGTTTCTTCTTTCCATCTAGGGCTGGTTTTAAAACTCATCGTGGGTAGACGTTTGGGGCTGGGGGTGGGGGCTAAGCAGGGAATGTGAGGGCACTAACACTAAGCTTTCTCCAGCTGGGAGAATGGACCCAAGTCTGCAGGCCAGAGGCACAAGGCCTAATAATTGGGTCAATTCAAAGGGATTTATAGATTTTCACATTCAAATTTATAATCTCTGGTTTGCATTTGGGAGGTCGGCTTTTTGACTAAAGTAGGGCTTTATAAATCCTCATAAGAAAAGTGAGTTTATTGTGGAGAAGCGTGACAGGACAAACTATACTATATCATAAGTCAATATTGATGGAGAAGTTGGACTATAGCCAAGTCAAAAATATGCAGCCATTAAAAAGTTGGTCAAACAATGTGTTTATTTTAATTTATTAACTATTATGCCCAAAATACAATTTCTAATGTTAATATAGAGAATCTGCACATTCAATTATTTTCAAGCAACTTTTGATTTGCTAAGTGAAACTCAATAAATTAATTTTTTTCACAACTTTGACTGTTTACCTTTACAAGAATGCTTCTTATTATTTATTGTTAAAATGTAGAGGAAAACTGTGAGTTCAGTGAAAAAGGCCATTTAATTTAACAGAGCTACATGTAATCTACCCAGAGCATATACACAATATACTGTATAGACACAAGAACAATACAGGCGCGGTATGGCCAGAATGGGTATGGTATAAAATATGCATCATTATTTTGTTTTTGATGAATAGACAATGTGAGCTTTTCAATATTTCATATGGTCTTGCTGAAATGAAAGTTAAATTGCAAAACCCAGATGTTAGGCTAATGAGCAATTCTTTGGTAAACACTCTAGATGCTCAAAGAACAGCAGCATTAATGCGATGCTGTGCCGGGTGGTGGTAGTTTGATACGAGAGGCATAAAAGCGCTTTTCTCTGTTTTTGCTTTTCATTTGGTACAACGGACAAAATCTAACAGCACATATGCCATCTGGTATAGGCTGTAAATACATTTTTCATCCCATTGTCTTGAATTGCATGTTTTGACCTGTAAATCCGGACCCAACAGCAGGACACGGAAATAGAGTTATGTTTTAATTTGAGTCCGATTTATTGAAGAGAATAAACTGAGGAGAAAGGCAGATGCTCTTGGTTGGTTGTCTGCCGTTACAGAATGAACTGAATGGCTGGAGGGCGGGGCAGGCAGGTTTGATCCACAGAGCTGGTGTGGTGAACTGGAGCAGGTAATAAAACACAGGACAGATGGGTTACTTAAAGCTCAAAGTAAACAAAGTACAAAATTGAAAGTTGGCCATCGCGCAAGTCTTACACAAGGAACTAAACATCTTGGAACCCTGTGCAGCTGGATCAGATGAGAAGATAAGCATCAGGTGTGCAGTTTGACTGGGCAGAGAAAGAAAGGAGCAAACATATGGGAAACAAAAGGACAGCAAAAACAAAAGGGAAACATAGGGGAACGGGAGGAAATACAGCCAACAGCACAACATTGTGTGCTGCTTCCCTGTATCAGCCTGCTTCCCATGCATACACATATACTGTATATTCACACCTGGCAGCTGCTTCATGCATCTGCTTTGTCTTTTCAAACCAGAGAACTCAAATTTCACCATTTGTAGTCAGTGACCACGATAAAGAGAATGTCAACAAAAATCCAGTATACATATTAATATGAATAGCATTTGAGCTGTACTGCCTTCCCTCAGTTCAACTGCAATGTTTTAAGGAATCTGCTCAAGTATGTACTTTTTAAAATTACATTTATTGCATAATTACATGAGGCTTCAAATGTAATGCGCACCTTTTTACACAGACTAGTAATTGAAAAATGAATGCACCATAATATGCAGATGATGTGAATGGCTGCAGGAGCACCTGCAGTATTACATAAGAAGCAACGACACTGAGGCAGCTATTGTCAGCTAAGACAGAAAAGATTATAGGGTTTTTAATCTGTTATGGCAGTGGTGCCTGGAGACTTGCCCATTTTGATCTAGCTCTTAATTGGAATTCTGGAATCTAATAACACACCTATGTTCTGTAGTGTCACAGTCAAGATGGTCTTAAATCTTGGAAGTGATGAACACAAAACATAAAACTAATTCGGGGCATGACAGGCTAAGACAAACCTTTTTTTTTTTTTTTTTTTCCAAATGACTAGATAATCTTGAAAGACAAAGTGCTACAGAAAGTAAATCCTCTCAGGTCTAAGGATTTACCTATCAGGATGCAATAAAAAAGTTAACTCGTGCTTACCAGGTCCTAAAATGATTGAAATGCACCCTCAGATGAACAGCAACATGTGGCCCATTACACTGTGTCATTAAATAAAACCAAAATACAGAAGCAGTATGTGAAAAACTAAGTACACCACATGATTCACAGCTTATGCAATCAGCTTTAGCAGCCACAACTTGAAGTAATCATTTTCTATATGACTTTATCAGTCTTTCACATCACTCTTCTTTTACAGCATTGATTCAGTTCATTGAGTTTAATGGGCATTTGTCTATGTACAGCTCTCTTAAAGCCCTGCTACAGCATTTCTATTGGGTTGAGGTCCAGACTTTGACTGGGCCATTGCAGCACCTTGATTGTTTTCTTTTTCAGCCATTCTGCTCTAGATTTGCTGCAGTGCATGGGATCATTGTGCTGTTGCATGACACAGTTTCAACCAAGCTTTAGCTTCCTGACAGGAACTCATAGTCGGCTCAACGACTGCAAGGTGTCCAGACCCTGCAAAACAAGCTCATCACCCCTCCACCACCGTACTTAACAGTTGGTATGAAGTGTTTGGTTTTTGCCAGCTGTAGTACTGTGCATTATGGCCATACATCTCCACTTTGGTCTCGTCAGTCCCCAGTTCCAGATGTCTTGTGGTTTGTTCAGATGCAACTTTGCAAACCTAATCTGTACTGCCAGAAGAGGCTTTCTTCTGGCAGCCCTTCCAAACAAGCTATACTTTTTCAGCCTTTTTCTAATTGTACTGTCATGGCCTTTAATATTTAACATGCTAACTGAGGCTTGTGGAGCCAAAGATGTAGCTCTTGGGATTTTTTCTCTGAGCATTGCACAGTCTGAATTTGCTGTGATATCCACTCCTGGGAAGACTGGCAACCATCTTGAATGTTTTCCATTTGTGAATAATCTTAAATGATGGACTTCACATTGTTTAGAAATGGTTTTATAACCCTTCACACTTTGACAGCAAGAATTGCTTCTTTAAGATCATTGCTAATGTCTTTCCTCTTTGGCATTGTGTTAACATCCCCATGCTCCAGACCAGCAAACTGCCCAAACCTCTGCTTTCACAGAGGTCATGATGATCAATTAACTAGCAGCAGCTGGCTGCTACTTACCCTCTTAACTCCTATGAAAGCAGTAAGGATGCACTAATTATTTCACACACTGCTTCCTTATTTTGGCTTAGTTTTTCTTAACCATATAATATGTTTTTAAACATGGTACAATATGCCATGTGTTGTTGTTCACCTGAGGTTGTATTTAAATTATTTCAGAACCTGATATTATATCCTGATATATAAAACTTTAAAACTGAAAGAGGGTGTGCTTTCTTTTTCAGATGACTCTGCTTTACAAAATGAAATTGTGAAGAAAATGCATTTCATATGATTCTGTTTACTGTACTGAGTACAACATGTTCTGATGTTATTTTTCAGTGATTCAGTTAGTCGTCTTGGCTAAATGAATTAACGTAAAAGAGATAATCCTTTAAGTAATACTGTGATGATCTGCTTGTAAAAACAAACTAAGCTCTAGCACCAAAAACATACCACACAATGGGAAATATCACACAGCAGCATGGCTGGGTTTTGGACTGTTTTTCTGCTGTGACATGGACACGTGGTGCCTATAGTCCATAGGGAACAATAACATAGTCATCACCTCTGACACATCTGTTTATGCAGCCCCAATGCTTTCCACAAATGTCTGAAACCATGATTTATGTATGTGCATGCTTTCATCTTTACATGTGCATGAGTTTACCACTCTGTGTATTACAGGGAAGCGAGAAGACAAATAAGACAGATGGGCTTATATGATTCAGTGCCTTTAAGGAGTAATTGTTTCGACTCAGGCTCATGGCATCGTCCAATATAATGTACTTACAGTAAGGGTTTGAAAAGCAATGCTTGAAATTCTACCCCCACCAGTAATTAACATTTTTATTTAGTGGCATCTACTAATGTAAAGTGTTTTAAGCACTTTGAGTGCTTAAGTAGAGTAGAAAAGCGCTATGTAAGAACCAGTCCATTTACCATTTAATGTATTCTGCAGTGTTCTAGCCTTATCCTGTCTTTTCTGAGAGCTAGTGATGTGGTGTGGCCTAGCAGTATTAAGTAACATCTTGTACTGTCTGCTAAAAACATGACCCCAGAGTGCAGTAGGTTGGCTCCATGGGGGAAAATACAGACACGGAAACCATTCAGCTTCTTTCTCTTCAGAAAGGCTCCCTTCATGCGTTGAAGGCTTTGTAAAAGGGATGGTAAATGTCTCTTGGCTTGTTTACCTGCAGGAAAGTGCACCTATAAAACAATGGGGATGTGGTTTTAGTAAGATGAGCAAGTGAAATGCTGAGGTTTTAGGAGAAGGTACACATTCATGTTCCTTGTACAGCCCTTTGGATTAAAGTGCCTACTAAATGGTGTATGTTTGTTCTACGAAGAAAAATGAGGTGCTATCATGCTTCTGCATCTACAAGTCTAATTAAGTGTTTCACTCAAACTAATTTGACTTGTAAATTGATAAATACTGTGCAGGCATTTCTTTTTAACTTGTGGGAAGCTGGGGAATAAAGGAGTTCTGTTAAGAGATGACAAAATGGTTTGTAAATAGCTTTGGATGAGTTGTTGCCCCCCCCCCCCCCCCCCCCCCCCCCCCACCACCACCACCACCACCACCACCACCACCACCATCTAATAAATACACAATTGTTCCCCTGTTTTAAAAATGATTGTTTTATTCTTTTCTTCAGCTTTGTCGGTCCAGCCTCCAGGTGTAAATCGTGCTTAATCTGTAAAACTTATATACTTGACGCAGAAAACTGCCAAACAGATTTACTGTTTTAAAAAATACAGTTCAAAAGGCACAATACAGACAAATCCTTCTATAAGGAGTAGAAATGCGAACCTTGAGGGCATTTAGAGTTCACTTCGACACTTCAATTCATCTTCCATCAACCCTCTGCTGGTTTATTTCTTCCTGTCACTTTCTCAAGCTCCATCCCCATGCTTGTCGTTACAATTTGATGAATCCTCTTATTATCTGCGATGTATTTCAAAAATTTCTCACCCTGCACAAACCTTTTCTGATGTAACCAGCTTCTGACATTGTTTCATGACTCCATAACCACTGACAATGCATCCCATAAATAACTGGCTTAAAGTATGAATTGCCAAACAAATAGTGTGGCTGCTGAGCATTCTGCTAGCATGCAAAGGCACCCAGTTTTGTGTCTCTAAGTTAGACAGACATAAGTTCTAAAGACTGAAACGACAAAGACAAAAAAAAGAAACAAAGAAAGAAAGATGGTGCCCCTGGTTTTATCACTGTGGTATATATGGGTCATTTTTAAACAGAACATTGTGCGTGTGGGTTTCTCCTCTAACACCAACAAGCGCGGGTGCTGCAGTTACAGCAACATTGTCATGCTTTAATGTGGCCAGGCATTACCATTGTACGAGCCTCAAATGCATTCTCTCTGGCTGGAAATGGGCCTGTTGGTTTTATATTAAATAAAGAGAAGAGGGGCTGCTAGAAGCCACAAAGGCCTCAGTTTGGCTGGCTATCAGTCTGTTAAGTCATAATTATATGCTTTTGTTTAGAACAGCATGCTTTTGGGTGGGGCTTACTCCGTCTATTGTCTCAACATCAATAAATGCTTTCAGTGCTTGCTAATGAACAATAATCCCTCACACTCTTCTTACTACTGTTTAATTGGTTAATTTATTAGTGCAATTTGATAGCCGGCCCAAGAGCTTATGAATAGTAGGATAATGATTGCTTTAATCCCGCGCAGAGCAGCTCCAAACTTTTGCTTTGTATTTATATTAAAATGTAAACTCAGCGCTCAAAGCCCAGCCACTCTGTTCCTATTTATGACAGAACTGAAAGTAATTTCCACTGGCCCAGTTGTGTGCCATTGAAGATTTATCTGCGCACTGCTGTGCTCTGTTCTTCTGACCAAAAGGGATGGAGGAAGGCTCGTGGGTTTGAAAGTTTAGCTACCTTTTAATTACTTTTAAAAGAAGCTTTTTTTTTTTTTTTTTTTTTAGCTATTTCTGTATTAACCTCTGCAACATGACCGAAACAAAATACCATCTTGTCCATCCCAATGAATATGATATATAAGTAAAAACAACAAACAAGCAAAAAACATGCAAATGGTTTCATGCTATTGGGACGATAAGGCCTTAATTGGAATAAGCAGAATTGACTGGCAAAAGGGGTTTCACTACAGTGAAACATAATAATAAATAATGTTATGATACGATTGCACAGTTTTAATTTGGGAAATTAACCTGATCTTTATATGCTCTTTTTATGTTTTTCATTCGTGTCAAGTCTTTACACTTGTCTTGTGTTAATTTAACATAAAATGGTTACGTCTGCATTTAAATTTTTTTTTACCACGCTCCTGTTTGTCCAGGCTTGGAGCTGACACAGGGTGCATGCTAGCTTGTGACCTCCCTGAGACTGAGTTTATATCTCCTCCTGGTCTTGAACTGGGGACATTTTATGGAGAATATATCTTTATGTATATATTCTATATTTATTTTAGCTAAACCACTTATTATATCTACTAAACAGTGGTTTAGCAGATATAATAATAGACTGTGTATGTCAGTGGCTTCATGGTGTAGTGGTTAGCACATTTGCCTCCAATGTGAAATATCCAAAGGTCAAGACCAGGAGGAGATACAGGCTCAGGCTCAGGGGGATGCAAGCTAGCGTACTCTCAGTGCCAGCCCCAAGCCCAGACATATGGGAGAGTTGCATCAGAAGTGTCTCCTTCTCCTATAATATGCTTATTAGAATGAGAATTATAGTGGTTTAAACTAAGATAACTGAATACTCTCCACATAAAACAAGTTTAAATGTAAACATAACCATTTTATGTTAAATTACATGAGACAAGTATAAAGACTTGAATGAAAAACAAAAACAACATACAGACATGATGTTAATTTAACAAGTTAGAATTGTATAATTATAGAAAACTAAGACTGACTAGACATAACTTTTTTATATGCAGCTGATATACATATTTTTTTATGTTAATCAAATACATTATTTTTCATTAAATATTGAAACATCAGTTTATTTCTGCAACACCTTAGGTGAACTATTGCAAGTTTTCTCCTTTTTTATGTGGAGCATTAAGCCAAAGGACAAATACTGTTACAGTTCCAGAGAAGCTGTTACTAGACAGCATATCAAGGACATTCAGCATTTTCAAAATTTGTGTAAGCAAAGTGAAAGTGTGTAGGTGGATTTGTCAGGTGCAAACAGAAAAAGATTTGCCAGCATGAAACTGGCAAGCAGACAGATTTGATTGTACTTTAATGCTGGCAGTTAATTGATGGTGGCTTAGTACTTGTTCAGTGCTCTTTGCATTCTAAAGTTTCTTCTGGTAAAAATATCGATCTGGCAGCAATGACATTATTTGATTTTTGTGTATCTCCACAGAAAAATCTCTTTCTATGTTCGGTTCTCCACTTCCCACTATATTTGTTTTTTTCTTCTCTCACTCCAAAAGGCTGATAATTATCTCTCATTGGTGTTGGAAGCTCATTAATACCTCGTCAGCATCCACAGAGAGAGAGCATATCATTGATTAGATTCTCACCAAGACTGAGACCCCCGGACTCTGTTTGTTTCCATATCCCTGGCTCGACATTAATGAGATGGTGAAAGGCAGCGGGATTTTGCTGACTCCATCCATGCTCAGAAGATGTGAACCAGTCTTATAATTGCTAATTTACCCTTCCACACACCCAGCAAGCTTCCAAGATACTGTCGAGATGCACCAGTAGGAAAAACCCTGCCCTTAATATCTCTTCAAAGCAACAGAAAAATGCCTGAGGGAGGAAGATGACATTTACTTTATGAAAAAAAACCAAAAAAAACAAGATCCACAAGTTAGATCAAACAAAGTAAATATTTCAGACATGAGTCCCAAAAGTAAACAGAGAGTACAGACTGTTTATTTTGTCTTTATCAAATACTCTTTTACACTTTATACAAAGTTTCCCATTACAGACAGAAATAGGCAGAGACTAAAAACGAGCCACCACAAATGTCCTGCATTTCCTTAATGAAAATGATTGGAATTGAATAAGTGGAAGAAAATGGATGGATGGATGGATGCCAGTATAAAGGTGGAATCTGGCAAGTGTTATAAAAGAACACAATCAGCTTAAATTCAAATTGATGATTTACTTAGCAGCCATAATAAAAATGAATCTGAACACTTATATTTGTGATTATTTTGAAGCATTATCTAGATAAATTTTCATTTCAAAGATCAGTGGGACATTAAAAACTTCATGTACAGAATATTCAGTCAGATCTCATAAAAGGCGCTGGTTTTGGTGCCTGTTGCCAGGTGAAATTGGTCCTAAAGAGGGAGCTACACCAAAAACCTATGATTCCTTTGGTCGCTGCCACAGTTGGTTGTAGTTTGCATGGAAAACAGATTTGCCTGCAAAGACTTGCTAACTATTCTCCTAGCTGTAGTGAAACTTGGAAAATTGTGATGCACACAACAAACCTTCATCTTCACAATAAAAGTGCCTTATTGTTGCAACCAAAATGTTTGAAAAGATGCAACTTTTCCTGCAAACTGTCTCAGTTTTTGGTTTGTTTTGCACTTTTGACAATTTCTCTACCACTTGACAGGTCATTTATTAGTTTCTTAGCTCTTGCAGACAAGTCAACATCTTCTCGGCAACCTGCTAGCAACCAAAGAAGGTTTTTGACGCAGCACCATATACCTCTTTGCAACCAACTTCACCTAGCGACTACCAGCAACCACTTCTCTCCTTGCTGCAGAATGCATGTTTTTCCCTAGCAATCAGTGGTTGCAAAGGAATACTGACCAGTCTGTAAGGTCTGCGTGAATCAGGCCTTAGCAATCAATTTCACAGCGACTGCCAGCAACCTCCACCAAGCACTCCTAACTGGTCAGGGAACACACCATCAGTTTACCATCAGTTGACAACTGGTTGATCTCTGGGCCCATGAGCCTGAGGTTTTATCTATTTATATTTCTTTGTTTCTCTCCTACTCTTTATCCTGACTTAAACTATATTTGAATAGAGTCAAAATCACAATGTTGTCATGAGAATATTTTTTCATTCTTGTTGTGATAAAATACTAACTTTAGGGTTCTGATATACTAATATATATCAGTCATCTCCTTGTTTCTCAGTCCAGCTCACTCAGTGTTAGCACATGCATGCTCACACATTCTTCCCTGCAGCTGCATTATTTCCTTTTCCCCTTTCTTACCCCAGCCTAACAGGATAAGATCCCCATCTCCCCTTTCTTTTACTCCCTTCTTCTAAACTTCTTCCATTCCTCACCACCACCACCTCCATCTGCAATTGTACATCTATGTCTTATTTATCCATTCCTCTCAGATAAGGTCTCAGGAGATGAGAGACATCTGCTGCATGTACTTTGAAGATGCATTGCGTTGCTCAATTACGTGCGGGGCCAGTGTCTCGTTTGCATTCAGTGGCATGGAGAGTGCATCACTAACAGGTGGTGGGAAGAACATGCACGGCAGGCCGTTTGATAAATAAAATATAGCATGCTAATGTCACCGAGGAAAGGGAGAGGTGTGACTATTAGTAAATTGGTTTGCACTGCATTCACAACTAGACAGAGAATGAGGTTTGAGGAGGTGGATACTTGACACAGACAAACACATGCACATACACCGGCACTAAAAATACAACTGCTGTGAAATATATACATCCTCTTGTTATTGTATTTGTCTGTGTGTATTTTTCTTGCAATAAGTAAATTTGCATTTGAAAACACACTCAAAAATCTTTATTTGTAAAAATAATTGCCAATGAAGTGCAATGCTGATCGATTTGCTTGAGAAAAACCAATCCAGGTTTGACTGGTGCCTGCAGATCAACTGTAGCTTCTTCCAATCCAATACACAAATTATTTAAACACAGCTCATAAACTCGGCATCTAACTGTAAAAGAGGTGAGTTTTTAAAAGTGATCTAAAATGAGTGAGTGAGGCCTATATAACATACAGTGACAGATCATTACAAATTTGGTGCTGCCACAGCAACAGCCTGGGCCCTAGTTTTAGGCAGTGTCAGGAGCAGCTAGTCTGCTGACCTGTGAGACCGGGTGGAAGTGTACGAGTGTAGCAGCTCAGAGAGATAAAGTGGGACAAGTCTATTAAGAGATTTAAAATAAATGAAAAGAATTTTAAAAAGGATCCTAAAATGAGTGGAGTGAAGCTAAAATAGGTGAAATGTGATCATGTTTGCGAGGACCAGTTAAACAATGCACAGCGGTGTTCTGCATCAGCTGTAGCCGAGCAACAGAGGACCCACTAAGCCCCATATAAAGTGCATTACAGTAATCCAGCCAAGTGGTAACAAAGGCGTGAATTATTGTTTCAAAATCTCGCCTCTGGAGAACTGGCTTTATTTTGGCCAGTTGCCTCAGGTGAAAAAAGCTCAACTTGACTACAGTCTTGATATGATTATCACGCTTTAGGTCAGAATCTATTTGAACTCCTATGTTTGTGATTGTTGGCTTGAGATACTGTGCCAGAGAAGGCATATCTACCAAAGGGGTCACAGAATTCCTACCAAAAAAACATTACCTCTGTTTTTCTCTCATTGAAACTAAGAAATTTAGAGCCATCCATGTCTTAATATTGTCACTTAAGTGATGGTTCCCCTGAGTAGGAGTCCTTACTTTTAAAAGGCACATACATCTGGCTATCATCTGCATAGCAGATGATAGAAAGAAATCCCGTGTTTTCTAAGTATAGGGCCCAACAGAGGTAAATAGAAAATAGAAAGAGAAAAGAAGCAAGCCTAGAACCAAGCCTTGTGGGACCCCACACATAAGTGGAGCAGTGGAGGACACAGAATCACCAAGTCTGACACACAATGTTCTGCTTGTCAAATATGACCAAAATCATCTCAGTGCTCTGCCCCTGATTCCCACCCACTGCTCCAGATGACAGAAAAAGATTTTATGGCCCACTATGTCCAAAGCAGCAGTTAAATCTATGTAAAACAACAAGAACAATACAATCATCTGAGTCAGTAGCTAAAAAGATGTCATTAAAACTCTTAAAAGTGCTGGTTTAGTGATGTACAAGGATTTAAAACCAGATTGGGAATGCTTCAAGAATATTATCTTCATTTAAAAAGGTTATTAGTTGACTGTAAACTACCTTCTCAAGAATTTGGATAAAAAAGGCAGTTTAGAAATAGGCCTGAAGTTAGCCAGAACTGTAGGATCTAGACCAGTCTTTTTTTGTCAGAGGCTGCACAACTGCATATTTAAGATTTACAGAGACCACTCCTGCTTTTTCTAATATTAAAGACAGCTGCCAACAGAGGCAAAAACTTCTTTAAGACAATCCGGGAGGACATCATTTGGAGAATTTGAAGGCTTCAAATGAGAAATGATGTTACTGTGTCTGCAGAACAGGAGAAAAAAAATTAAGGGGTCATTCACAGGAGGTGAAATAAGAGCCCTTGTTGAAGTGACCTTATTAATAAAGAAATGCAAAAATACAGTCAGATTGTGGTGGATTTAGAACATTATTGATGGTTTTAAACAACACACCAGGGTTGTGACAATCTGAGACAATATTTGAGAAATATTTAGTCTTACCCTCTCACACAGTTGACTGATAGTGATGCTAACAGTCTCTCAAAATTTACTGGGTGTATCCCATTACCTCTCTCAAACTCTAGGTCTTGTGCTGGACAGAAGTTGGACATGCACTCTACCATCATGCCAAATGAAAAATGTGTACTTAATGTGAAAAAAAAAGGGTGGGGTGGGGGTAGACTTAACTGATGTCTTCAAATCACATTCAGGCATGCAGACACTTACAGAGACACACATCTGAGATAAAACATGCACAACCAGCAGCACATATCAACTTCTCCTCAAAATGCACACACACACTCAAACACGCAAAATCTGAGAAGTGACCTGAGGTCAAAGGTCTTTAGACCAGAGGGCATCTCATCTGAAAAATGGGAGCCTTGCAATTCATCATGAGTTTGGTCTTCCAGCAAGCATTATCAGTCTTTCGTCTCAGACATTCAGACACTTGGTTTGGTGTCAGTTACACAACATGAATGAAAATCAGAAATTGATTAAAATGCAATACTAATTCTGTGGTAACAATGATACAGCTTTGGCATGACATGTTAATAAATAATACCATCCATTATGTTGTTAAATAATAGCAACTGTGTGCTGAGGTTACTGGTACAAATATGGATTACAATTTTTTGACTTTTACAGTCAAACAAAGAATTTTGATTTTTATAATATATTATTTTTAACACTTTTTTGTTTGTTGGTATAATTAATTGGTACAGGATCGCAGGATGAGGTTGGCATTTTGAGTTGTCAATCACAGTTCTAATGAGAAGGACACAGCAAGGTTAGGATGAGGTCAATACATGACAAACAAACAAGAGAGAAGGGGGTCCTCTGTTCTGCCATGATACCTGCCTGCTAGTGGGAATCAGGGCCAGATGTGTTATGGGTAACTCCCAGTGGAAGTTGTGACTTTAGGGGTCATGCTAGACAGCTTCATACACTCTTCATTGCACACAGCTGTGCTTGCCATGCAGAAACCCCTCACCTTTGACACCCTGACCCCCTACCTTTGATAGGAATATTGGGCTATTGGCTACTTCGCTCCCCTATTCATTTCCTGTCGCTTCAGTTTTCACTTACAGCTTTACAAGTCTCCTGATGCCTCCCTACTCATGTCTTAAAGGGATTTTCTGAACTATCTAGGAAGAGCCTACAGCTTACATTTGACACTAACATTAAATCAATAATGTCTGCACAGGAAAGCATTAAGCTTGTGTAAGTCATTCATCCATAGCCAACAAAGGCCTCCTAATTTCATGCATTTATGTTGTAGGACATAGTTAACAATTCTGATCTTGTTTTGAGTTTGAAATAAAAGGTCACATATGGCTTGATATTGTCACAAAGGATAAATGACGATTGTATTTCAATGATAGCCAGTGGAAAGCATTTCCTGGTGTACTCTAGTCTTAGAAATGGACTTAGTGCAGTGGCTCAGTACCATATAATACAGCAAGGGTTTCTATTCATGGCTAGTCCACTAATAGCAACATCAGTCATTAAAATGACATCAGTCATCTTAAACTTTAGAGAAATTCAACACAGTAACAAACGAACTACCACAAGTAAGGCAGGAATTCGAATTTTATGGTGTCCATGGACAAAGAGTCGGTCTATTCACATAAAAGTTAATATCCAAGCTGGGCAGCCCATTCTCATCCCTTGGGCATCAAAAAGTGGATCATTTACACACAAGGGAGCCAGATTTACTCTATCCGCCAGTGCAGAACCCTCATTCCAGGACTCCATTAAAAAAGAGGTTCGTAATCTCAGTGGGACTTTCCTGTTTAAATAAAGGTTAAATAAAATTTTTTAAAAATTAGTGGTAGGAAGTTACTGTCGGTATTTACTAAAGAGGTGCAGTCTCAGTTTTCCAATTGAAAGGTGTAAGAACAGGTATTTTTGCAGCTGGCCGTATTGCATATGTATTAGTAGAAGTTTGTAGCACAGCATTTGGAAGGAGAGTTTTTAAATGAATGACAATTGTATTTCAGTGATTTGTAGCAGGTAGTTTAGTGCAATTAGTAAGCTGAATGTTTGTACAAGTTTGTATAAGTATGCCTTATTTCTTATATGATAGCTGTCACTAGAATTGTTCTTTTATTTGGAATGAAAGGGGGAGAGCTGAAGAGGATGAGTGCATAACTGGAGCACATGTGAGCTGGTGAGCATAATGCCTTAGCTTTGGCATTGTCCTTTAACTTTCATGGCTTTGTCCTTTCATTGAATCCACTGGTATTTCGATGAAACAGAACTTTACTGAACTGAACTGAACTGAACTGAACGCTGAAGGGTGGGCAACATTCCCAATATGAGATGCATACAAGGAAGCATTGTGTTCTACAGGCTGCCAAATTACTTTTTACAGTGAGCTCATGTGTTTGTAGAATGTCACTTTATTGGTCACATTTCTACATAGAGATCGGATCTGTTACAAACCAAATTGAAATGTCCGTCAAAATGTAGCTTTTAATAAGAGTCAGACAGATCTGAAATGTGTTAGACTGTGTCTTTAAACTTGTGACAAAGTAACAGTAACTTCATTAATGCAGGGATGGGTCAAGATCTGAAAGTAAATAATGTTTTGAATTCTTCTGTACATTATACAGGTCAGTTGTAACATGCTGATTTCAGGTTCATACAGTGGAATAGTTTGCAATAATGTAGCCCTCCTCCTGTGGCTGACCTGAGCTGTAAGATCTGAGAGAATGTTGGTCATTACTGAAATTAACTGGCTGCGTCTTTGTTTGGAAACTAGCACATCACTCACAGAAATGTCTGCTCCTATAAGTGCAATTTTGCAACATGAACAAGGGTCTCTTGACTGATACTGTAAACCTGCAATTTACCTCTGCTAATGTGGACTGTCTAAAGGGTCTCTGAAAAGGGTATGGAATTTACCACAGACACCAGAAGATCCAATGAACATAATGCAGGTGGCGTCTGACAAAGCAGCATCAAATTAAACCTCGTGATGAGAACGTGTTGTTTCAAATGAAACACACTACCCTCTTGAACAGAGTGTGCTCACGAGTTCAGTTTGTATCTGCTTTTATTGACTTGAATTTATATAGTAAGAGTTTATTCAAGAAGTATAACATAGCAATAACTAAGCAATAACAAAATCCAAATTTGAAAGGAGGAGGCTGAAGTATTGGTGTGGTCAAATACATGGCTTTTACCCAGAAGTTTTGGGTTCGTGTCCATGGTGGGAATACAGATGTAGTTCACTTATTATTCACTTTTTTTTGAATATTAACTTTGTTTTCAGTTGCTGCTTGGTTAGGCATATACATCTCCTCAGTTTAGGAAAAGATAATGGTTTGCTTTAAAGTTTCCCTCTTCACAAGGCAAATTTCTTCACATATGCATGAAAAAGAACACGTGTCACAAGAGTTGATTGAAGTTTTATCAAAAATCAGGTAAAATGTGTCATTCAGATGGAATTCAGTGAGAGTCCTTTAAAGCTTCTCCTCTCTGAGACAATATAAAATTAAAGCCGCAAGCGGCGTTTTACGGCCCTCGCTGCCTGCGCGACCGCCAAACCCAGCGAGAGCCACCAGTGAGCCCCCGCGAACCCCCAGCGAGCCCCCGCGAACCCCCAGCGAGCCACCTACGAGCTCCGCAAATCTCCAGCCAGCCACCTGCGAGCCCCGCAAACCCCACTCCATGCCGCCTGAGAGCCGCTGCTCCTGCAACCGGCGACCTGCCTTCCCTGCGAACAACC
This sequence comes from Archocentrus centrarchus, assembly GCF_007364275.1. Lineage (NCBI taxonomy): Eukaryota > Metazoa > Chordata > Actinopteri > Cichliformes > Cichlidae > Archocentrus > Archocentrus centrarchus. The sequence goes on along the minus strand of NC_044349.1, from coordinate 16,694,801 downwards.
TGCCCTGCAAACAGTCTGCAACCCACCTGCGAGCCACCTGAGATCCCCCTTCAAGCTGTCAGAGAGCCACCTGTTCTGCCAAATGTAATCCCCACTGGCAAAAGATGAAAATCTTGGCAAGGACGGACATGATAACACTGTTGAATCTATCTATTTGACTGTTGCGAAGTTTTCTACCTTTTTTCATGCATTTCAGAAAACCTAAATGTGATTCCCACCATCTAATGCTTTTGTTCCATCTGTAGGGGGCACTAGTGCACTTGTTGGTCTGAATCCACAAATCTAAATTAAGTCTTGTCCAGTACATAAGGGAAAGGAAATTGCAAGCAAAGTGCAGAAAGAGTGCGTGAGTGATTGCGCAATACGTGTGACAAGGTTGTGGTTTCTCCATAGTGACGTCATCTTGACATTGGGGTGGTGGTTATGGCTGCAGCGTGCAAAATAGGGCATAGGTCTGATTGAAATGCATGAAAATTTTTTTACATGTTCTTCAGATACTCCTGATCAGAAAAGTCAAAGAAAGTAATGCGGTGGACCTCCATACAAAATTGCAGTGTCTTCTGTAGGGGGCGCTATTGCAGCAATCGCCATTGTTTCTCCACTTATGGATTCAGTGTAGGTGTGTTCATAAATGATTCCATTTTGGGGCAGATCGGGCAAAGCACGTGCGATTGATGGCAGGAAAGAGGACCGGAATTTTTGGTCAAACGAATGCCAAATTCAGGGGCCTCATGTGACAAGCCCGTTGAATTGAATACGAAGCCTTCGATAACTTTGGATGCCCTATGTCTCTAGATGATGCAGAGCCATTTTGGTGTTAGCGCGTCAAATGCCCTAGGAGAAGTTCGAGCAAATATGAGGTGTCCAACAGTGCAAAATTGGCAAAAACAGAATTTCAAGCCAAGCTAGCGGATTTCCTGTGGGAATGTGGGCATGGGTCTCATTGACTTTTTTGATCGTGCTGGGGTACAGAATGTTTGTCTCGAATTGCATGCATTTCTGAGAAAGTAAATTGTTGGCTCCCCATATAAACGCAACGCACATTTGCGGTGTGGTGGCGCGTGTGGCGTGCAAAATTGGGCATAGGTCTGATTGCCTTTTCTGACCAGGAGGATCTGAAGATGGTGTAAAAAAATTTTCATGCATACCAGAGAAACTAATTTTGTGGACCCCCATACAAATTTTCATTTCGTTCTGTAGGGGGCGCTATGGCATCAATCGACGTGGTTTCTGCACTTATGGATTCAGTGTAGGTGTGTTCATAAATGATTCCATTTTGGGGCAGATCGGGCAAAACATGTGCGATTGATGGCAGGAAAGAGGACCGGAATTTTTGGTCAAACGAAGGCCAACTTCAGGGGCCTAGTGTGACAAGACCATTGAATTGAATACGAAGCCTTCGATAACTTTAGATGCCCTATGTCTCTAAATGATGCTGAGCCATTTTGGTGTTTGTGGGTCAAATGCTCTAGGAGAAGTTCGCGCAAATGCAAGGTGAGCGAAATTGCTGACTCGGCGAAAGCCAAATTTCAAGTCAACCTGGTGGATTTCCTGTGGGTCATGGAGGGGTGCCTCAAGAGGATTTATTGTTTGTCCAGACATGCTCTATGTGTGACGAGAATTTCATGACTCTAGGGCAAACTTGAATTTGGCCTCTCCCATAAGGGCCCCGAAAAATGAAATTTCCAGGGGGCGCTGTGGAGCCGTGTTTTTGAGTTAGTTTGTGGCGACATTAAAATACGTAATTTTTCGCCAGACCTGACCACCATGCAAAAAATGGTGACTTTTCGCGCATGTTCAGGGGGTCAAATTTAGGTTCAAAGAGAGAGAAAGTATAATAATAATAATAAAGAAAATTAAAGCCGCAAGCGGCGTTTTACGGCCCTCGCTGCCTGCGCGACCGCCAAACCCAGCGCGAGCCGCAAGTGAGCCCCCGCGAACCCCCAGCGAGCCACCTACGAGCTCCGCAAATCTCCAGCCAGCCACCTGCGAGCCCCGCAAACCCCACTGCATGCCGCCCGAGAGCCGCTGCTCCTGCAACCTGCGACCTGCCTTCCCTGCGAACAACCTGCCCTGCAAACAGCCTGCAACCCACCTGCGAGCCACCTGAGATCCCCCTTCAAGCTGTCAGAGAGCCACCTGTTCTGCCAAATGTAATCCCCACTGGCAAAAGATGAAAATCTTGGCAAGGATGGACATGATAACACTGGTGAATCTATCTATTTGACTGTCGCGAAGTTGTCTACCTTTTTTCATGCATTTCAGAAAACCTAAATGTGATTCCCACCATCTAATGCTTTTGTTCCATCTGTAGGGGGCACTAGTGCACTTGTTGCTCTGAATCCACAAATCTAAATTAAGTCTTGTCCAGTACATAAGGGAAAGGAAATGGCAAGCAAAGTGCAGAAAGAGTGCGTGAGTGATTGCGCAATACGTGTGACAAGGTTGTGGTTTGTCCATAGTGACGTCATGTTGACATTGGGGTGGTGGTCACGGCTGCAGCGTGCAAAAAAGGGCATAGGTCTGATTGACTTTTCTGATCAGGAGTATCTGAAGAACATGTAAAAAAATGTTCATGCATTTCAAAGAAAGTAATGCGGTGGACCTCCATACAAAATTGCAGTTTCTTCTGTAGGGGGCGCTATTGCAGCAATCGCCATTGTTTCTCCACTTATGGATTCAGTGTAGGTGTGTTCAAAAATGATTCCATTTTGGGGCAGATCGGGCAAAGCACGTGCGATTGATGGCAGGAAAGAGGACAGAAATTTTTGGTCAAACGAACGCCAAATTCAGGGGCCTCGTGTGACAAGCCCGTTGAATTGAATACGAAGCCTTCGATAACTTTGGATGCCCCATGTCTCTAGATAATGCTGAGCCATTTTGGGTTTAGTGGGTCAAATGCCCTAGGAGAAGTTCGCGCAAATACGAGGTGTCCAACAGTGCAAAATTGGCAAAAACAGAATTTCAAGCCAAGCTAGCGGATTTCCTGTGGGAACGTGGGCATGGGTCTCATTGACTTTTTTGATCGTGCTGGGGTACAGAATGTTTGTCTCGAATTGCATGCATGTCTGAGAAAGTAAATTGTTGGCTCCCCATATAAACGCAACGCACATTTGCGGTGTGGTGGCGCCTGTGGCGTGCAAAATTGGGCATAGGTCTGATTGCCTTTTCTGACCAGGAGGATCAGAAGATTGTGTAAAAAAATTTTCATGCATACCAGAGAAACTAATTTTGTGGACCCCCATACAAATTTTCATTTTGTTCTGTAGGGGGGGCTATGGCATCAATCGACGTGGTTTCTGCACTTATGGATTCAGTGTAGGTGTGTTCATAAATGATTCCATTTTGGGGCAGATCGGGCAAAGCATGTGCGATTGATGGCAGGAAAGAAGACCGGAATTTTTGGTCAAACGAAGGCCAACTTCAGGGGCCTAGTGTGACAAGACCATTGAATTGAATACGAAGCCTTCGATAACTTTAGATGCCCTATGTCTCTAAATGATGCTGAGCCGTTTTGGTGTTTGTGGGTCAAATGCTGTAGGAGAAGTTCGCGCAAATACAAGGTGAGCGAAATTGCTGACTCGGCGAAAGCCAAATTTCAAGTGAACCTGGTGGATTTCCTGTGGGTCATGGAGGGGTGCCTCAAGAGGATTTATTGTTTGCCCAGACATGCTCTATGTGTGACGAGAATTTCATGACTCTAGGGCAAACTTGAATTTGGCCTCTCCCATAAGGGCACCGAAAAATGAAATTTCCAGGGGGCGCTGTGGAGCCGTGTTTTGGAGTTAGTTTGTGGCGACATTAAAATACGTAATTTTTCGCCAGACCTGACCACCATGCAAAAAATGGTGACTTTTCGTGCACATTCAGGGGGTCAAATTTGGGTTCAAAGAGAGAGAAAGTATAATAATAATAAAGAAAAATAATAATAATAAAGAATAATGGAGAATTCGAGCAAAAACAATTAGGCGTTTTCCCAGTCACCCCGACGCATACCTTTTCGGAAACGTCTCGACCTGACCCACGTCCCTATGAGGTCAGGGGTCACTGGCGACCGCGTCCCATGCGACCGTGGGGATTTTAACGCATTTTGGGGTATGTGGCATAGTGAATCCAATAGGCTCCTCGCCGAGACTTCGTCGGCTCGGGCCTAAATAATAAAGAATAATGGAGAATTCGAGCAAAAACAATTAGGCGTTTTCCCAGTCACCCGGACGCATACCTTTTCGGAAACGTCTCGACCTGACCCACGTCCCTATGAGGTCAGGGGTCACTGGCGACCGCGTCCCATGCGACCGTGGGGATTTTAACGCATTTTGGGGTATGTGGCATAGTGAATCCAATAGGCTCCTCGCCGAGACTTCGTCGGCTCGGGCCTAAATAAGCCTTTTACTTTAAGAAACCTCTCCTCATTATAAACTCTCCTCCTTTAGGGAAATGGAAGGATGAGGATTTAGCCTGCCACAGATGATGGATGGATGCCGTGGTGTAGATGAGGTGAGATGTGAGACGCTCGCTCACTTTTCCTTTTTGTCTCTTCTGAGGCCAAATGAAGATTAAGGAGGCTGCCTTTTAAACTCTTTGCCTTTGTGCTTCGTCCCGTTTGAGGCTGGGTTCAGTTGTCTCTTAGATGCCTGGGACAAATCCATTAGCTCTGCTGTATCTCAGCTCCTGCAGGCGTCACCTTAGTTGGTGTCACTCTGGAGGCAAGTGAGGGAGACAGACACCGATAGACTTAAAGGCACAGAGAAAGAAAGGTTGGCAAGAGTTAATTAAAAATAAGATCATGCAGTGTTGCTGTAGCGGGCCACTGAAACTAGACTACACAAATTATATGAGTACGTCTAGCAGCTTTGTCTTTAGTATTTACATAAAACAACAAATTACCAAGAACACACCTAATAAAAGGAAAATATGAGAAATGAGTACAAGTATGAGGTTTTAAAGGATGATAGTTGCTCATTTCTCTTCTTTTACTGGCTTTTTTTGCTGCTTTTCATTTGTCTGGTCTAACCTATTCCATAAAGCAAACACGGGTATTAAGTTTGATTATCATGCTTACAAAATCAGTAAAAGTAAACTAATGCTACTATGTAATCCTATGCTGAGCACACGCTCCCAGGGAAAACGACAGATGTGTTTTGTCTATAGTTGATCGTACCCTCTCTTAATGTACACTTTAAAATTAAAAATAGTGTCACAAGTAAGTAAGTTGCGGAGGACTGTGATTTAAATGGTTACAGAGTTAAAGTAGCCTTTGCTTTTCTTGTAAATCACAGCTGTATAAATGGAAAAGACTTGTCAGACCATAACAATGCCTCTACACAGAAAGGGAAATGGACCCGGTCACATTTAACTCATAGCTGTATAATGTGACATGACTATTAATTGTCTTCTGCCAGTAAAACAAAAATATTTTCATTAGGGTTTAAATAAACCTAAACTTTTGTCCTCGGATGTGCCAATAATACATTAAAATGCATTTATTTTACTTTCCTGTGGCAGCCTGCTAGTATCAGGATAATGAATGGGCCATGTCTGAACAGAGAAAAACAGGGGAAACATCTGAGACATTAACCGGAAATTCTGATTCTTGCAGATCATCTTCTTCCCTTTCTTGACCACTTTTGTCAGAATAAGGGAAATGGTGACGGCGAGGTCTCGACTTGTTCAAAAGAATGTGTTACAGTGCTGCAATGATATGATGTGAGGCTCGGGTCAGGCTGGCAGTACATATGTATTGCTGCATTAGCATAGATTGTTAGCGCAAATTTGATATTGAAAAGTTTGAAAAGTTAAACCATGTACTGTAATTCTGGGGCTGCAGCCTATCCCAGCTGCCATATGACGAGAGGCAGGGAGCGGCCCTGGAGAGGCTGCCAGTCTGTCACAGGGCTAACACAGAGACACAGGCAACCATTTGCACTCACATTCACACCTATGGGAAATTTGGATAAATGGAAGAAAATGGATGGAAGGATGGATGTTTTATGTGTTTTTGTAACTGAATCATATATATATATAAAAAAAAACATGCACCATCTATTACAGAATGAGGCAAAATGTGCACTTGCACATGCAATGTGATTTCTTATTATCATTTATCACAAAATAAATAGTTTTATAATACTAATTATATAAACAGGGAAATGAAACCCAGGTTATGCAGAAGAAATAGAACTTGAAAACAGTCATTAGAATTTTATTTGGGCAGTGTACTTTACCAGATGTTCCATGAAATAGCACAACAGTCTGTCTTGATGCACTAAACTCCAGCTGGTTCTCCAAACAGATTAAAACAAATATTGAAATACCACTTGACCCAGACCTTGAAAAAAACCAAACCAAACCAAAAAAAAAAGTCAGTGAAAGAAAGATTATCATAACAAAGCTGCATATTGTTGTTGTACACCTCACTCAGTGGAGCTTTGTGCTGAGCTCCGTCATAGTTTTAGACAAATAGTGACCTAATATTTTAACCGCATAATAGCGTTGTAGTTGGCAGTGGGAATATTGTCTTTGTGCTAAATAAAACTGGCACTGAGGGTGCATCAAATACACCATTCAGGTCCTTCAAAATGAGGATTAACAATGGTTTGTGACAGTCATAACTACCTACAGCATGGGAACATACAGTAGGAAAACAATTCTTGATGACCAGTTCATTAGTCATATGTAACGGTTTTCCCCTGCCTGGCGCCTTAAAACTGCATTTGCAAAAGCTGCATTTGTTTAAAAGTGATACATTTACAATATACAAAAATTGCATCTGTTGTCTGCTTTGTGAACCTTTGATTAGTGGGTCAGAGGTCAGGTATGGGCCATACCTGACCTCTGACCTCATACCTGGGCCATATTCTTTTTTTTTTTAACAGTTTCTGTAATTTCAAAGAGTTTAGTTTCAGTGTCTGCCTCCCTGAAATCTAATCATCCTGACCTGAAAAGAACCCCTCAGCTTGTCTGTAAATCCACTGCGTAAATCAGTGATCATTTTTACCCACTGGTTATGGTGTCCTATGATGGCCAGAATGATTACATACTTTTCTAATTCATTGTGCTTATATGCCACTGGCCCACAGGTCTGTGAGAGCAGGCAAACTTCCTTTTCTGTCGTCAGTTTAATGGAAGCAGTCCGATGGAATTACCAGAGTCATCGTAATCAGGAAGAAATTCATTCGTTATTTAAATCTCTCATTAAAATGTTCTTGTTGAGCACTTAAACAGACTTAAACTGTAACATAAAATTTATGATACAATTTTCCAAAAGTGCTTTGTTCTCCTTCCAAATTCTCATAAGATTAAAATAAGCTTTCAGGAGTACATGATTATGCACTCGGATGTGCAGTAACTCTCACAATCATGCCACTGCTCCTATTTATTTTAATGTTTTTTTTTTTTTTGCTAATAAAAAAGCGATGATTAAGTACAAAAATTGCCTCAGCTAGAATAGTAAGATTGCTTTTTTCCCAAGCATCAGTTTCATTCTCCCACACTCTGAATAGCTGGTTGATAAACTGGCAGCGTTTCCACTGACTGTATTTCCTCTCACTAGAAGATTCATGTTTCAAGCATATGTACTGTATCTGCCGTCATGGTCCTCTGTATTACCCTCACTCATCCTGCCACGTCTGATGTTCTAAAGTTGCACAAATATGTGTGCGCTACAGCCTGTCACAGATAAGCTTTGAGCTTCGCAACTTTGCGTGTTATCTCTGCTCTAACTCTGGTGTCCGGTGTCTGATACGGTTTATTGATGCAGTCACGATGCAACCATTCCAGTGATTGATACTTCCCCCAAAGCCTTCTGGGATGCCATGTTTTTACAGAAGGAAAAGGGTGAACAGTTTTGTTTCTCCAAATGAAAAACAAATGGAGCTGGATGGAAAACTGTAGAGGGATGGAACGAGATCACTACTTTTGTGGCTCCATGTCAACCACAAGGTCACATACCAGAAATCATGATCCCCCGCAGTGGAACGAGCATTTTGTTTCAACGGCAGCACATTTCAGTCCTGTCAGTGTTGCCATAGTCATTGAAATTGACCAGTTAAAAATGCTTGAGTGGCTCCCACTGGCAAACGCCGCCCTTGACATTCACAGTACCATAAACTCAGCTTTGCCAGATTTTTTTTATTTTAGAGAGAGAGAAAGCTTTGTAGCAGTGAATGACAAGCCAAAATCCTGACATCCAACAATGCATCGCAGAATCTGACTTTAGGTTGAAACTTGACCGCAATGGCATGCTGTACTGTGGCATTTTTTCATTGTACCCCAGAGACATTAGACCAATTACCTCATTAAGTAATGTATCTTCCTAACTGAACTGGTCTGGTGAGCATGACACAGCCAAGGAAAAAAAAAAAGGAAAGAAACAAAAAGAAAAGGAGGGAAAGGATAAGAGACATCCATAAATAGAGGAGGGGCAGAGAGCTACAGTGAAGGACTGAGACTGTGTGTTGTATAATGAGTAAGCTATGGGCTCTTTTTCAAAGTATCCAAAACCGTGTTCAATAGCTACCAGATGGCTGAGGGAAAATACAGTGAGGGAACTTGATTACTTCTAAGCGATTTCTCTTAATCTCACTGAATCTGTGATGTTCTTAATACCACAAAGGCTATATTTCTTTATAGTGGATTATAAAATGAGTGCATAAAAGCCATAACGAAGGCCGTCAGGTATTTCTTATGAACAGAGTAATTTATTGAAAGAAATAACAAACTATGGCACAAGTGAGTTTGTAGTCAGCACATTAATACCGCAGCTCCACAGCTAAAAGTGTTAATATTTTAATAACTTGCATAATTTTGGTTCTAGAGTACCCCATTGGGAAGATAAAACCGCCTCACCCTCCATGACAACTTCTTTGTCTTCTTAATATGCTGGGTAATGGAGGTGAGGGTGGTTTCATCAGTCTGCTTTGCAAAAGCATTGAAGCATTGAAGCACTGACAGTATTAACAGGTAATTTCCACTTCTTTAGTGTATGAGAGTGAGCCCAGGAAGCTAGGTTCAGGGCTCAGGGGGATGAGGTCAGAAAGTCAGAAAATGCTGAACGATCTCTTGGGTGTCCCATATATGTCAACAGGAGTTCTGTATACCCAACGCTTTGCTGATAGATCGTCACTCTGGCAGAGAAAATGTTTTAAAGGAAGTGCTGAGTCGTTGATGGAGACCGTGCCACATAACTGACACATCTTCTCGACAAAAGTGTCTACAGCCGAAAAGCACGAGGAAGTGTTTGAGAAATATCTCTTTCTAGATCTCTGGTCTGCTTTATGTTGTTGTGCACAGAGGGCAAAATTTCTACACTGCTACAAGTGATTTGAACAGATACAGTATATAGACTTTCTAAATCGTGCTAAATTACCCAAAGTGCTTGCCTCGTTGTCTCGTCACAGCAACTGCTATGTAGCGCTCCAGTTGTTTCTGGCTGCCAGACTGGCGGTGTCAAAGAGTCTGCCTTCTACCTTATGTTGCAAACAAAAGTCAATTATGCCAATTAATCTGGCAGGAGAATGGAATGGCGATGGAGATTGTTTTGCTTGAGTCAAAATAAACACAGTCCTTTTCCTTTTGGCATTGTGCAGATTACAGTTAATGAGTGCAGGTCACTGCATTTTTGACTATTTTAGCAGGATAAATGTGCACATTTAGTAGATGGAGATCATGTTATGCATTAAGCGCTGGCAAGATATGCACAAAGCTTGTTTATACTCTAAGCCTTGAGCTCTCTTCTGGCATTATCAACTGCAGACAAAGTGAATGGGTGAAGACAGACATTAAGAATGAGCCGGTTACATATGGAGAGCATTGTATCTTCAAAGGGACAGAAACACATTTTGGTTCTAAGCAGAACACTTTTACAAGAATGGCATGTTTTAAATCATCCTCTAAGCAAGAAGGGCAAAAGAATCTAGAACTATATATATATATATATATATATATATATATATTTTTTTTTTTTTTTTAATTTAAGATACATGAAGAAGATATGAATATGCTTTAGAGAAACATTCCTTCAGCTTCTCAGGTGGTGGATTTCATTGGCTGGATTTCCACTGTCCCACCAGAGAAAGCCAGGACCATTTGGTGTCAGTCTGTGTAGGCCATTGTAAGACGCCCATCTGGTGGTTTATTATCCACTGCATTTGGTGGCGCACTCTTGTGAAACTCCCGAACTTCTACCCTGCTATGTGCAGCTGACAGTGAAGTCAAATTTACTTACAGATGAACATGTAAAGCACAGATATGGCAAACATGATAAACCTGGGGAGAAACAGATCAAAGATTGCAGTGACCAGGAATGTAGGCTCATAGCTTCCAGACATAATTTTTTCTTTTGAGCATATGACTCTCTGTTCATGCGAATAACTAGAAAGACAGAATTGAGCTTTGACATTCATAAAATATTAACTTTATAGTACCAACCTTTAGAGGGGCTGCTCTTGCTGTAAGCCACTCATCATGAATTATTGACACTTGTCAGCAAGCTGAAACTTCATATTTCTGTCTCATTGTGTGCATATTCATATTTCAGTATTTCAGTATAAGCTACTAATAAAAAAGAATTCTCCTTTCTTTTAATCTGATGTGTTTCCCAGTAATGGGGCTAGTGGGCACTAACTGTCGTGCCAGCTTATGGGAAATGTACAGTCCTAAACATCTGGGGCAGCTTGTTGGCTAACTTAGTCACTGCTTCACAGACAAAGTATCAAATGAAGATGAGATCTGAAGGATGGAGCCAGAGGCAGAAAGACATCAAAACCACTCTGAATGACAGTGGACCTATTCTGCTACTCATGAATCAATATTGGGACCTATCAATGTTAGACTTCAATCTCTGTGTCTATGTAACATGTAATATGTAATACGCTCACTGGACACTTTATTAGGTATTAGTGCTGGTTTGCTTTAAGTCTTCATGGCATAGTTTCAACAAGGTGCTGGCAACGTTCCTCAGGGGTTTCGAGCCATTTTGACACGATAGCATCGCACAGTTGCTGCACATTTGTTTGCTGCACATTTGTTTGTTGCACATTCATGATATGAATCTTCTGTTCTGCCACATCCCAAAAAGGTGCTCTGCTGGATTGAGATCTGGTGACTGTGGAAGCCATTTGAGTACAGTGAAGTCATTGTTATGTTCAGGAAAGCAGTTTGAGCTTTGGGACATGGTGTGTTATGCTGCTGGAAACAACCATCAGAAGATGGTTACACTTTGATCATAAAAGGATGGACATGTGCAGCAACAATACTCAGACTGTGGTCTTTAAATGATGCTCATTAGGTATTAGGGCCCCAAAAGGTTCCAAGAAATTCCTTGCAAAATGTAGTCTGAATTTCCTGTTCTTAGCTGACAGGAGTGGCACCCGATGTGGTCTTCTGCTGCTGTAGCCCATCTGGCCATTTTCCTCTGACCTCTCACATTAACAAGGCACTTTTGCCCAGAGAACTGTGGCTCACTCGATATTTTCTCTATTTTGGACCTTTCTTTGTAAATTGTGAAGATGGTTGTGTGAGAAAATCCTATTTTCTGAAATACCCATCTGGCAACAACCTTACCACATGCAAAGTCACTTAAATCACAGTTCTTTCATTGCTCAGTTTAGGCCATTTCTACATGGCTAAATGTTTTAAGTTGCCATGTGAATAGCTGATTAAATGTTTGAGTTGATGAGCAGTAGAACAGATGTACCCAATATAATGACCAGTAAGTATATATTTGTAGATATTTGTTAAAAAAAAAGAAAAAAAAAAACTCCTGCTGATTCATCTTAACTGTAGCACAATTTTAAAATACTTTATGTGTTATGCGTTCTCATACCCTTCTGTGGCTCCGTCTGAATATTTAAAAAAGATTCCTGATAAAGAAATCTGTGAAATAAGACTTCAATTCATGACCTTTGCTCTCCCACTCTGCTCTGAACTCTCTGGACTTCTGAAAAAAAGAGCCTCTAGTATCCTCAGCTTTTCCCGGGCCAGCCGATAAGCTGATCCGGCAGGCTCATTCCTTCCTCCCCATACTCCCTGACCTCTCAGCTCTCAGTGTAATTGCCTCAGAGTTTGATGGACCAGTGTCTCTGAAGCAGATGATTTCTCTCTGCACCTTGTGATAACAGCTAGAAGGCCTGGTACTCCCTGACCTCCACAAAACCCTTTTAATGAACATGTTAACGTTAGTGGCAAAAGGAAACACTTTAGCCATCTGTTCAGGAAATAAAACCTCTGTTAGTCATCTCCACAAAACTCTGATTTTCATTTGCACTTGTGGGATAACTAAACGTTCCAACATACACCTTTTAGCATGTATTTCTCCTTAATACAGATGTCAAAATCCTCATCCGCCTTGGTGTTATCAAAAATTTCTGAAAGGCTGCCTTCCATTTTTAGGGAATGTTTTTTGTTTTCCAAACTGTGGGATCCCTCTCAGTCTCTAATAATAACAGGATGTTCATAATAACATTTAAGTGACCATATTGAGTTAATTAGAAAACCAGATAATACAACAAAATGCAGGCTTATGAAATGGATTGCATAGTACAGAGATGTAATAAGTGCCCACAATCAGAAAACACGTATTTGCAGAGGGCTAAATTAGATCTAGTTTTATCTTATCAAACATATAATCTCAGACATTCAGGACTTCATCAAGAAAATGTAGGATTTATTTAGAGAGCATATACTTCTATTTGGAAGGCCACTGAACTGATATAGACAGACTGATGGATGCCCTGGCGCTGAGTCATGAAATCCACATGCAGAAAGGAGTTTACCCTGTCTGGCTTCAGGACTGCCCCTGAGCCACGGTGCTGACGGACAGGAAGGTGGATGATAAATGAAGACGTACGACTGCAGATGGACCATCAGATTAGTGGTTTGTTATATCTAATGTTTTGGTGTAATCAATCCCATTCATCTCCTCGCTGTCCCCCATTTGACAGTTTGATCTACTTGCCTTGAATGTAAAGCCCCAGTGATGTCCAGGTACTCGTGCTAAACTAAATCGCGGTGCAGTCATCTCTCTTTTGATCTCATTTTAAAATGTATTTCCTTTATAATAAAAGACAGCCAGTTCCACTGCTTGGTCACACATCTTTTGCTGATTATTTTTAATCTTTTCTTCTTCTTGGAACTTTTGCACATCATCATGGTGCACTAAAGTCTTGCCAGTTCCGTTATTGAGTTAATTGCTAATAGTACAGTTATAGTGTGCAGGAGGCAACAGCTTTTGGATTTAAAAAGTAAAATGTGTAAGGCACATGTTGACAAGCTTTTGGAGCCAGATACGTTTGGAAAACAGCTGCAGCCACCTACATGAATACATCCACAAAATTTAACATGGCTACAGTGACTCAGTGCTGGCATAAACACCCAGACAAACAGTAAATTGATTAAAATCTCAGACAGGAACTTAACTATCTGGTCTTAAACAATAACAACTTCAGTAACACATTTTTCACTTTCAGTCAGCCCAACTTTTTAAAACTTGTATAATTAAGGTCAATGAGCAATGTGCATTATTCCTTTTAACAAAATGAACTCTATCTCTGTGTTAGGTGATGTAGGGCTCTGCACCTGATAAGCAAACGCTTCAGGGACTGTTCTCATCTAGAAATCTCCCCCTGTCAGCTTTTGAAATACAAAAACTAAAAACAAATAAATAAATAAAAATCATGTTTTCCACAAGATAAGATGCTTGTGCTTTCCCAAAGAGTGAGAAAGCCACACGAAAACCAATTAGCTGCACACTTTGGGCTGTGCCGTTGACTCTGTTGTCAGCTTTGTAGTTACTGAGTGTGACAGGCCTACATCTGGCAGCCATGACAGGTAAAAGAAGAATAAAGCACTATTTCACAATCAGCACTAATAGGAACAAATGGCTTACCTGAGCAAGCTAAGAGCAAACCCCATCCCAAGTTTCCCAGCCAGTCTCAGGGCCTTAACGTGCATTTCAGAGAAGAAAAGAGTGTCTCAAAACAAAGTGAAATGTTTACGTTATGAAAATAACTTTCTTTGCTAAGTCTGCAGAAATGGAAGGAAGAAAGGAGAAGCACCTTATACCCACTCAGCTGTGGGTGGTGGGGGGGGTGCTATAGAAAGACATGGCTGACAGCTTCACAAAGCTGTAGATGTGAGCAACTTTTTCCTGGCACGACTTCTGGGGAATTTGGTCAAAGTGGGCAACATATTTGGCTTAAATCATTCCAAAATCATTCCAGTTCCTGGGAGTGAGATTAGCACAAGTACCAGTACTAATTAATAACACATGGAAGAGGAACTCAGTCACTGGGGTTTGGGAGTGCCATCCTTAGGTGATGACAATGTAAAACATCTTGCAGTGCTTTGTGGTGTGGGAAAACTCCCTGCAAACTATTCTGTCCATGACCCAAAACCGAATGATTAGTTTCTCTCTCTCTCGACCAAAAAATTCCACTGAAGAACAAAATAAATAAGTAAAAATAAATAAATAAATAAACAAGAAAGGAAGGATTGAAGTAGAATAAGCAATTCAGAAAACAGAATTGTTCATGCTGTGCATGCTCAATTTCCTGCTTCTCATTTATCTCCTAGACATTACAATCAACTCTGAGCATTCCACAGTATTTTATTTCCTCTTTTTAATCTCAGTCCTATAGAATAATGATTGGAACCTGCAAAAACTGGAATTAGAGATGGTAGTTATTGTTCACTTGGCTGACTTGGCTTGGCTGCCTTTTCTTCCTTTCACTTCAAAGATTCATCCTTGTAATCATCAACTTTTGGTGTAGAACCGCCCAGCCTTTTGGCTGTTTCCAGTCTTGCTTAACCCAGCCTTGTTGCTCTCATCTGCAGCTCTGCCCTCTATGAGCTTCTGCTTAGTCATGGCTCTAAGTCTCGTCCGTCTTGTCATTCTCGGTCAGTCGGTGGCTCTGAGTCACGTTTGTCAGTGGCTTTCAGTTGGTAAATGAACAACCATATAAAACTTTGACTCTGGCTGTGGCTCTCCGCTCTGTGGTCAATTCAGCAAATGTATAAAGGAGTACGGTGTGACAATATCAGCATGCTATTGTCAGACTTGCTATTTACCGAAACCTTGGTAATACATAGAAGGAATGAATGAATAAAAAACCAAGCAAACCAACCAAATGAAGCAGGAAAAAAAAAAAACAAGGTGATATTTAATTGATAAGATGAAAAAAAATCATATCAAAAATCAGTCACCTTAAAGTCTGACCTTATCCGTGAAGAATGCTTCCTAATGAATGATGAATGCAACATTTCTATAGTAATTAAAGGATTTCTGAATTTCTCTGCCTGTTGGTAAGATAGCAGTATGAAATAGTGTTTTAATTGCTTCATGAAATGATGGGTACTTTATTGATAAATGAATTAAGTGTGATTTAAGTGAATTAGACAAAAAAAAGTCACTTCACACTTTAATTTTCCAGCTCATTCTGTGAAACCACACTTGGTTGCCTATTTCAACTCCCTTTAGAGATACCACTGGGATTCCTCTTTTTTGGTTAGTAGAGTGAATAATTCTTTTCCAATGAATATTCCTACTAAACAGACAACACTGTTGCTTCAGTGAATGCATGAAGATAAAGTGTTAGTAATAAATATATATTTAGTACAAACTTACTTACTTATTTACAATAAAGCCAAGTTAAGCAGATCAGCTGACCTCAATGGTCATTCCCATCAACATTTGGCTAAATTCATACCATTCAAGCATTCTGTTGTCAAGTCTTATAGGGTGCGGTAATTTGGCCTGCTTAAAGTTGCTGAATTTCTGCAAGTTGCTTTACAATCACCTTTTAGCCCAGCTTCCCTTTTCTGTAATCTATGTGACTCAGTGTCATCTGGTGTCAGTAGGCAGTTTCTCAGTCATTCAGGTCATAGTAGTCTTCAGCATGTGAGCTGAAGGCAACTGGATTTTTTTGTTTTTAGGTTCATGGAGACATTATACCACTCAGCTGAGGGGATTCCTCCATACTAAAAGCTGATGGGGATTCCTCAGGTATTTTACCCTTAACGAGGCTGTTTTCTTGGAGGTTGTCCTGAGAGTTGTTGACCCACCCTGTCAACATGTGAGGGTCACATGAGCCAAGGCATGAACACTCAGAATCATTCCTTGAATCAAACAAATATCTCTTGGAAAATGTCAAACTAGATTTTCTCATTTGATGAACAGAACACTTTCATGAAATAGTTAATAATTACTTGCCACTGTTTGGATTAATGAGTTACTTTGTAACTCATTAGAGAACTCAGATAAGATTTTTGTTTAACATATTGTAATTTTGTAATTCAAGTAATAAATAATCAGTACAGATAATTGTTGCGGCCTATTTTGATTTCCAGTTTTTTTTTTCTAAATTGTGATCTGCTGATACCGTTTTTTTTTTTTGTTGATTGTGGTTTTCTTTCTAAGAACTTTAAGCTTTACAAGCAAAAGTCAACTTTTCTTCATTGGAAAATATTATTTTCATAATAAAATAAATGATTCAACTTCACATTTTCCACCAAACTGCAGTAAGTACGTTGCAGGATCATTGCAGGATCGTCTTTCACTGAAAAATAAAATGCTACTTTAGTAGCAAATAATGAACTGAAAATGAATTACTGTACACCCACTGATTTGACATATTTTACCTCAATAAACAAAAACAGGTGTAACAGATTTATATATGTAAAAAATCAGTTACTTACTTATTTTTCCAATATGTCTATGCATTCACCAGATAACAGGACATCAACCCTTTTCTTTTTTCACATATAGCCATAATTTTCCTCCTGACTGCTTTGATCCTTTGCTCATACCGAGGCTCATTCTTGTGGCTGCTTGCTTGTGGCTGTCTCTGATCTCTGAATACCTTTAGCTTTAGTCACTTTGCCTTTTTAGCTTCTTTAAAATATTTATGTTCAGTTGGGTGAGTGTGATTTAAGTGTCTGATTAGGTCTGTTGTACCGATCACTTTCGTGATGGTTCCCGTGCGGTTTACTTTGACAAATTTCTCCTCTCACAGTGAGGAGCTCCCATGTTAACAATATATTAGGATATGAATTGTGAGTGTGTGCATGACTATTTGCCTGTGTTGCTGTGCGTGCGTGTGTGTGTGTGTGTGTGTGTGTGTGTGTGTGTGTGTGTGTGTGTGCGTTGCACTTGCATGAAGGAAAAGTGGACATGTGTGAGGCTGACTAACTGGTCACCGGGCAGGACCAAGAACCCTGGAAATTCCGGTCCACGGCTGGTCGATGGGTGCATCTCAAATAATCAGTTATCTAGTTACATTTTCAACTAAGTATCCCATTACTGAAGAAACAACAAATTAATTGGGTATTTTAATAGCTGTCTGACCTTTTCTTGGCCAAAATAAACAAATTGGATCAGACTGTTGCAGCTAAGAGCCTGTGCTGCATCCAAATGAAAAAAAATAAAAATACTAAAAACTATTATGAGAAATAAACAGAAATGGTAGCATGGTAGGTCTTGTTTACTGAACTGCTGAAAAAATGAGCTGATGTAATATATTTTTATCTAACATACTCCTGTACCCCATCCTCCAGCCTTTAGCTGTTTGTGCTGTGTTAGCTGCAACAATCAAATCCACATGCGAGAGCTTTGAAAGACGTAAGGAGAGGATTGAGAGAGGAGGAGAAAAACACAGGATGGAGCACTATGAGGAAAGGAAAGACTGCTTGATAAAGAGATAGAGGGAGATTGGTTTTAGAGAGATACTGATGTACGAGTGTGTCTGATTAGAGAAGTGGGTGGAGGGGAAAAGGGGATAAAGATTTTGGAGAAGGAGAAGACATACATTGGGGCGAGAGGGAGAAAATGCCTTGTAAGAGGAGAGCTCTGTGAGGAGTGAGTATAAAAAATGGGAGAGAGAGGGAAAGTGCTTGACAGGAGAGAGGGGGAGCTGGAGTACTACGACTGAGGCAATGCTCACTCTGCCGCTCCAAGTGTCCTAGTTTTGATTCCTCTTCTTTCGGCTCTCAGAATGATGTTATTGCTGATGAAGAAAAATACCATCACTTATGCACAAAGACATCCATTTGAATTAGCTTCTGGATATGTTTAAATGTGCTTTACTCGTGGTGTAAAGCGCTTTGAGTGGCTGATAAGACTAGAATAGCACTATGTGAATTTAGTCCATTAACCAAATTGCAGTGTGCACATGTGGGGAAAAAAGAAGTATAAAGTAGCTGAAGTGAATGGTTTGAAGTAGCTCTTCTTCTCCACACCTGATAAGTCTTTAAGACTGGAGATAGTATTTCTTTTTTTTATCTTATAAAGCCCCTTGTAACTGTTAAAGCTCCAGTAATTGCATAGAACAGTTCATTTTATTAGTAAGCGAGGCACAGTATGAGCAGTTTCACGATATTTCCCCCCAGTAGGGATTGTGGATAAAAATAGGCATAGGTATGAGTGATCCAACACATGAGCTGTATTGGGTTCAGAAAAATATACCAGTGGCAAATCTCTTATCTTGTCATCTCATTTGGCTCAATCAATACCTTAGCACTAAATATGAGTAGTAATTGAAAACATTGCATAATATAAGCAATTCAGACCTTAAACTGATACTTGTTTTGTATATTTTAAGCCAATTAGGTATCAGTTTAAGGCTTGTGTGGTGGGAATGTATCCTTTGGCTGGAAATGATACCCTGAGGGATTTAAGTGGCAAAATCTGTGGAGCTCTTTATACAAGAACGGGAAAAAAACAAAAAGACTGCAGCTCATATTGTCTCCTAAATTCACAAAACGTTTACAGCAATAATTTGTCTAATAGATAGTAGATACTAAAATCATCCGTTACAGGAGGCTGCAAAGGGGGCTTTATCCACGTTGAAAGAAATCCAACTCTGGAAGTACAACTTTAGTCTTTGCTTGGAATTTTTTGAAAGATACAAATGAGTACAGTGTTTGGTTTTTGATAAGCAGTCTCTCTCTTATCATGTCCCTTTTCCTGGAAGAGTGAGATATACTGCAGATGATGGATCGCAGTTAATTTGAGTTTAAGAGTGTTAAGTCACCCAACTCCATTTTCACATGTATGCAAGATTAATGAGAGCTTACCCACCTCTGCATGGGGATTCATAATTTGTCAAAGAATTTACACTCAACTAATTCACTGATAATGTTATTCAGGGCAGTTTGAATAATCGGCTGTGTGCAATAACACATTCTTGTACAACTTGTGGCACTAACCCTGCTTCTTCCAATAGCGGTAACAATAATACAAACCATTTATAACTAACATTCTAAAATACAATAATAGATACATGTAACTCGGGAAACAATATAAAATTCTTATTATATGGAGTTTTAAAAGTGTCCTTGACTTCTTGTTGTTAAAAAGTACAATCTTTTTGACTGCTAGTTGGAATTGGTCAAACAGACTGAAAATAACCTTGTAGGTGTTGTGATTGTGTGGGAGAGTCTGGATCACTTAGAGCTAATCCATCTGAGAGTCATCTATGCTTTTCTCTCGCTCACCTTTGGCCTTTCTCAAGCTCTCTGGTCCCAAATCCATTGCCGGTAAAGAACTGAGGAGAGGAGGGGCCGAGGGCTGGAGTAAGAGGGGACGTTTTCCTCTGGATGTTTCCTGTGATTCTGTGTGTTCATAAACGTTTCCAAGCCTCAAGGTCTCACAGGGCTTTTTCAGCAAACACTGCAGGGCAAGCACATGATTTGTTTCTGACTGACCACTAAAAGACAGAGGGACAATCCTTAATAGCCACTAGAGTCAAATGCTGTGAGAAAGACTGAGTCAAGGAGCACTGACATCACTTTAGCATCTAAGGAAACAGGAACATTAATCTGCCACACTGACTACCTCCTTTTCTTTTATGTCAAGCGTTTGGTATATTTAAATTTGGTGCTTGAGAACAATGGCTCTGGGAAATTAACACCAAAACTGACCCACCACAGAGCGCTCTTAAATGTTTTCAGAAGGGACTTTAATGATGCACATATAGGGGCAAAAAGATAAGTGAGTGCTAAGCATTGCTGAACAGTTTGCAGTGGATGGGGGGAGGGCTTTTAAATTAAGACCTACTTTGACAAGTTAGAGGGAGCCTGTGCCAGTTGTGTGAGATGAGCTCCCATCTAGGGTCACATCAGGCAGGAAGAGGAGTGGGGAAGTTGGTATGCAGGCTGAGACAGAGAGAGAGAGAGAGAGGTAGATGGAAGTTTCAGTGAGGGTTAGAGGGTTAAACTGACCCCGCACCCCATCCCTCTGCACTCAACCCTACACCACCCCTGTTGTGTATTTGCAGGGAAAGTGAAAGGGGATTGGGGAGTACCGGGGAAGGAAATGGGGGTTGAGAATACAAAGCTCCGAGTGACACAGGACAACGTCTCCATTATCGCAGCCAAAAAAACAGCTGCTTCTAAACGTCCCCCACAGTAAGCTTAGGAGTCGATGCCTCATAGAGTCTCGACTAGCCCTGCTGCTCTGCTATCACCCCCAACCCCCTTCCACACATGCACACAAACATCTGAACACTATCCTCACGAAGCAAACTTCAGCATCCTGTTATTAATTCATCCAGATTTTTCTTCTTAACTTTCTACAACTTCCAGTGTTACCGTTGCTGTAGAAAGTGCATTCAAGAGATGAGCTGCCCAGTGAACACTCCCTGCAGACCACCCCAGTTCTCCTCGGCTCTCGACCTGAGCCCCAGTGTCTTACACAAATAAACCAGCAGATTTAATGACAAAAGGGTTTTGGGATCGTTTCCACTCACTTTATCAGTGGATCAAATATTTATGGAGGGTCTGCAAATTTGTGGTTGTTTGAGTTAAGGAATTACTCTGATTATCTCAGTGTGGTGTACATGTGCATCCAGTGGTAGCCTGTACTGTAGCTGCAAATACAGTTGTGTGCAACACTGACTTTAGTTGTTAGGCAAGACTCTGTTAATTGGTTATGCCTATGGGGGTGACCTGGAAGCCTAGCAAGGTGCATATTACATAACCACAATGTCCACAGTTTGACTTAAGGCAGACTGGAACCTTGTTGCATGACCCCCCCCCCCCCCCCCCCCCCCCCCCCACACACACACACACACACACACACACACACACACACACACACTGTATGTGAAATAGTAGTAGTTGTAGTGATTTTTTTTTTCTAAATCCTAGTAGCCCTTAAAGCTGGTTAACAGGTAATCCACAGAGGGAAACATGTATATAAAAAGTTTTTGGCACAATCAGGAAATGCATGCATATAAATTTCCTAAACATACCTTATGTGTTTGCATAAGCACAGCTTATGGTGGATTTTGGTCCCTGTGCTATGTGTGAAAGTGAGATATGGAAGTTTCAGTGATTGATTTCCCTTTTTTTCCCCCACTCCTTTCAGGAAGCAGTTTATTTTGAGGACCACTTTACTATCCAAGGAGGATTGAGATCCTCTAACATAAAACAGTGACATTAATAAAGATGGATGCCTGGTTTTATATTCCTCAGCACTGATGACTTTTGTTGTTGATATTCACATCTCCCCTAGGAATACATACAGCCTATATTTCAGCACATCTTTGAGATGAACACTTGTAGTGCAGCAAAGTGGAACCACTGACCTACTCCAAACTGTTTACTTAAATTAATCATCACCCAGGCTGTAAAGTTTGTGTTGTGAATACTGACTTGGACTATTATTTCTGGGCCAGGATAAAAATGTGTAACATTAGAAAGAGGTTCTATTCATTGGTAGCAGTAGTAATACTACCACTGCTTTGGTATTTTAAACATCATAGTAGTTTAAAGGGCTCATACTTGAGAAAATAAATGCATTATTCACTGTTGACTACATTTGCAATTCTCATTTATTTTGAATCTAAAATGTAATCAGGATTTCTAAATACTAAATGTAGCAGCTAATTTCCAAAGTTTGAAATTGACATTTCAAATTCCAAATGAACCCAGCTTGTGTTTTACACAATGATAAACAGATGATGTACACATGAACTTTCCTAAATACTGTACAATGTAAATATGATATGGAAAGCCGCAATACTGTGCAAAAGTCTTGAGCCACTCGTCATTACTTTATATTTTGCTAGTAAAATGGGAAATAGGTGAAACATGTGCAAACACATATGAGGTAAAAACATTTTGTACAATTCTAATGAGCTTGAAAGTCAACATTTGATATGACAACCTTTATTCTTCATCACAGCCTGAACTCTCTTAGGCAGCTTCCTTGTAATTTCTTTAAGTAATCTTCAGGCATAGTTCTCCAGGCTTCTTGAAGGTCATTCAAAAGCTCTTCTTTAAATGTTGGCTGCCTTTTGTTCTTGTTCTTTTTGTTCTTTGTCAAGATGATAAAGATCTTGGCTCTGGGAAGGCCAGTCCATGTCTGATAGTGTTCCACTGTGTGTTTTTCTATCTCGCTATGCTTTTATTGCATTTGCAGTGTATTTGGGATCATTGTCATGCTGAAAAATGAAGCTATTGCCTTTTAGACACTTTCCAAATGGTACTGCACGGTGGATCAAAATCTGACTGTACTTTTCTGTGTTCATATTTCTACCAGTTTTGACAAGATCCCCAACACCACTGGTTGAAATGCCTCCCCAAACCATGACCGAGCCTCCACCATGTTTTATAGGTGGCTTCAGACACTCACTGTTGTACCTTTTTTTGACCTCCCACATACATATTGACAACAAACTGAACCAAAAATTCTATAAGAATTGTATTTCAGTTGATAATTTGCTATACCTCAGGCTTTTTCCTCTGTTTCTCTTCCTTAATGATGCCTTCTTGACAGCCACTCTTACGCTGAGACCACTTCTGAAGAGGCTTCAGTGAACAGTTGATGGATCAGCTAAAGGTCCAGATGCATCTCTCAGGTCCTGTGTTTGGTCTTTGCTGGATTTTTTGTTTTTTTTTTACAATTTCTTCAGGATATGACTTTCAGATACTGTTCATCTGTTGTAGATAGTTTTGTTCTCTACTTGTCCAGTTTACTCAAAATTTTTTAAAGGACACATATCATGCAGAAATATGCCAGATTTTTAGCCAATAGCTCTTTGGGAATCATGTTGTTGATGCAAAAATATTATTTTATGCCTGTCAAATTGTGTTATCTTTGCCATTTTTCATAGATTTGGCTAAAGAAATGGTGTGGTGTGTTTTTCCTGACAGGCTGCTAATAACAAAGTGCCTAAAGATACAATTTAAAAGGTTCTTTGCTATGTTCTTAGATCAGTGTTAATGGTTAGTTTCAAAGACTGGTTTGAAAATGAGTGAAAAGGCAGCCAAAGTCCAAAGAAAAGCCTTGAAATACTTTCCAAGTCTGTAGAACTATTGCTCAAGACCATGAATGATTACAAGAAGGTCTGCCTTCCTGGATGCAAAATATTAAGAAAGGACGACTAGGTCAAGACTTTTGTTCTGTACATAAATTGCTAAATTTTCAGGAGTGTGAATTGCCCTAATAACTACATATTACAGATAACATGCTAATTATGCTAAAACAGATCTAGGCTAATGTTCTGTGTTTTTAGCACTCACCGAAAAATATTTTATTTCCCCTTCGCAGTCTTTCTATTTCAACCTTGTCTTCTCAGATTCAAGTACTGATGTGAGTGGTGCTAATTTAACTCCACAAATCACAGATCAGTATTGTTACAGCACGGTCTGTGTCAGAAGCAATTAGCTTTGAAGTTGTTTGGATAACAGGTGACAGAAGAAAGAGTGTAATCGAAGCACGGGTAAGCGTGATTTACGCAGGTTAAGACAACCTCAGCCCACACAGGAAGTGGATATTGTTTTGTGACCAGCAAGCCATGAGGCACCTACTAGAATTAACCTCATGCGAGTGGCTGCTGTGAAGTGTGAGTGTGAATGTGTCTAACGGAAGGCCAATTAAAGCTAATCAGAACACCCACAACAGGGGGAGTTAACAATGGTGTGAACATCAGTGAACTCTACAGAGCTTAGCTGGTGGTCTGAGGCCTTTGCAAGTGAGCAAATTCACTTCTGTTAATTTTCATCACCTACAGAAGGAATACAAGTGGGATATTCTCATAGAATCGGGTTTTAGCATTAATATACAGACACACAACATTTTACACAAATGCTCTAGATTGCCTTTGGCCCACGCTCACAGACACATGACTTATTCAAATACATTTTAATATGTATTTAATGGTATCCCAGTAATAAATGAGGTTTGAGTCAATACTTCTTTTAATAATAAGCAACTACCCTTCCTAGAAAAATAATTTTGCAGCAAATGTTGAGGAAGTTGAGAATATGATAGCATTAGTGTGGTGAAGTCATCAAGGCGCACACCATTATAATGTCTGAACATATCGTTTTTCTTTAGTTTCAGCCTCATTATAAGCATATTCTCTGCTGTCTGAGACCATTTCGGGGCACAGTCGGTGTTGTATGCACATGTCGTCAATGGTAGTGGTGAGTAGTGATACTTTCCAGATTCTGACTGACTGCTGACACACCAGCAAAGCAAGGCAGTCACCCCCACCCCTCCAGCCACCTCGCATACTCACACATAATCACGTAACCACAAACTCAGACCCTTTTTTCTGTCACACGTGTACACTAATTTTTACACACGTTGTCCTCAAAGGCACACACCCAGACGCCCGTGTCAAACTGTGCCAACGACAGTGGAAATATGAAACACATTTTTAAGGCATTTACTGTGTCCTCAAGGAGAAATTCATATTAAATGCCCCCAAATGAAGTAATTTAGAAAGAGGTGCAACAGTTGTGTTTTGTTTATCAGTAAGTGATATGACTGCACCCACTTTGAATCAATTCAAATGCCACAAAGCCAAGGCCAAGGAAGGGCATCAGACACCATTTGAAAGAGCGGTATTTCCAAAGGTGGACTGGGGGTGGGGCTGTGTGTGAATACAATTATAACACTATTATTGGATAGGCCAGATAGGACTAGTCTTTTACTTTGGTAATTGAATCCAAGAGAGTAGCTAATTGGTTTTCAAATGAAGCATTAAGAAACAAAACCAAAGAGTAGCAATTAAAAAGTGTGTCCAGTTGCTCTGACTGCAAAGGTGGGGGATAAGTCACCAAAAACGATATGGAAGGAAATTGCCACACTGAAAAGACACTTTGTGATGAAAGTTAAGATTAATAAAGAAATATACAGTATGAAACATTGCTGGCAATGTTAATAAAGGAACTCAGGCTAAGAATGCTCTAAATCAGTTCCTTAGCTTGTTTACATGACTGTACAGGGAAGACCAAGTATAACACACTAAAGCCCCCAAGTGTTAGAGCATTAAGACATCTGTCCAGCAGTCTTTAGTGTAGCAGCACGTATGAGTTGCCTTTTACTAATCAAGTATAGCGGTGGCTCGCCAGGCTTTTGATCCTAGAACAGGCATTTACAAACTCAGCTGCGTGTGTGGGCCATGGCCACAGCATAGCTATACATGGACACACACACACACACACACACACACACACACACACACACACACACACACACACACACACACACACACACACACACACACACACACACACACACACACACAAGCCAGGGTTTGTAGCCACCAAGGCACCTACCCACAGTAACTGCACAGCATATGTTGTTAGCTGCATGACTGCTTGCTCCATCAAGGGGCTGCTGGATTTTTTTTTAAGCTGTATGAGACTTCCGTATAACCATAACTGGCATGTGAGGTACATTTGTGCAGTCATCATTTTCATTCATCTAAAAACAATGGAAAAGGGCGAAAAAAAGGGTGGGGGTGGGGGTTCCCATTCCATGCATACGCAAGTAGATGGACTGGGACCTTTACCCATGGGACATGTTCTAAATTTACTTACAGTGTTCCCAGTTTATAATTTTACTTTGAGATGGCTACCACAGTCCTCTCTACTGTAACATCTATAGGCTCTACAATATTAGACAGACAACCCCCAACAATCAGATGCCCCCCCTACGAACAAACACTAGTTGATGGTGGGAAGGAAAAACTCCCCTTTAAGAGTAAGAACTTCCAGCAGAACCTGCCTGCCAGCAGAACCTACCTGACCCCCAGGCAGCTGCCTGCCTTAACCAGGCTGGGTGGTGGGGGGAAAGAGTTACAGGTCCCTTAGTGGTAAAATAGAGACTGAATTTCCCTCACAAAAGTGAGGCACACATGGAGAGTCTGTGCCACAGAGGGCCATGATATTTGCCAGATAAAGTCCAATTAAGGCACCGCCACCACAAACATGGTCAAAAAGTCCAGTTTAGTGATTCAAATTGGCAGAGAAGCCTAGTGAATAGCTATTGGCTACAGTTACCTCTGTCAACACACCTGCCAACCAAAGCAGCCATACCTCCAGTTTTAAGCCTTAGCAAACTCCAAATGGGTAGGATATAAAAAATTGCAATATTTACCCTGTCTAGATCAATCAGAGATTTTTATTGTTATCTGAGACAGAGGAAAGTTTCAAAAGAATGTGGCTTTTCATCTCCAACTGTGGTGATACTTACATAAAGATGATCCTTATGCAGGAATGATAACACAGCACTCTAACATCAAAGTGCAGGAACTTATGGTTTATTGAAGTGTCACAAAGCACAGATGTTCTTTTTAACTTTAAATCCCGAACCAGATTTAAGGATAAATTATTTTGGAAAACAGTATTATTTATAGTAAGATGTATGTACTTCAGTCAATGTCCTCTGTGATATTTAAAGGATGCAAATAACTTCGTCGGAGACAAAGTTTCATTGTAGCAGCCCCTTGACATGTCACGCTTTCCAGCTACTGCAAAATATTTATGTTTCTTTAAGTGGACGGAGAAACACACCAGGCTTAAGGTGATCCATAACAACCACGCTTTGAAAGAAAACCTTACCACCTGTTGCTGACTCCTGATAGTGGCAAAGCTGGGTGGAGGACTTGTCAACTGGCTCCTCTGGGATTTTGGGATTGGTTGAAAGAGCCACGGTCTACTAAGTGTGACTGGCTGGAGACGTACGACTGACTAGGGGCCGCCCCTGTAGCCATCACCACTGCATTCTTGCCCGTTCTTCTTATGAAAATATAGAAGAAGAAAAAAAATTTTTTTCCTGCCTGACTCGACGGCTCATGCTGCCATGCTGGCTGAGCCTTTTGACAGGTGTCATGGCCCAACACCATGATGCCATTTCCCTGCACCTGTGACTGACCACACTAAGGAGCTCCCTCTGGTTTCAATAAAACATTACCTGGGCAGAAAAAGATGTGTTCTGTGAGCGCTGGCTTGAATTTTTGGATGTGATTCTTTTTATTGTCTCTGTTTAATGTCATACCAGCAAATTTTTGGCATTTCAGCCCTGTAATATTGATTGCAGTGAAGCTATTATTGGCTCCCGGACAGAACAACTTAGCATTGGCATGCTTGCTTTGTAACACTGCCAATAATGTGACATGAGTTGACAGCTAATATACTACAAATACTTGTACTTCTGTCCCCTTGGCTCTTTCTAGTCTCAGTTATGGTGTTCCTACTGTAAGGGTTTAATAACACATATACCAAAATAACATATATGTGTGCTGTACGGTAGCATCATGCAGCAACTGTGAAAGTTTCTTTTTCTTTCTGCCTTTCATGTGATGCAGTTACACAATGTGCAGCATTTTAAGTGCATGCATAAAGCTTTTAACTTCTCACTTTTGATTGCTTTAGGTCAGTGTTGCAAAGCTTGGACACGTTAGGCTTTGTTCCACTGTTTGGTCATTGGGATTGTATGGCAGTAGCATGATATTATTTGTTCCTTGCCATTTGCCAATAATTTTTTGGGGCTCACTTTACTCCCTTTACATAATGCATCTTTCACATTCCAGCTGTGTCTGTCACTCCCTGAGAGAACCGCTCTGGAAAATTAACAGAAAGTAACATGAGAATCTGCAGGATGCAGAACGTCCAACACTGAACTCCTGTGCCACATTTTCATGGTGAATCATTCTGAAGTGCAGTGGATGGCTTAAAATGAGCACGGTAAATTATGCACATTATAGTAGTAAGCTTCTGTAGAATGCAGCCGAGCTGTCTGGCAGCGTTTCCTCGGGAATATCAATCAGAGTTGCTACAATATGACGACAAGTCCAGCTAAAGCAACACGGTGGAGATGATTCAAGGGTTGAATGATTTCACAGCATACAGTGGGAAAGTTGCTTTGCAGACTCACTCGGCATGAGTATATTAACCAACCAGGTTTATTTAGGTTAATGTGGAATGTAGAGAGAAAATTTTGTAATTACTTAATTTGAGTACAACATAAAACATATTTCTGTATGACTAATTACACAGAACACTGACAATCCTGTGTCGAAATCAGCTTAGACATTTTTTTTTACAATGAAACTCAAAATCTATTAAGTTTAATGCAAGTAGGATGTACTCAAAATAAACGCATAGCTACATCAAACATTTAAAAAGAATAAGAAGCAGAAGTAACGACCCTTCACAGCTATGCCTTGCATGCAGTGCCGTGGTCCTTTGCCAGTCTTACTTGACAGACAGCATCAAGAGTACTGTGGCAGTGTCAGGAATCCGCAGTCAAAGTCTCATTGACATCTCTGTCCCATTAGCGTTGTCAAACATGTATGCACTCTTTTGAAATTCTCTAGCTTCTTTTTTTCAATCAAGCCAGATATACACAATGCAGGTCGACACATAAACCAGCACAGGCATAAACACAGTAAACACAGAGTTTTCTTTCGGGGTAACTTTGCTGATATTTATTTCTCTTTTGTGCTTTATTTATATGTGTGCGTGTGTGTGTGTGTGTGTGTGTGTGCGTGTGTGTGTGTGTTTTACTTCATCTAGCCCCCCCCCCCCCCCCCCCCCCCCCCCCCCCCCACTCCCAAATCCTTTTCTAGCCACATCAAGCAGAATTACTGAAGAGACCGAAAGGGAGCATGAGAGAAAGCGGAAACACCAAGGAAATGGACAAGAATTATGATCAGAATGTGGAAAAAACAGTGACATAAACAAAAACCCGCAGAAAGCATGAAAAGTTGTTAGCAGTTTCTTTTAGAAAATAATACAGTATTGTTTGGATGTGGGCAAAGCAGGATTTCTCTGTCAGCACCACATGGAGAATTATAGTATCAGCCAAACCCAAGAGGAAATGAGAAAAGACAAGGGTTCAAACAGAGATTAGCATGTTTATTTGTCATGAGAAGAAAAACTGCAGTTTCAGTATGGTGCATAGGCTTTCTTCTCCTTGTAAAGCGAGTCTTGGCATTGCAAATTAGTGTTAGCTTGTATCTATTTGTGCATATTTCAATATATTACTGTACCATATACTGTAGATGGAATGAAAGCCTGTTGGGTTACCACCATTACATCAGTAGCATTAAACCTGTTTCATACAAGAGGGACCCTTAATTTGTGGAGGTTGATTTAATCCTGTGTGAGTCTGCCATGTTCACATTTGAGAAAAACAAGCAAAAAAATATTTACCAAAAATGATCTTGAATGTTTGTTAATAATATTGGTCTCATATAGAATCTGAATAATTTTGTCCTTTTATAGTTAGGTCCATATTTTGTTGGACAAAGGCATTGTTTTTGTCATTTTCCCTCTGTACATCACCATAGTGGATTTTAAATCAAACAATCAAGATGTGATTGAACTGCAGACTTCCAGCTTTAAACATTTTACACCAACTGTTTAGAAATTACAGCCATTTTTATACACAGTCCTCCATTGTCACAGGCTCAAAATCTAATCAAATCAAATTAAATGGACAGCAAACTGACAGATAGTTTCATGGCCAGGTGAGGCCTGCTTCTTTCTTATTTCATTACAAAGTGATGGACAAAGTTTTGAATTTGTATTTTATAGCCTTGCACTGAAATAATAAACCCATCAGAGAGAGCAAAAATTTTAAGAGTGGCCAAATCAACAACCTGGTACATTCTTAAAAAGAATGAATGCACTGGTCAGCTCATCAACATCAAAAGGCCTGAAAAACCACAGAAGACAACCGAAGTGGATGATGACAAAATTATTTTCATGGCTAAGAAAATAACTTTCATCTAACATCTAACCAGGTCAAGAACACTCGAGGAGGTAGGTCTATCATAGTCAAGATCTACAATCAAGACACACCTTCATGAATGTAAATATAGAAGGTTCACACTGGTTACACTCAAGAACAGGAAGGCCAGATTAGACTTTGCCAGAAAATATCTAAAAGTGCCTGCACAGTTCTAAAAAAAAAGATGAAACCAAGATGAACTTGTACCAGAATGTGTGGAAAAGCATGGAGAAGGAGAGAAACAGCTCATAATCTAAAGCATACCACATCATCTGTCAAACATGGTGGAGGCAGTGTTTTGACATGGGCATGTATGGCTGCCAGGTCACTAGTGTTTATTGATGATGTGATAGAGGTGCTGCTGATAGAAGCATCAGAATGAATTGTGAAGTGCTCAGGGCTATATTCTCTGCTCAGATTCAGCCAAACGCTGCAAAACTGATCAGACAGTGTTTCACAGTGTAAATGGATAGTGACACAAAGCAAACCGCAAAAGCAACTCAAGAGTTTTTGAAGGCAAAGAAATGGGATATTCTTCAAAGTCAGACACCTGATCCAACTCAATACAAAACTGAATGCAGAAAAACCCACAAACAAGTAACAGCTGAAGGTGGCTGCAATAAAGACCTGTCAGAGCATCTCAAGGATTTGGTGATATCCATGGATTAGAGGCCTCAGGCAGTCATTGACTCCACATGATTTCCATCCTAAAAACAATTCTTATATCTAAAATTGTGTTTGTCCAATTACTTTTCAGCATCTGAAAATAGGGACTGTCTATAAAAGTGGCTGTAATTCCTAAACAGTTCCTGCAAAATGTAAATTAACATTTTGAATCAACTTCAGATATGATGTCTGCTTCATTTGTCGTGGAATAACGAGGAAACGGGCCTCACTGTGTCAGTCAATTGTCTAATTAATTTTGAGCCTCTGAAACTGGGCGACTGTGTATAAAAATAGATGTAATTCCTAAACAGTTTATAAAATATGTAAATGCCGCTTGAATTAAAGTTGAAAATCTACACTTTAACCACACCCTGATTAATTTAGAATCCAGTGTACAGTGGTAATTTATCAAAACAGTGTCTTTAGCCAACAACTTATGGACCTAACTGTGTTGTTTTTTATTTTTGGTCTTTACTGCACAGCAATTGTGGAGGCTGCATTGGCCGTCACAGTGAAAATTTTAGAGGCTTATCTCACTACAGAGCATCGAGGAAAACTAATAGAAATACCAGTCTCAAGTCTATCAGCAGTAAAATATTTCAGCAATTTTAGCATATCCCTTAGTTTTCCCTTAATTGTAAAATTAAACGTTTGAATGTTTTTTTTTTTCTTTTCATTTTACCTATTTTGGTCTTTAAGGATCCAATAGAAAGTTAATCGACTAAGCCCCATTTCATTCAGTACAGGCCTCTGACAGTCTCTAAAATGCCATAGCATGGATTACTCCCCAGCCGTCTTGAACACCGACTAGACGCACTCTGCAGCAGTGAATGTTAATATCCCGCATGTAGACTGTGACTCAAAAGAATTGAAAAATTATACCATAGCATTGCTTTGAAACACCTTGCAGACATCAGACAATCCTCTTCCATTATCTTGCTCAGCAGCAAAGCGTCCTTGTGGAGAAGTCTAAAATCTCTGTGCGGCTTCTGTTGGCTTAATAGCATTCAGAGGATGGCCAAGGTGTTAGGCTGAGTCCTGGTGGGAGAGAAGCACTACCTTCTGAAATGAGATTAGGTAGGCTTTTGTATACCTATGTTGAAAATCATGCTTCTCATATGGAGAAAAAGCTGAAAAGCTTCATGCATTAGAAACTGAAGTCAGCCTGTGACTGGATGGATGTTTAATCATGCCGAAGCAAGGACTCGTCTTGGTCAAGCACATTTGGAGAAGCAAAGAAACCCTCTCAGGTTTCAGCTGTCCACCAGCAGCCCTCCGGCGCTCTGGGGAGCGAACGTGAGGGAAAGGCCAAAATGTGAGCCACCATCGCACACAGATTCCACACTTGTGCTGAGGAGTTAATCCTGTTTCAAGCAAGCTAGATTTAACCCTTGTCAACCCCGCCACCAACTCTGCTGACACCGACACCCAAAATGGTATACATGTACGAACATCTGCACAGAACTATTAATTTACATTCCATTTTCATTCATACACACACAGACCTATTGGGTCTGTGTGTGTTGTTTGTTTGGTGGTATCATTTAAACAGCTGTGTTGGTGGTCAACCAGCAATGTTGACAGCTGAAAGGCTGTCGTTCCCTTAAATCATACTTCAGTGTTTAATGATAACTAATGCGCTTAGCACACAGACACAGACAGAACAGGTGCTATGCAACCTCACATGGAAAAAAAATTATATTTCTGTCATGCATGTCAACAAACTTGCATACACATATGCACGCTTACATGACTAGGTAAGTAATCTGGCCTCCCTCATAGCCAACACTGCTAGAGTGTTAACTTGCTCCTCCCCCCTCCATAATTCCATACCTACATACTGCTTAATGGAGGGACCAGCTTCCCCCAAAAAATATATAAAGATGCATTCTGTAGTTGGATTGATGGAAAAGCATATAACTCTTTCCATCTGATTTTAATACCATTTCTGGTAAATTTCAAGCATGTCAGAAGGTCTTCTCTTGTAATATTGTGAAACATTCAATTTCACAATTCTACCTTTGATTCAAAAATGTGGAGGCATTGAATGAAAAGTGACTTTGAGTTTGCTGACCTTGCATATTTCTCATGAAACGTGTTACTGAAACAGCTCTACCTAAAAAGTGTGAATCTGTGAAGCAAAAAAGGACTTTCAGTGCTTCCAGCATACATCCACCTCTTTCACTAGGCTGCGTCCCTCTATTAAGCACACTTGCTTACTTAACCTTGTCTGATTGTAAAGAAAAATTGTCGTTTTTATTTATTTTTTTGTGGAGCATATATCAGATAAATGCTGAGTTACAGGTTTGCTTGAAAGAGGAAAGAAGTCAGTGTACATGTATTAGTCAGAATAAAAGTTGCTTTGCAAGATATTCTACTTACAGAAGTCTGCACATATATGTATTCAAACAGCAAACCATATGTATGTGTAGTAGGCCTATAGACTCTCAAATGGAACAACTGCATTAATATGGCATGAAATTGGAATATTGGTATATCACATAAGGAAAGATAATGGAATTTGGGGTCTTTCTGCCTGTCTCTTGCCTGCACACTTCTGCCCTGTGGATACTGTCAAAGCTTCGGTGTCTCACATCCTGACGGA
Organism: Archocentrus centrarchus; assembly: GCF_007364275.1. Classification (NCBI taxonomy): domain Eukaryota; kingdom Metazoa; phylum Chordata; class Actinopteri; order Cichliformes; family Cichlidae; genus Archocentrus; species Archocentrus centrarchus. Next base: position 16,661,502 of record NC_044349.1, on the reverse strand, counting down.
AACCACTCATCAAATTGTTCCCCAGTATGCACACAAAAGATTGCCTGAATTTTAGATGACTTTGTGGCTGCTAAATGAGTTTTGAAAAAAACTGACAATGAATGAATTCCATGCATCAAAGCCACTTCCACTCACACTAAGGGGAGGTGTTTCTTCTAATATGCTGGACTTTCGAAATTGTGAGTCTAGTTTTCCTGGGGACGATGCAAAATTGTATTATAAAGAACAAATCAGTTAATAGCTCCTTTATGGAATATCCTAAATGTCTCATTTAAAAAGCTTTCAACTCAATAGCAGTCCCCCGCCCCATGTGGTCTGACTGCACACATAGATAATTAACAGACAGTCTGCCATATTAGCTTGAATTGGGAAAGAATGTTTTTTTTTATCATCTATTCAGTATTTGCTAACCATTGTTACACAGCACAGTCACATTTTTTCCTTCTCCCTTTATGGGCCTTTGTTTCAAAGCCACTGCTGTGATTGAATTTGTTTTGTATTTATAAATTCTTTATAAGCCTGTATTTAGACTCTGCTAGGTAGTGACAAAATTCAACAAACACAGGGAAGAGAGTCAGTACTTTGTGGCATCAATAAAATGCAGTTATCTACTGGAAAAAGAATGAAATAATAGATATGCTGGGATATACCATCACCTCATCACCATGTCATGTCAGATAATTACAATAATAAAACAAGGCAAAGAAGAACACTGACTGACACCTACAGCATGTTATGTAATTTTTTTAATATCAATTTTCATTTTATTCAATTTATTTATGTATTTATTCATTTTTGCAAGTTTAAAATTGGATTTCTGTTACTGGGAATAAAAGACAGTTAAATCATTTTTGGACATGTTTGTAAAAACAGCATCCCAGCTGTAGACCTTTGGGTGGGTATTTCCCACCCAATGCTACTGACTGACATCTGAGGTCAGGGATTTGGGAAATCTGCTGTCAACTTAACACAGTGTTCTATGACTGTAGGGCTCTAGAGCTCTCAGCTATCAGGCTCCTCTCTACTTTTAACATAAGGCTTAACACTTTCCCTTTTAATACAGCTTATAGTTATGGCTGGATCGGGTGACCCTGAACCATCCCTTTAGGCCAAAGCTGCTGAGGGACCTCCCATATTGAACTGATAACCTTTCCTCCATCTACTCTGTTTCACTTTCCTTTGATTTTTACTGTTTAAAAATCAGGGTTGTTTGTTGTGCCACTATTCAATTCACTTCTATCTTCTCCAGTCCCTCATCCACTAACTTGTTCTCGCTGATGTGCAGCCTACCTGCTACTGCAAGAGGATTCCTTCAATTAAATTTTTATTTTTTTTAATCTCTACTGTTGTTACTTGCTTGCTTGGGATTGGTTATTTGTTGGGTTTACCGGGTTTCTATCTATAATGCTGAAGGGCCTTTTCCTTACAGTACAAAGCACACTGAGTTATTGTGATTTGTTGGGATATAAATACAGTACATGCTAAATTACTTGTTCTCTGTTTGTGCTGTACTTACTCAAGCATGTAAGGCACAAGTGTTGACGTGACATACGTTTGTTCTTTTTCTGCAACTACATGAGGACAGGTCCATCCATCCATCCATCCATCCATCCATCCATCCATCCATCCATCCATCCATCCATCCATCCATCCATCCATCCATCCATCCATCCATCCATCCATTCATTTCCTTCTGTTTATCCAATTCACTGTGGGAGCCTATCCAAACTGTCATAGGGCAAAAGGTGGGGTACATCCTAGAGAGGTTATCAGTCCATTACAGGGCAAACACAGAGAGACGGACGACCATTCACACTGAAAGGCAATTTAGAATCACAATTTAACAGCATGCATGACTTTGAATTGTGGGAGGAAACCAGAGTACCAGGAGAGAAGCCACACAAGCATGGGGAGAACATGCAAACTCCACACAGAAAGGCTCCTAGCTCACCAGTGGATTCAAATCCCAGACCCTTCTACTGTGAGGTGAAAGTGCTAACCACCACAGTGTACTGCCCAGGTTGGACATGTAATTTAAGAAGACTGTTCCTATTACGTTATCTCTTTGTTATGCAGTAAAATCACTGATAGCATTAAGCATCTAATGATGAGATTCATGCAGTTTTTTTTAATTTCTTGACAATATAGATACTTCACCGATGAATTGATCCAAATACTCACCAAATTTGCACTCGTAATGCAAAGGGAACATTCACTGTAGAATAAATAAATAAGTCATAATAACACATACATTGCAGTTTTCATGATAGTTTGCGTAGTAAAGCACAACATTAAATATAAACCAAAAACAGCAAAACTGAGTTCTAATTCAAAGGATGTCTATGTTGTGCCTATCAGAATGTGAATATACTTGACATATTTTGTAGAAGAAACACCAATAACGAGAGAAGAAGTAGACTGAAATAAAAGTTTTGTGTGAGAAAAAAAAAACCAAAAACAAGGTAAGATCTGGGAGTAATCGGTGAACTGGGTGCAATTAACCTATACTCATCCAGACAAACAGTGTTGGACAGAGCACTGGGAAGGAGAGCTACAGTATGCAGTCTTTCAGCTGAAGATGGTAGTTTAGAGACTAATTAGGGATGTATTGTGGTATAGTGTGAAGGGGTTCCCATGTGGGTTTCTGATTCGTTGGCTGTGTGCACATCCAGACTGCTCATTTGTGGTGAGGTATGACAGCCTGAAACCCAAGGAGTTGATGAGAGGACATGCAGGATAAAAAAGAAATAAGCACTTTCGGATGAGTGCAGAAGTGAAAATGAAAAAAAGTGAGAAGCAAATTAAACAGTAAAAATCAAAGGAAAGAAGAATGATGCTGGTTACAGAAATGCTCAGAAGATGAGACAGAAAAACGAGTATTAGATTGGTAGGTCTGGGAAGGTTAATCTGCTTCTCTTCACAGTTGTGTCTGTCAAGTGGTGCAACGTCTACAAATAAGACTTCTCCTTTGAGATGCTGTTGCAATGAAACAATATTGCTTCTACAGCAGAGATTTAGCTCAATGGCTTGGAAATAGTTTATGAAGCCTAGGCAATAAACCACCACAATGCAACGTCAAGATGACTTTTTGATACTGTATATCACTTTGAGTTTTTATAGCAATTACTTGACAAACAAGTCATTTATATGACATATTTTACAGAAGCAGTTAGCAAGATGCCTCCCCAGGTGTGAACCTGTTACTATTAAATTTCAAGTAGATGTACAACACAATTAAAAATAATCTTGAATTGGTAAAGTGGTAATTGTAAAAAAAAACTATTGGTCTCATCCAAATTCCAACATTAAATAACTCAAATATGTATATTAGCTATAATTGTTGTGTGGTAAGGCACCTTGTACACGTTTTCCAATTTGTAATCTGAAATTGTGTCCAGATGGTTAAATCAAGAGAGAAAAAGTATAAAAATGATTCTACATTTCTCATAAACAGACGTTTTAAATGCTGGTGGAGATTGTGTGTACTTTTTTTTATGGCACACCCACTATAGGACACTCTGTAGGAGATCTATTATCCTGGTCTATATGCTTTGTACACTCGACTGGTCCACGGTCCACAGCAGCCCAGGTCCATATCCTCTTCTGGGCTTTGATCTCTTTTACAACCTTAAAGCAATCTCATGCACACCACATTAAAATCTTACTAATGTCAGCAGAGGGAGGAAGTACCATCTAATGTGAATCATGCAAGACTCTTATATATGCATATATCAACAGAGTAAAGATGAAGAGCCCTTGAAATTCACTTTCCTACTAAGGCAGCAAGGTTGATGTGTGGGTGATGAATGCGAGCGGTGGTGAATCAGTAACACACATTCTCTTTTAAGTATATTCATGTTACACTGGCTGTTCTGTTAAATTATGTGGCTTCTAACCAACAGGATAACAAGAAGGGCCCTCAGAACAGAACTCCTCTACCACAGCAAATGCCCCATCTCGCAATTTTAAACAAAGCAATTAGGATAATATCTTAATTTGATGGTTTCTTCATGTCTTCCACCTGAAATTCGACACAGCTGTTTGGCGTGATCTTCCTGACAGACTGATTGCATACCACTGCCTCATGCATTGAATTGAAAAATCTACAATATCTAGAAAAATGAAAGATAGAGGTCCCATATTTTGCTCTTTTGCGACCACTCTTGTGTTACTCGTGTCACTAATTTTATACATTAACTAGCAAGCCAGCCATGTAGAGTGTTTAACAAATATTTTAGACAACCTGTCATAAAAAAAAAAAAACCCACAAAAACACAAATATTTCAGAGATCTGTAAAAAACTTGTTTAAAACAAAAAATTATGGTTATCTATTAGGCAGATGACAAGCTGAATTCACGTTTTAATACTATACCCAAATTTGAGCCAGCATAGTGGACTTCACTGATGTCAGAAATTATTCAAGCGTATTGACGATGCCCTGCTTAGAGATACTCATTTATATTGTACAGGTCTGTTAAATGTGTATTACAGTGAAAATATGGAGAAGCTTGACTTATGGAGATTCATCAGTATGAAGTGGCTTAATCTTGTATTTGTACTTTATTTGAATCATATGTTGTCATCCTTGAAAAGAGTTACAGTTGTGTAGATTTCTCGTCATTTAAAATCAAATAAGCAATTTTTATCACATCAAAGCTTATTTGTAATATACACTCATTAACCATTTTGTTATACCTGTTCAACTGCTTGATAATGAAAAATATCTAACCACCCAGTCACATGACAGCAACTCAGTGCATTTAGGCATGTAGACATGGTTAAGAGGACCTGCTGAAACTCAAACCGAGCCTCAAAATGGGGAAGAAAGGTGATTTCACATGGCATTGTTGTTGGTGGTAGATGGGCTGGTATGAGTATTTCAGAAACTGCTACAACTACTACTGGGATGTTCCCACAAAACCGTCTCTAAGTGGTCCAAAAACGAAAATATCCAGTGAGTGACAGCTTTCTGGGGCTAAAATGTCCTGTTGATGCCAGAGGAGAGTGGCCAGACTGCTTTGAGCTGATAGGAAGGCAATAATAACTCAAATAAACACTCGTTACAACCAAAGTATGTCAAAGAGCATCTCTGAATGGCCACCATAATGAAGCTTGAAGCAGATGGGCTACAATTGCAGAAGGCCACCGGATGCCACTCCTGTTAGCTAAGAACAGGAAACTGAGGCTACAGTTTGCATGGCCTCACCAAAATTAGACACTGGAAGGAAAAATGTTCCTTGGTCTTATGAGTCTCAATTTCTGTTGCAACATTCAGGTTGGCCTAAACAACATGAACGCATGGATCCATCCTGCCTTGTATCAACCATTCAGGCTGGTGGTGGTGTAATGGTGTGGGGGATATTTTCTTGACCTTTTGGTACCAAATGAGCTTTATTTAAACACCACAGCCTAACTGAGTATTGTTACTGACCATGTCCATCCTTTTATGACCACAGTGTAACCATCTTCTGATGGCTGATTCCAGCAGAATAATGCTCTAAATGTGTTCTTGAAGATGACAATAAGTTCACTCACAATACCTCCACAGCCACCAGATTTAAATCTAGTAGAGCACCTCTGGGATATGGTGGAATGGGAGAGTCCCATTATGGATGAGCAGCTGACAAATCTGTAGGAACTGTGTAATGCTATCATGTCAATATGGACCAAAAATCTCTGAGGAATGCTTCCAGCACCTTGTTAAATCTGTACCATGAATAATTAATGCAGGTCTGAAGGCAAAGTGGAAGTCCAGCAAAGTGGAGGTCCAACAAAGTGTGAGCAAGGTGAACCTAATAAAGTATCCAGCGAGTATATACTTATTGTCAAGTATTAGAGGCTCCAGGCCATAACAGTGGGCCGTATTCATGCTGCTTGCATTGTCTTATGCTAGGTGTAAAGAAGTTGCAGGTAAATGCATCTATGCCCAAAATGACTGAAGAAATCAAACTGAGTTCTGGCAGAAGCCTTTTGGGCAGAGGGAACAATTAATTTATCTTTGTAATATCACAGTTAAGAAACTCCTTGACAGAAAAGATATTGCACAGCATATTTCAAGGGCTGTTTTAACGAAATCTCAGGTTATTTTAATGTTGAACACATTACTCTGTTTTGGTTTAATTTTAGTCTAATTTGGAATCTAAAAATGAATTATTTTACTTTGGTTATAATGAAATTCTTTTTTTGACATATTATATGTGTTATTCCCTTCTTCAGTCTCATCCCATGACAGGTATGGTGCTGGTTGGATAAGGAACAGAGTAATGTGTTCAACATTAAAATAAATTGAGATTTTGTTAAAACACTCCTTGAAATATGCTGTGCAATATCTTTTCTGTCAATGAGTTTCTTAACCGTGATATTACAAAGATAAATTAATTGTTCCCTCTGCCCAAAAGGATTCTGCCAGAATTCAGTTTCATTTCTTCAGTCATTTTGGGCATAGACCCATTTACCCAATTTTTAATACCATTTAAATAACTGGGTGATTTCAAAGGGTTAGGATTTTTATTATACTGCAGTTATTTTATTTTTTTTTTATTTCACCCTCATTCCTGGGTTGCTTTAGTTTGTAGATAATAGGTATACTGTTCAGTCTGTGTAACTTCAACATAAAGACAAAACAAAATTTTAAAAAAGTGATCAAATAACTACCATACTATACAGCTTGCTCACCACCAGTTTCAAACAAACTGACTGTTAAGAGGAGCTACATCTCCAGCCAGTAGCTTTTCCCAATCTTGCAATTACTTGATTAAATTAGACTATATCATTAGACTATAAAATTACTAGATGTAGTAATAGAAAGCATGACATAACATAAATAGCATGAATTCAAACTGTCACATTATCAGATATATTCAAAACCACCCTCTTGGCACCCTCCCGGAACTTGACCATAAAAGGATTTGAAATGATCATGAACTGCTGTTGGCAGTTCCTGGATCCATACTAAACCTGACACCTTCCGGCTTTGGGCTACACCTGGAAATGAACATTGGGAACTTAGCAGTGGTAAAAAACAACCTTGGCAAAGGCCAAGTCCCACCAAGTATAACTTACTGCCGGCAATGCAAACTGGGCTTTCACCACGGTTGTACAGAGATAGCTCATAGCAGACAGTCTGCTACTTCACCCCACCCCCACTGGGTATCTAGTGGAGTCCACTGAGGTGGTGAAAAACCTCAGCAAACATGGTGCAAAACATAACTCATTCAGATTTACTCTCCCCATCCTACTTCAGAATGCTGCCAAAGTTGAGCCAGAGGGAGAAGTTTAAAATCTTCCCGACCATACACTCCCAGCACAGCCCGACAATAGATTTAGGTGCACCAGACTTGTCCATCACCCTCCCCCACAACATGAATCAAATGATTAGTTGACAGCTCAGCTACTTTCTTAATCCAAGTGTCCAAGACATCCGGTCGTAGATCCACTGATAGGCTTACAAAATCATCAACTCACAGCCTGGGATGTCCTGCTGCCACACGCACTTCCAGTACCTTTACTTTGTGTTCATTATGGTCAAACTGTGATTGGCAAAGAAGTCCAATAACAGAACACAAGTCAGGCTTAGCTCGAAAAGGCCATTCCTCTCAGTCTTACCACTCCAAGTTTCATTGCTGATGCCTGCTGTGTACTGCGTGTGTACTTTGTTTGAGGAACAAGGCTTCCCCTCAACTGTTATGTTTACATAACAGGCCATAATTGGTATTGGTCTAACAAAATAAGAGTTTTGAAACTCAAGCCACACCATCAGAAAGAGTTTCACTATGCTTTATTACAATCATCACAAAAAACAACAACCACCAAAAAAAAACCTGTTTTGGCTGTTTAATGATGTTTTAATAATTGTATTTATTTGAGTTTGATTTTCATCCACTGAAGAACACATAATTACTTATTGTTCTTTCAGGTTTTCCTCTAATTTTGTGTTCTCTATAAGTGGATTCAACAAGAACCTTTAGACAAGAACATAGAGAGGATTCTGGTGACCCACCTGTGACGTTCAAGGGGGTGGGGGGGGAATTAACATGAATAACTGTTCTGAACATCCTAATCAGGATGGCAAAAATGCAGCTTGGTAATGTTCTGTAAAATCTATGGACTTCTCTAGCCAAATTTTCACCAGTGATGCAGTGGGATTTGTTCAGTAGTTGAGACAGACACCAGAATGTGGTGTGACATTCACAGCATTTTGGTAATGTGCATGCAAAGAAATGTACTTAGTGTGCATGCTCACTCTTGAGTTCCTTGAGGAATAGATGTCAGCATAAACTATCCAGTCTTTTGGAGACTCTTTCTTATTCTCACATCCATCTTTCATGATTATGGCCTTAAATTAATTAAGTCCTATGAATTAAGAACAAATATTTGGTTAAGGCAAAAATAATAATAATTACTTAACCCTAATAGACATATTTTTAAATATGCATTCAGCACAACTGTGCCAAGACTACCCTGAAATATAATGCAACAGACCTGAGTATATGAAACACAACTGAGTTGTACTGTGAACCTCTCGGTGTAAGACATGTAAATCATTGAATAATGAATTAAACTGCTTGGGCTAACTGGTCTAAATTTAGCTTGAAATATCCATGGCTATATGAGAACTAGTATATAACCTCTAAGCTGAAAGTGAATCTAGTGCTGAGTTGAGTACCAGCTACTGTTACACATATAAAACTTTCAGAGGAAAGGTTCTTGAATCACTGAAAACACTGTTTATCTGCAACAGTATCCACCCAAGTTATGTTGTCAAAGCTAGATCTTAGCCTGAGCTTATTACATCGTTGTGCCATCAACCCACTGACCACAGCACTGATTGCATAGCCAAAAGTAGCAATTTCAGGATTTTAGAGCAATTGATTGAGCGGTTTTAAACCAGATGTTTAGTGTCTGTCCCCTCACTTCCCAAAAACTTCCTTTTGTGAAACGATTTGAAAATCCAAACTTGTAGGTCATGTTGCAGCGGAGCCGTGATGAAGTGTATTAGCATTTTGATAGCATGCTGTAGCCCAGAGCCATCTCCACCTCTTCTCACTTTGGTTTTGCAGGGTGAGTTAACACAAAAGAGGGGTGATGGAGTATTGAATAGTCTCAATGACTTTTACAGCCAAAAATATAGAAACATCACATATTTTCACAATGGAAATGGTGGATTCCCTGTACAGTGAACCATGTAAATACAGTAACGGCATATTTACTCAAGTGAAATGAAGACTGCTGCCTTAGATTATGTTGTGTGATTACTACAGGCATGACTGGGATCTTGTGTCCTATAGTAATGTGCATACTGTATTGTGCCCTCTTACAAAGGTCCTTTTGTTTCAGTGGCTGGGGGGTCTGTGCACTCTGATCTCTCCCTTGTTTCCTCCTCCACTTCCCCCGTTACCCCCCCCCCCCCCCCCCCCCCATTCCACCCCCTTCTATCAAGCACCCTGATTCCCAGTTCAAATTGGCCCCCTGTTATTAATCCCAATCACCCGGAACACATCGACCACAGTGTACGACGAAAACACATGTGCCCACCGCCCCCACTCCTCAGCTCGGCGCACTGATTCTAATTAATTAATTACATCCCAGGTGATTTTACTTTGAGATGGAGTGGAGAAAAATAGAAGAGGGAAAAAAAAAAAAAAACTCCATCCCACAGGCACCACCAAATTGGCAACAAACGCTCCTGAGCAAAAGAAAAAAAGAAAAAAAGAAAACCCAGTTCATTACTTCTGGGAGAGTCAGCTTCTTGTAGCTACTTCCTAACTACTGCTCTGCTATCCAAGACCAAAATACACTGTTTCCCCCCTCCTGTTTTTTTTTTTCTAGCTTGCCTGTCTGCCACCCACAAAACCCTTTCCAAAAACACAGACAGGAACAACCCTGCAACAAATTGATAGCATATTTAGGTATTCAGGATTATATTTTGAAGAGAATGGATAGCACAAAGGGGGATATTGTGTAAATCATATTTCTTGCCAGAGTTTAACAGGTTAGCAGGGGAGCTATTTAGCATTGCACTGGCACTTTCTTAAATAAAACAGGACTGCATATCTGCTGTATCTCATTCATTTGAAAGTCAAAGGCTTTGCAAATTCTTTCATGCCTTTCCAATTTGCTTCCCTCCTCGTTCAGGATATTTCAGTCCCCCAACACTGAAAAACTTTTTTGCCTCTGACGTTATCGGAGTGATCTGCTGATGTGAAAATGTTTGACTCTGCACTTTTGTTATGCACCATGTTAAAATAATATCTATCAACAATCAGCATCTTCATCTGTAAAGTTCAATTTGAGCTGAATTTGACATTGTAGAAGTTTGGAGAGGTCTGAAACATCCTGCTGAGTAGAGTTTCAATCTGAAATGAAACGTGCAATTGGTGACATCTATGCCCGCAAACTTATTAGAAAAATAATTCTCATGTAATTTAAAATCAATATTTCTACATGGCTTAAATAATTGATGTGAACTTTAATCTTGGCTGATTGCTGAAAAATTTTATTTAATCGAATTATATAAACTTCACAATGACAGTCAAGTCTGCAAAATCGATAAAAAGACAAGATGAATTGATTTTAAAGTGTGTCATGTAGTGTGTCATAAACCACAGCATGTAACAAAACCATTTGGCAGAGAAAAATGTGGTTTTCTAAAATGGGTATAAAGTCCAGAGTAGCAGCATCGCATAAAACTAAATGTGTAAAATGTTATGGGCTGCACTTTAGGTACGCATTACTCCAGGGGTGGCGTGGGTGGGGGCTTCACAACCCAGCAAACATTTTGAGGTTTGCTGAGTTGTGGTCTCTTCTTGACATCGAGTCATTGTTGAAAAATAGATCCAAAATGAAAGCTGAACTGATGTTGCACATTAGCACAGCATCAGTCTGAGGTACTTCGTAATCATCACCTGATCATCGTTGTTAGACTTTCTAGCAAGAGAAAGTTTCTGTTTAAAAACTGTTTTCTACTATCCATATATTGATTAGAATAACACAACATTAAAAAAAAAAGGTTATTGATCAAAAGGATGAGAAAAAAGTATATGTCAGTGGCAGGCTTACAAAAAGGGGTAAATATAAGAGACCATTGTGTGTTCAATAATCTTATCTATATTTCTCACATTGTAAGAGATGATCTGACACAACCTCTATTCTACGTGGAAACAACATTAACATCAGTTTGCCTACGATTCAGTTTTTGGCACAGGACTGGGACCAGTTTTGACCGGGGAGATGACCTTGGGGTTTCAACCATGCTTGCAGGGAAATTAACTAAAAAAATGTTTGTAAGATTGGAAACAACGTAATTAATATTAAAATATCACTTTTTTTCTTTCAGAATGTTATCTTCACCAGTATATTTAAACTAGTTACTAATATATATATATATATATATATATATATATATATATATATATATATATATATATTTTTTTTTTTTTTTTTTTTTTTTTCCCACATGTAAAATTACAGTATTTTTTTATAATTTTTTTTAGTTGCTGAAAGAAAATTACAAAAATCACGCACGCACGCACACACACACACACACACACACACACACACACAATCTATATACAATTTTGTGTATAACTACAAAATTGTCATACTGTATCTTCAGACACAGTATGGTTCTTGTTGAGCATATGTTCCTATATAACACTCTACTGGTGTCTTAGTTTTCACTCAGAAGAAGCTAACCAGATCACAGCAACAGCCGGTATAGGCAGGTTGTATATTCACTATTTCTCTTCATGTGGATAGATGCCACCTACTTTTCTCACCTCTCTATGAGTTTGCAAAACGCTTCAGATGACCTGATAATCTCTTGGCATGTTCTTTTGCCCAGCCCTCCTCAGGAACTTCCTCACCTACATTAGCACCTACGGGGACTCTGGCAGGCTTTTACTACATGACAGTGCCAGGTCAGAAAAGACTGGAGACTGACCAGACAGGAAGGTATCTCCCCCTTTTGCCTTCTCCAAGTCAAAGTGAACAATGAAGGGTCTTCATTCAGATAAACAAGCTGGGTGTATTCAAATAAAGAACTTGGCCTCATTCTCTCTCTCTTTCTTTTATCCCTAATGGAAATAAAGCCATTAAAGATCTTGCAGACCACATGTGGCATCTGGTGCAAACATGGAAGCTTAATCTACGATGTCATATTTTATGGTATTGGTGAATAACACAAGCTGCCAGTTCTCTGTTTTGGCACAGATGCTATATTTGAAATGAATGCCATAAGTAATATTACACAGTAATGGAAAAGATTTTGTGGCTTTGGACTATATAGTGGAGAAGCTGCCTTTCTGCATAACCCCCAATACAATGAGGTCAGAGGTCAAAGCAAAGAGTTCCTGGATATTACAGCGATTTAGTGGTGTGCTGAAGGCCCCCAGAGCAGCTGTTTGTCATTATAACAACTTTAAACCAGGCCATGTTATCAGCGCTAAACAAAATCTAATCTTTAGACTTGAGTAAATATTAACTCTTATTGTTTAAATTAGCAAGTTACATTTCCCGGCACACCAGTGGCAACAATTTTTACACATCCGAGCTGGTCGGAAATTGTATGTTTTTGTCAATAAATAAGTGACAGTGTTTTCGACAGAGGGCACCATCACCCACAGTTTTTTTGACAGCAAGTCTAATCTGTCAACAGGTGGAATTTGAGAGGCTGTACAGAGCAGAAGCATATCATGACAGATGAGCTGCTGTAAAAGCGCGTCCATGCTGAAACGGGCCACAAATAACCAGTAGCTACTGTAAGTGTACACTGACACTCAGACTGTTTTCAAGATGTCAAATCTAAATCCTGTGAGACACATGAGAGTAGCACTGAGCTACTGGTTTTGCATAAGACAGGAGAGCATTCGCTCACAGTGCAGAACAAGATGGTAGAGGGTTTTAAGTCAGTATGAATCACACCACGGGATTACAGGGGAGCATGGAGCATGTAATTTTTCCACCTATATTGCTGAACTGTTCCAAATTTCAGGCTAAACCTTTGGCAGACTTGTGCAGGGACCCTGTCGTGACCATGATCTCCAACAGCGGAATGTGGAACAGAATGCGGCTCCATGAGGCCCGGATCCTGGACACATATTTATTTGCTCATTCATCACTTCTTGATGGCCTCTGACCTACTACTGTGTGTTTTTGCTCTCCTTCACTCCCAGGTTTACTTTTTTCTTTCCACTTAAAGAAATGCAAGGTAGATTCTCCACCAGTGACATATGTTGACATGCATTTACACATAGTAGACTTGTTGGCCTTCTTTCCAGGCCTCATACTGGAGCTGCTTTACCTACAAAAGCTGCTCTAGTTTCTGAAAGTATGTAGGAACTCAGATTAAAAACTGACTCCATGTCTGTAGAATTGTGTTTCAGATGTCCTTCAGTGGTGGTACTCCAGTGAATCCCTAGTGGGATACTCACTGGAGTTGTATGGAAAGGAAACAGATGTTGCTAGTTCCCAATGGAAACAAATATAAAAGACTAAGGTATATTGAAGTTTAGTGAAGGATAAATGCAAGAGTTTAATAAGGAGATGTGAATCCTCTGGTGAGACAAGACGATTCTGGGCGTAGTGTGCTGCTTGTAATGTGGAGACTGCAGGTGAAATTTCCACTGGAGCAGACACCAGACACAGTAGCATTGGGTTAAAAAAGTAGGCCTGTGACCAAAGACTTTCCAGTTGTGTCAATCAATGAGTGAAAATTAGCCAAAAAATGATAATGATGAAGGTGAAACCATAATCATCCAGTTGCTCTTAGTAGTCATTTACTGTTTTAGTTGAAAATATTTCCCGTGTTACGCATTGTTGAAATGTATGTTTTCAAAGTAGCTATTGGCATGCAATGAATTTTGCTGCATAACAGTTTCTGCCCCACTTTGATACCTTTTAAATAGACTGTAAATAGCAGGGATAAAATAGGGTTATGTACTATAGTCAGCTGCTGCACTGTGGAGCCATGAAACATCAAGCACTCTAAACATCTGCCAAGGGAGAGGCAGGAAGATTTGTGAGTCAATCTACTCTTAAGGGGTAAACTGCAACCATCTGCCTTTGAATATGTAAAGCATCTTACATCTCGGCATACTAACTGCATAAAATTAATCTTTGGATCCTTCTCTTCTGTTTGCTTCCCAGCAAACATTTTCTTGTTGAATAAAAGCTGGCAGAGCAGCCCATGCTAACATTGGAAAACCATATAGAGATGGAGAAGAATGAAACTTGAGAAGCTTGTAGTATAGTAGATTTAAAAGTGGCATTTAAATGCCTTTGCACTGGACATATAATGTAAAGAAATGTTTACCTATAATCAAATTCAAAGTTGTGTTCTATTTCTTAAAAGAAAAAAATTATTACAAACAAACTTGGAGCTTGTGATGATAAATGTTATTAAATAACAGCATATAAGCAATAACACTGTTTAAATTAACTTCACCTTTGTGTATTATGGGTTTTCTTGTTTTTTTTGGGCAAATTAATCTATACTATGATTATCACTATACTATGATTAAATATCATGGCTTTCATGCATACCTGTGTATCTTAACTCTCCTAAGCTGTAGAATTGACAAGTCATAAGAAGTGTAGTCTAGAGCTACTGAACAACTTTGACCAAATCAGCAGCTCCTGTCTCTGAGTATCAACAAAAGACAGATAGCTACTGCTATCAGTGACAAAGAGGCTTCCTTCTGGACATAAATTAATGGCACTGGCTTGACATCAGCTCCCGGGGTTAAGTCTATGTTGTCAACATGCTTGGGCATTCTGGAGACAAATGATGCCAAGAAGCCACACATTGTCTCCCAGCATCGCAGGCACAGTCACTCTTTGTTTCTTTGTAAAAGTTTCCCCTGAGAACAGAGCCTTAATGCTCAAAGAAAGAGTGTATGATATATAGATAATAAAAAGTAAATAAATAAAAAAAAAAATCAAAAAGTGAACCCTTCTTTTTCTTTTTTCTTTCTTTTCTTTTTTTTTTCTTATACAATAGATTATCACATTTGATTTTGATAAGGATGCTGGGGGAAAGAAAGATTTTAATTGTGGGAAACGAGGCAGTGTAATGTAGCATTTAAGGACATCATTATCTTGCCCTTGTTCCAAACAACACACAAAAGGGACTTAAAATTAAATTAATGTTCTTTTGATCACACTCAGATTTTCTTGTGAGATGTAGCTCAAGTTCCGGCAATTCAGACACAGTTAGTGAGTGACTGTCAGTGTTGGACAGAAGGAGAAAAGTTTTCTTTGAAAAGCTGATTAAAAGCGCTGCTTAGTCCACCAAAGGATTTCCTGACTTTGCCAGCATGCGTTTGATACTGTAGAATCTGTTGGTCCTTTTATAACAGATATTGAGTAAACCTTTTTTTTTTTTTTTTAACCACCAATTGTTTTTAACTAACTTTACACAATCAAATATAAAATTAATAAAAAAAAAGTCCACATTTCTCTTGGTGATTTTATGCCTAAAAACACACCAGCTTTTATACCTGTCAGATTATAATTAGTTTATTACAATTTATTACAGTTTATTGCAGGTTTGTTGAGTAATGCTGCCATATTTTCTTCATACACACAGAACTTCATTACGCCCTGTAGTCCAGTCATTAAATTTCCAAACACAAGACATATTTCATTGACTATGGATGAAACTGTTTTTTGTTTGATGTGTGTGTGTAATGCTGAGGTCACACAAAAGCGCCACAGAAACACTTAAATCGCAAGCATCGTATTAGTGGAAATAATTAATGTAGCACATGGTAGATATAGTTTGGGCAATGTAAGTTTCATCTAACTTCTAAGGTTGTTAGGGGGGGAATTAAAAACAAACGTGTAAGCAAAAGAAGAACACTGACTTCCCTGAAGGCAGAAAAGAAAAAGAATCCCTAATAAATACCCTCACATTCGTAATTTCTCAAATCTGGCAAGAAATGATATAAAAACTGAGTCATTTTCCCCGACGTAATCTTTTAAACTCCAGTCAATACATCACATCAGCCCAGAAGACAGGAAAGTGCGATCTATTCTTTGTTCAGCCTATTTCTTTTAGACATAACTGAGTTATGTTTAATATTAATATAAGATGTTGACAGCTTATCCCACACATCTTAAACTCACGTCCTGAGAAATAGTTTTCCTATTGTCTAAGCCTGGTCCCAATTAATTTTTTTCCACTGCACTTATTTGTCTGAAATATTCAGCTCTTGACAAAACGGTAAGATCCAAATGAAATTTGACTGATTTATACATGAACCTGCACACCATCAGAGTTTGGCCTCAGCGCATTTTATCTTGTGCTTTTCTTATGTTGTTGTTGGACAGGATCATTTGTCTTAGTTTGATTTATTATTTTAGGAGGAACTGGTCAGAATCCAGTAATCTCCAAACAAGAGGGAATTTATTTCTAATGTAACAAAGGCTATTGTGATCAGCAAACATTTATCTCTGTGTGTACTTGGTGTTGAAACCAACAGGTGCTTGGATTACTCCGCTGAGATTTCTATATCCCTTTGTGTTGTAACAAGAAAGGAATTAAGGGGCTGGGTTTCCCCGTGATTTAGTCAACTGACATGAAAAACACGCGGCCTCCACTTTAGCAGACATTTGTAGCAATTATACCCCGCCTCCTTATGGACCAAAGGTAATGATTTTCCAGTAAGACTGTTTAGACAAGCTGACATGCTGTGTAATATAGCATAAATATAGGATAAAATGTGTCCCTCTAATGTAAACATGGTGTATTATTTTTTAAAAGAACAGCAATATGAAGAAAATCAGGAGTAGATTTTAAATAAAATAACTATCCCCGAGTTACGTTTGATTGAGGTTGCGTTGCTGGACTGATGCAACATACTTAATACTGCTCTGAAAGATCTTTTTGTTATTGTTGTTTTGGGATTATCTTATTATCTACAGTATATAACTATATTTCTTGATGTAATCAGTGTTTAGATTGTCAGTGAAACAATGTTTTCTTCCACTGATTGTGGGAACTTCATGTGCTAAAAAGAAATCTTAGCACATCTGTTTAACATTTCCACCTAACTGCAAGATTTATTGTGCCCTACATTTTCTCCTTTTAGTTTTGCCTTTTTCTGTTCTGAGTATTACTTTCACAGAGTGTTTCAGGTTTGGGCAAATCACCAGAACAACAAATATTTGGCTTGTAACACATAAAACATACTGCCTGTAGTGTCACACAATGAATGAGGAATTGGTGTGGCCTTATTCTCAAAGGATTAAGGGAAAACAAAAATGAAAATCTTCCAGATTGTCACACATTTGATACTTATTTAAACGTAGTAGCAGCAGAGTGATAGTCGTGGCCTCATAGCATTAAAGTAGGTTGTAGAATAGATGCCTGCTGGCAATGTGGAGCTAGTCCCTGTGTCCCAGGGTCCTAGGGAATTGGTCTTTAAAAGGAAAGGGCCATTGGCAGGGTATGAGATGTGCTCAATCGCAGAATCTGACCTGGTAAAAATGGGAGCTACACTACTGTCACTCTAGGGTCCCTCTCCAGGGATGGATTGTAATTATAAGAGCGAGGGCCCTGGGGCCCCATCACTCTAAGAGCTACCCGCTAATCACAAATCACACAGACCTGGCACAGGAGGTGTCTTCCCTTAGAAACTGAACTCAAAAACCTTTAGCAGATAAAGGTCAGGCTCAGAGGTAATGCACATGTGATAAAGTGTCCAGGCTGTTCACTGTAAATGGTCTTAAGGCATATCCACTAAACATAGCTCAAGTTTTCTTGCTTCATGCTGTGAAGAAACTCTTAGCCAAATTCAGAGCATTCAGTGGAGTTTAAGAAGCCAAGCAACAACTTAAAAAGCAGCAGTTTTTCCTTTGACTTTAATAAGTTAAAGAACGCAATGCAAATCAGTCATCTTGCACGGCACCTCATAGGAACCTGGGTACACATTGTGAAATGTGTCTGAAAATAATTTGCAACTCGATTATAAATAAACTCTTGATTTCCTTGCAAATGTGCTATTTCTGTTGGTAACTATTAGAGTGACTAAAAAGTGGGAGGAGATGTGCCAACGCCGAAATGATTTTGAGTTACGGATTCAACTTCATTTGCTGCCTTGACATCATTCTGGAGACATTTTAATTAATCAATAATGAACTGTGTAGGCTTAATTTAACGAGACAGGTGGAGAGTTAATCTCTGATGAGATAAAAATGCACATAAATCAAAAGTGTGTAAAATTTTCACTGTGACTACTGTGAGTGTGTTTTCTCGGTGTCTGTGTTTTCTTGTATTTCTTTTTCTTTCAAGGCCTCAGGTATTAGTCCTACCCCTTACTATTTACTCCTCAGCTAAGAGTAATTCCCCAGCAACTTTTGATCTTCCCTGCCATCTCTCTTTGTGATTCCTCCCATTGCAGTCCTTTAACATTCTTGCAGATTCCCCTTCCCCTCAAACCAGAAGGACTTTCAAGGTCTGCTCAGATAACGTCACCGCGACTGTGCATCTGTTTCCAATTCGGTGCAATTAACAAGGCCAGCTTGAGAATGTTCCTTTCTATTTCATACCCCTCAATTTTTCTCCTTTTCTGCCTGTCTCACTTCTTCCCCGTCCACAACTCAGTGGAACCTGGCCATTCTTTACGTGTCACTCAAATCAAAACAACGTAGGATCTCTCAGCATATGTTTGTTTCTTTCCTTGGGTGGGCCACTTCATAAAAACAATCCTCCCGTGCTTGTCTGCAGCAGAACATCAGGTTGTTATGGTCTGCCTGAAAGATGAAACAGGTGTGAGAAAAGACACCTCAAAATGAAAATGAAGAATATACTAAAATGTGCTTAACCGAACTAGCACATGCCAGATATTCTTTGAGTGATGTGTACACAGCAGTTGTATTTGTGCAGTCTGGTCTGTGGCTTGGTAAAAGTTGTCTTGTATTTTTCTTGGTAAACGTACAATAACCCTCTAAAAAGCGCCTTTAATTTCTTGCTGAAATGTATGCTTTCCCAGTCTCCTTGCTCCACTTAGCTATAAATCCCAACCTTGTGTAGAGTGCTTCGAACTCAGATGCCAAAAGCAGGAGTCGAATATGTAGTATAGGCGGAAGCGTCTTATGTTTCTGGGTTTTCTTTTTTTTTCACTAAGCCAGGGTACAAGCCTCAGCAAAGTCCTTTGCTGCTTTTTCAGGAGGTCAACAGGTACAGCTGAGGCAAACTACTGGCCGGCAGAGGCTTAAACCAACAATATCTCTGACAATGACCAGTGACAGCTTTATAACTCTTTGGCCTTTACAGAGCACAATTTAAAGTCAAACTGCACTTAGTCTTCCCATGTTCTGGTAAACATTTTTTTTTAGCTGCTCTCAAAAACTTTGATGTAAAAAAAGCAAAAACTTTATTTTAAGTCATACTCAAAACACGTTATCATTTCTGTTTATCTTTTATATACCCCAAAGACTTACTATCTCTATAACAGAGCGTGGGCATACAAATGATTATCCAACTGTATTTTGAACGACAGCCAAGAGTGAGTGTACATCATATGCCTGCTAAAGCAGTGGTTACACTGAAGCTGTCTTTCCTCCTTCTTCTGGCTATCCCACAGGTTGTCAGCCAACAGCTGGACCACTGAAGACTATTCGTGTTCTGACAGAAGGGTCACCACTCAGTAAGGTCACCTTTTCTGTGCCATTTGTAATAATTAATTCCTTGATGATATGCAGTGACCCTTGCATCCCCAAATACCACACAGCTGCAAATGGATGCCTTGATGCACATCTGTGAAAAATGTCTAATATCTCCTTTGTGGCAAATATATAGACAGTGGGCTCAGGGCATATCAGTCACAGCAGTCATTTGCCAATGGACATACCCTGGTTTATACTAATTTTTGACTGTAATGGGGACGGTGATTTCCAAAATGAACTTCATGTCAGAGTCACCGTGACTTGAAACCAGCAGTTGAACCCGTAGCATTATTGGGAAAGTATTCACTGAGGTCATAGAGCAGGAGAGCTGAGGGTCATTTTTCCAAAGACTTCTGCGCAGCTGGTAGTCTTTGTGCAACCACAGGAGTCGCCCCACACTGGTCATTAAAAAGAATGGAGTTTTAAAGCTTTGGAGAAGTCAGTGAGCAACAGCCTATTTATACCACTGTCTATAGTTACACCAGGGTCACAATGGATAACCTTAGTTATTACTTATAGTGCATAGATGTGTGGACCTCTTGCCAGTTCAATCTGTGAAAACATCAGGCACTTTTAGTGTTTGTTCTTTAAATGTTTGTTGAGTTTGGACATCTGAAAACTAACAAATGCAATTTGAATGCACTCCCAAGGACCCACACTCCTCCTCTCAGCTCAAGTGGCTGGTAATCCAGTATAGAGTTTGTGTATTTGTCTAACACCGGTAGCTTAGGGCTTTACACATAAATTATGCATAACCAATGGATTTTATTTAAAATTAATTAGCCTGCCACATAGCTGTGGATTGTTTGCCAATGGAAACAGTATGAACTGAGGGGAGCAGGAGGTAAGAAAAAAAAAAAAAAAGAACCAGTGTGATGGCAGCTGTGACTCCATGGTTCCTCCACTGCGCTCCAGGAGAAGATTAATAGTTAATGGAAGGCCTTTAGGCTGTGGAAATACCCCTAGTGGCCCTATCCCTGTTCTGGGAAAATTTGTGATTATTGTCAAGGTATTAGAGTGTCACAAAGCAAGCCCTCTTCTTGCATTTGCCAACCTGAATCTTAATTTCTTTGGTACAAAAAGAAAAAAAACATGCACAGTAAAGCTGAGTATTTATATTTTATTTAGTTTGTGGCACAAAATCCCGTCTACTTAACTTCACACAACTGAGGCTTTTTTCCCTGACTCCCTTCTTGCCATTTGCTTATATGAGCTTTACATAGGGAGAGAGTGAGGTCAGTTTTTCAAACATGGCACGTCATATTATCTCTGGCAAAGCACGTTGAATCAGCCTAAGCAATTAACTTAGGCTCAGTGCCACAACACAAATCATCAGACTCATTCGGGGTCGTGTGGATTCTTCTCTCTAGGCAATTACCCTCCTTCATTAATTAAAAATTCTAATCAGGATGTTGGATCGATAGTATAAATCACGTGTGCTGTAAATCAGCAAGGGAAGTTGCATCTTACTTCCAACGCCTGCATTGACAAAGTAATCAGCCAAACTCCTGCGAAGGATTAGTGGAACATGATTGACGCGCTTATAAATCGTCCGTGACATTCTGCTAATGTACAGAGCACACACCAGGAAAATATCATGTCAATACGCTGTGAATTATCTAAGTATATATACAGTGGTATGAATAGCATACCGTATCAAACAAACTAAGTGAAATATCTAAATATTTTAATTGTGCAGACGGTGTTATGTTTTATACAGGGAAAGACGGTTAATATGTGAAGGATGTGTTACTTATTGATTTAGATCAAGATATTTCTTAGAAAAAATTCAGATAATATAACTGTTATGTTAGAAGTTTGTTAATATATAACCATAGTAAAATATGGCAGTGGGTGA
This sequence comes from Archocentrus centrarchus, assembly GCF_007364275.1. NCBI lineage: Eukaryota > Metazoa > Chordata > Actinopteri > Cichliformes > Cichlidae > Archocentrus > Archocentrus centrarchus. The sequence continues at coordinate 16,639,975 of NC_044349.1, read as the reverse complement.
AAAAGCCCAGTGATATTTTTTTCTTGCTGTTAGTAGATCATCAAGTGCTGGTCAGTTCCAGCTCTTACCTCACAAGGGTAAACTCTAGGGGCCAATTATTCTCTGGCTGAAAGAAAGTTATTTTTCCATTTTTCTACTATGTGTATTTGACATATGCACATACAGTACTGTAGGTCAATACAGACCCACACTAAAATACGCACACCACCAACCTTGCCCAAACACACATATACATGTGTGTACACATATGCCTGTGGATGATTTTTAAGACACGCAAAGAACAGAATACAGTTTGTCCTCTTTTCTTTCCAATAACACATTTGTTTGTGGTCTTACAGTCGTGGTTTGACTGAGAAAATATCCCCAGTAAATGTTGCTGTTGTTCTTAGGTCAATTTGGAAGGAAAATGAAGTCATTTTGGATCCCACAAGAAATCAACATAGACCCAATATTTCCCTCTCATTAGCAAGAAAATGAGTAGGAGGAGACGGTGCTGCAAGAGTTGCATTCTGTGGCTGATTCATTTCAACAGGAGGTGAATTACAACTGTGGTGTAGTGTTTCCTCAAATAGTGTCAGCATACAGCAATATCTAGTTACTGTTTCTTGGTTCATACTTAACTCTGAGGTCATGTGGCTTGCAGAAAATTTGATGCCGTGTACAAGCTTGGCCACAGGAAATGATCCGAGACAGACTGCAGGTGTCACTCCCACCAGTATAAAGGACACTAAAGCACCAGCGGCATTAGTACCACATGGCCCCGCATTGATTTACAGAATAAGACGTTTACTTCCTGCAGAAAAGTCATCAATAGCTTTTCTCTATCCACCTCTGGCTAATCCTCTTCCTGCTCTACCTTCACTCTCAGGGAGTAGAGCACATTTCTGGGTTTAGCCTGCTGAGTGCCACAGGAAAAAGTAGCTAACTCAGTGCAGTACTGTTATATGTGAAAACAACAAAAACAAAACAAAACAGGAGGTACAAAGCAAATAAACACAGCTCGGCTACAATATATGTGGCTTCAGCAGTTAGTGGCAGTACTGTATGCTATTTTTCAGCATTCACAGTTCTAGTTTTGTGTGCTGCTGTTGTGATGCACATTTGGTTGCAATTTGTGCATCGTTTCTCAGCTTTTCCTCTTTTACACCTTCGGTGTATGTTTATGCACGTTCGTGACCGACACCCCTACATAATCTTAGTGTAAAATTTGCACCTTGCTGTATTTCTTATGTGGTGGATGTTTTGAACATCCACCACATAAGAAAGAGCTCAGTTTTGTATTTTTCTCTCCCTCTGAAATTTCAGCAGGCCAGAATGAATCTTTAGTGTGAATTCTATTGCTGTATTGAAAAGAAAAAAAAAAAAAAATCACTGATGTTTGTGTTTTTTTACAATGTAATTTTTCCCATACACATTTCCTGGATAACAAATGAGGACAGATTGTCTGAATTTGCGTGGCATGTCCCTTTATTTCTTCCAGTAAGCTCTTGTCACAATACATCATCGATATGTATAGACATTTACTGGGCCAGCCCACATTTTTTTTACAAGTCCTCTTTGTTTTCCAAAATAAATATGTGTTGCTCCCATTAGCTGAGCTGGAGGGAAATCTTTATTTCATTATTTTAAATGCTTTTTTCTTCCATTTAATCAGCACCATTGGAGTGCTGTTTTCTGTCACATATTTGGCTGTTTACTATTTTTCTGTTGCATGTTTCCGCTCGACTAATGCAAAGTTGTCTTGTGTACTAGCCAGGCATACATACACACGCTTATTCCAACTCAGGACTAAGTTTTATTGATTTGATTTCTCTTTTTTTTTTTTCTCGAGCAAAAACGAATGCCACACAAGGAGCCATCAATAAATCAGGCTTTTTTTCAGTATCAGCAGCAGGGAATTTCACTGGAGTCAAACCTGTGTTCAACTAGCTGATTTTCTTTTAAATTTATGGCATTGCTGATAGCATGTCAGCTGTTGCTGAGGTGCTGTATATCACATTACCAAGCCTATTGACGATAAACAGAGCTGCAGAGCTGGAAGGCAGCAGCTGAAAGAAAAGTTAGTTGGGTCTGAGTCATACCTAGAGATTGTTTAAAATTAATCTGGCATGGTTCGATGCTTAAAATCCATCTGAAATATATATTTTTTTGCTCTCTCTCAAAACACTTCGCTGCTTCAGGCATCCTGTCAGTTTGATCTATGACCTGAATGATGAGGTCCTTCTTTAGCATCTGTGGTGTAGGCCAAAGTTTTTGTGGTTTTCATCCATAATGCTCATCCCAGTTCTCTAGTACAGTGCATCAAGAGCTGCACATTAAGCTAAAAGCACCCTTTTGTCTAAAATGGTGGGAGAAGTCCTCGACGTACTTAAAGATAGTTTATGATGTAATTCTGAAAACATGTCAAGTTCAAACAGTGCGGTATGCAGCGTTAAAAAAGAGCTTCACGTGTTATAAATACATAGTGAGTCAGAGCTTAGCACAGATGTATGTTCATCCAAAGCAGACACATAACTATGCTGCAAATGGCCCTTCATTTTTTTTTTTTTTTTAGAGTGGAGGACTTGACCCATTGTTTTGACCTGTCTTGCTTTTAATTGCTCACAGTTTGGATTATGTGATTGTGACAGATCACAGAGTGATGCCACGCCACCTCTGTAGCCCCTCAGCTGAACTTTACAAATTGTAACAAAGGTGAAAAAAAGAGCATTCAGTTTTGCCCCCAACAGACAGAAACAGCAGCTGTTTCCAATCCCTACAGGAAATCTGCAGTGAGTGATGTTTAGAGGACTAGCAGAGCATATCAGTGACACAAGACAAAGTTGTTTTGTAAAAACAAAAATGCTCAAAGCGAAGGAGAAAGAAGGGGAAAAAAAGATCTTCCACTCTGTCATTTTCTGAAGTGGCTTGAGACATTGCCAAAGAAATTCCCTCAGACATAACAAGGGTTTATGACAGGGAACTGCCCTATGAAACTTCCCATGCTTGATGTTCTCCAGTGTAGGCTTTGCTATGGAGCTGCAGTTTTGTTCATATTTATGTCATATCGAAGTTCACAGACACACTGATTGTTATCTATGAGGGAAGAGCCATTTCAGCCCTGAATCTAACAAGGTTACCATACTGTGGCTGTCAGCTAAATGGTGACGGGTGAGGGTCACAGGCAGCACTGTAACCCCGAGTCTCGAGCAAACAAAGTGATGATTTTAAATGGGCCAGTCTTCCTCTGAGAACACAGGCCAATTGTTCTGCAACGCTTTCTGTCTGCCTTTTGTCTGACTTTCACAGACCTCCATCACTGAGTTATGTGAGGAAAACGCTCGCCGTGATCACAGAATAGCTTTTTTCTCGGGAGCCACGAGTGCATTTCACAACAACGGCCAATTGAACGAGACTGAACTTAAAATGAAACACCATAAAGGAGCTACAAAAACATTTCTCCTTTAAAAAATGAAAGCCCTAGCAATTTTTGCAGAAGATATAGAAATAACAAATGACATGCCACCTCTATATTCATGAATTATATTTAATGCTCAAGGTTTTTTTTTTTTTTTTTTTGGTGTACAAATGCACGCATGACTATCATTTCTCTCAAGGTTGCTTTGCCATTCACATAGTGATGCCTTGCGTGTGTTTGTTGTTTCAGAGAAAGCCTTTAAGTCAAGCTGGTGCATTCCAGAAAATAATAAAAAAGTATTAAATTGAGGTATTTAAATTCTGTCTGTTTATATTAAATTGTGCAGATAAGTGGAATCCAGTCATTCTGCAGTGCACACTTAGTCAAATAAAGAATTTATTCAGGCATTTAAACATTTTCCATTATCATTCTGACTAATGCACCGCTAGCCTGCCCTGGATTTTAACAGCCTCTCTCACTACATATACAACAAGGTCTGCCAAGAGAACACTCTGAGAGGTGACGACTTGGCAGTTGCAAATAGCAACCTGTGACACCAATTCAACAGTAATACATCAAAGGAAGCAACATTAGAGCTGCAAGGGAGAAATTGTACAATGGATGGCAAGAGTGTAATGTCTAATATTTAATGTAACAGTAGAGTTAATTGGTTGTGATACAGTAGATATAAATTACAGTGTGTTTTGGGAGATTGGAAGTTCTGATTATGTTAATTTCTTTTTTGCCATTTGCTCTCGCCACTTTATCAAAGTTGACACAGCTTCTGCAGCTGAGGAACTGTTTACAGTTCTTTTTCTACGCCATTATTTTTTTCAGCATCTCAACACAGATAAACCCAGAACGAAAGCATTTAGTGATTACAGAAGCTCCGAATCGCTGCTAAATCTGCATCCTCTGCAATTAACTTCCAAGTCTCATTCGTAACTTATTTCATTGGTTAAGCCTTTGTCTCAGCTTTCTATCCCCGACTCTCAGCTAATACCTAAATTGCAGCGGGAAAAACTGAAACTATGTTTTTCTGAGCTTGTCTCTGTCTCTCTGTGCAAGAGTCTGTTTGGAATCACTGCAGATAAGAAAATTAGAAGTGTATTTACTCATCATAAATCTTCATCTGTGGTTTACCGCCATACAAATTCAGAGAAGGTCTTCTATTAATCAGCTGCTGCATACACTTAAAGTCTCTCAGGATCCTTAAGCTTGTTCAAGCAGTTTTCATTTTCTGCTTGTTTCCTTGTGCCTGCACTTTTACAGCAGCCTTCTGCTGAAATTTTAAGAATCCATTTCTTACAGGTGTTTCCAAGGACAGTGCACTTAAACACTCAGACTGTTTGTGTCTATTGAATGCTTGATTGAAATTCTGTTTACAAAACAGGCAGCCAGTAACAAGTACATCCACTGACTTCTTGCCTCTGAACACACATCCTATACTTAGTTTCCCGCTTTCTTAAAAAAAACAAAGATGCGCCACTTCACAGTCACATGCCAGCGCCAAGAATAATGACGAATAGCACAATCTTCTTCAGCGCGGGTTATCTCTGCCTCACAGTCCTCCAGATTCTCCTTTAATAATCAGGCTTATTCTCAGAGGAGAACACCTTTTGTTGAAACAAGCTGTGTTCCTAATAAAGGCGTTGCAGCAGACTTTAGAAAGCACAGACTTTTTTTTTTCTGTCACTATTAACATTGCTTACAGCTGCTGGTAGCGTCTCATGTGTTGCAACTGAAGTAACTCCATGGCAGCTTCTCGGTGTTGTCATGTTGGAAAATTTACAGGAAATTTTGTAAATGGATGTGTGCGTTTATGTGTACTCGGTGCTGAACCTACTGACTACAAGCTCTGCCATCGATGCTCGTCGGTGTACACTGACGCTGTGCAGACTGGGCTGATAGAACAGAATGACCACTCCACTGCAGAGAGAAAAAGAGCGTGGACAAAACTATCACTGTGATTAACTGTAATGATTGGGGGTGGAAATGGGTGTTTAGAGGGTTGTGGAGAGGATGAGGGCCACGTCTGCCAAATCTGGAGGGGCGGCGTGCCACATGCAGGCCTCTGTTGGCTTGGGTAATAGTCCCCATGTGTAGTGCACTGGGCCCTATCCCACAAGGTACTGTGCTCACAGGAGGCCACTTGAAAACCTATCTGGATGTATCAGCAATCAGAGTCAGAACAAGCACACAGGAGAGTAATCTGTTCCAGCTTTTAGAGCGTGCCAGGGTTGGAGGAACAGAGATGAGACTCTGTATGTGTGAGAGTGTGTGATTGGAGGGGTGGGAGACTTATGGCTTCATTTGGACAGGGTCATGGTTAGTCAGATGGCAAAAACATGCCTACCCCCAGTGCAGACTTACACACATATTACGCATTCACACACACACACACACACAAACGCCACTCTGATTCCAGTGCACATCTTAGACACAACCCGTCAGATTTGTAAGCAGTGCTGGCAGCCTGTGGCATAGCCGCATCATTAAAATCCCTTCAGCAACTGAGTTATAGGTGGTTTGTTGACTTCCAAGGACATGTCATGGGTGGTAGGTAATGCTTAAGATCCAATAAGGTTTTTGCGTCAAGCAACAAATATGCAGAGACAGCTCTAACCATCCAAAGAAATCTCAGACATGGCAGAGACCAATTTTAATCTTTCCCCCCGCAGTAATTCATGGAGTTTTACAACTGCAAGTACCTCGCTTCCATTCTATTAACAATAAAAACTAAGAGTTTAGCTGATTACCGAGAGAGTTTTAAAAGCTCCACAACACACCTCGATTTGTCAGAGAAGTTTGGTTTTCCAAACTAACAGGATACGTCAAGTCGGTGTCATTCCACGCCTTCTTCAAGGAGCTGATAAAGAAGATGTTTAAAAAAAAAAAAAAAAAAGAAATGGTATAATCAGTATGCAGTGACCCAGAGGAGGTCATGCTAAGCCTTGGGGAGTTGACTAATGAAAAGTCCAATCAGCACAGCAGAGGACGATTAGAAGGAGCCCCAGGCTGCGATGGGGAGTTGGAGGGAAGAGAGAATAACTGCAAGAGGAAAGAAGGATAAAATGAATGAGAAAGGGATGAGCAGAGAAGAATATGCAGTAGATGCTTCCCACAGACACATACACACAAACACACACTTCTTCCCATGATACTGGTAGAGTGCAGTTGCTTGTGGTCAAGCTTAAGTTGCAAAACAGAGAGGCTAAGGGGAAAAACATGTGTTAGTACTTTGTCTTAGCATCGGTTAATGATGGGGAATAATTGGTGTTACTTTGTATTCTTGAATTTATTGCTCTTCTGTAGCTGATCCTGTAATGAAAGACTTATAATTTAGTGAGCTTCAGCACACTGCCGTTTTTCTGCTTCAGGTCATTAGATCAGATTCGTTTGGTCTCTGACAAAAATAAGGAGAGAAAAAGTAATAAATTTAGAATTTAACAGATGATATATTTTTATAGACATGCTCCGCTAAAACATTTGGGATTTATTACAAGATTTGAAAAAAGAACATCATGACACAGCGTGGGAAGTCATTTTCTTCACGCTGTTAATAATCCAGTGAAAGTCAACTGAGCAGACTTGTTCTTTTTTCCCCCTTTCTTTCTTTCTTTCTTTCTTTCTTTCTTTCTTTCTTTCTTTCTTTCTTTCTTTCTTTCTTTCTTTCTTATTTTTTTTTTTTTTTTTAGTTTTTTTCTTGTGAAGTTCTACTCCACATTTACACCTTAGGAGTTGCCAGGACAAGTATAGCCAAATGGTGGCCACTAAGAAGTTAGGCCAGCCAGATTGATGAATCTGTGACCACAACAAAGCACCACATTTGGCTTCGATTGCTGCAGCCTGTGCGAGCTGGCCAGGCACGCTTGACCATTTTTGCACTGTTTCATTTACTAACTTGTATCCTATCACCTGCAAATGATTGAAAGTGTCAACTGTTAGAACAGGGAAGTCAAAATTAACTTTTGGGGGTCACAAGTCAAACTGGCTACTGTTAAATTTATTAACATTGCTGGTCACTTTAAATGTCTTCCACTCTAAATGGGCTTTCTGCAATACGTTTGAAAAGGATACAATAACGAAGTTCTAGTAAGAAAAGAAAATGTTATATAAATGTAACCAGTTTTGTCTTTCTAAGGTATTTTCCTCTTCCATGAGATCAGAAATGTTGCTTTGGTCAAAAACGTACCATTTTTCCAGTATCAACATGTCAGTTTCAGTTTTCCAGACAGTGTCTTTAATCATTTAGTTTTTTCTTCCAATTGCAAATCTGCTGCTAATACCTTTAGGGTACTGCTGCGCCACAAATCTGTCCCAGATCTCCACAGCAGCTAAAAAACTTGCTAGTTAATGTTAAAGACAAATACAGTTTCCTCCCTCTACAATTAATGGGCACCGCATTGATTGTTGCAGATGCCAACTGTAACCATTTATAACGGAGCTTGAGGTGCTCCAGACCTGCTGCAGTTTTCTCCTGAATGATAGGCGTGGCCACTCAGGCAAAACCTCTGCATCAGTGCTGGAATAGAAGAATTCAAAACAGGAATAAAGTTTTTTTTTTTTTTTCAAAGTTTTCTCACCCTTTTAAGCTGATGCAGCATCTCTCTCTGTGCCATCTAAGAATCTCTGAGCTCCTCTACTGATATATTATTGAAATGCAACCCAGCCGTTCCCAAAAGTTATGAAAAACACGAGGTACACGACAAGCCGAAACTGCACCAAAGTTCTTGGTGTGTGCCGCTGTTGGGTCATTGCAGTTAACATGTGCTGGAGCGAGGCACTTCAGTTACGTCTTTGCAGCAACTGAGTGGCCAACTGAACATAAAAGGTTTGACTCCTGCCCATGAGCAAAGGTTTCTACAGTTATTTGCTACAGAATCCAGAATCAAAATCCAGAATAACATCTTTTGACTGATAAAAATCCAGTATCAGGAAACTTACTTCTTAGTCTGATTCCACCAAGAGCTGTACATGTGCACAAGCAGGATAACTTCAAAGCCTTGTTCCTGGCCACACATTACAGTCTTTCAACTTGGCTGAAAGATACACAGATGATGACAATAAAAGTCTGCAGATGAGGAATGAACATTATCCTTAAAATTACACATGCCTGGTAATGATTACAGAATTTTTTTTTATTATAGTTTCACTATCCAGACACCGTCACCCTTGAAGCTGTGCTCATACTGTAAATGAAGCCATCCTGCACACAATAGGAGGGTGACATTCCCAATTTCTGTTCTGCTCCTTTTCCTTGAATTGCATGCATTTTTGTCTTCATGTCACTTACAGAGTCATTGGATTTCAAATGCAATTTGTGCTCAAGGCAAAAGCACCTAAACTGAGACTTCCTTTTGCTCCCTTTTCAGTCAAGGCCTTATGTTGGTATTGATTAAAACTGTGTCTTTTTGTCTCCTGCCAGCATTTTCTACAGCTTGTTGTGAGCTGAGAGAAGACAGCTATAGAAAATAAATAGGGAAAATGGTGACTAAATCCAGAGGATGGAGAATGTAAGCTCTGGGTTACTCTGCCATCCAGCCAGTCAGGGAAACATTTGACTTCCCTCCCAAGGCCAGATGACTGGAATAGAGTTATTATATAGCACAATATGGTGTCTGCTTCCCTTGCAATCTTTTTCCACTACGCCCAGCTTGCTACTTCTACTGCTGCTCCCTCCTCCCTGCGGTGGCGTTTGGTTTGAAGGGGTCCTGGGAGGCATGGCCAGTCTGCTTGCTGCCTGGGTGTAAATCAGGAGGGGGTCAGCCAATAGAACCACATCTGTAACAATACTGTCAGGTTAATGTGGAGTCATTTTGGAGGAGAAGAATTTGCATCTGGGAACATCTGGTGGGACATTTGGAAATGCCTGCAGTCGGTCTCACAGTCGTTTTTCTTTCGTTGTTTCACATTTTCTGACTGTTAGCTGTTGCTCTTTCTTTCAGTTGATTCCTCTTCATTTCTGGTGCTAGACATCATTTTGATCTTATCAACATTTAAATAACTGTTTATGCTTCTGTTTTCTCCTTCCTTGTCAATTTTCATTTTTTTTTACCCTGTTTCTGTCTCACCATCTGTTTCTTTCCCCTGGTTTTCACTTTATTTCCCTCCATTACAACATCTCTTTTTTTTCTTAACAGCCCTACTTTGGCAAACGTTATTCAGACTTTCAGAGAAGCTTGGGGATTGTAAACAAGTGTCTCCAACACTGTGCAAACTTTAGTTGGTGCTGACATTACAGCTGTGACACACAGCCCACAACCTAGTATAACAAGGTATTCAACAACCTGAGATATACTTTGCTGCTTATCACACTGAAAGAAAAAAATCTGTAATTGGAAAATATGCTGGTAATTTTCTGCCTGTACATTACTGTCTTTTTATGGACATTTATGGGTATTTCCATATATGGTAAATGGTAAAATTCAGTGTGTGGTTAAAAAATACAGAAAAAGATGTATAATAAAAACAGTATAATAGTAAAATAAATAATTACCAAGTTAAATTATTTAAAAATTACTTCATTTTAAAAGAGTACATTGTACTATTTATTTATTTATTTTGTTTGTTTGTTTGTTTTTGTGTGTGTGTGTGTGTGTGTGTGTGTGTGTGTGGTGGTGGTGGTGTGGGGGGGGGGGGGGGGGGGGGGGGGGGCATGCTGTGGAGGAGAGCCAGCGATTAATAATAACTAATGATTAAATGCAGAGCGAGGTATAAACAGAGTGAAAAGAGGCAAGTGAAAAAGAAACACTCAGTGCATCATTGGAAGCCCCCAGTAGCCTAGGCCTATTGCAGTATACCTAAAGAATGGTCCTGGGTTCAGCCGTAACTATAAGCTTGATCAAAAAATTACGTTTTAAGCTTAATCATAAAAATAGAGAAGGTGTCTGTCTCCCAAATCCAAACTGGGAGCTGGTTCCACAGAAGTGGGACCTAAAAGCTGAAGGCTCTGCCTGCCAGTCTACTTTTAAGTATTTGCTTTAAGCTGTTATCTGTTTTAAGCATTACATTTGTGAGTTATACCATGGACTTAAGCACTTCTGATTTGAGGCTTTCTTTTTCAGAGGAGCCACAGTATCCAGAGGCATATGCAGTGAGGATGTAAATATACTGATGAGATAATTGACTTCTGTGGGAGTAGAGTTTAGGTAGCTGCTCTGCACTGCGTTAGCACGTGGCATTGAAGAAGATAATAGTGGAGCAAATATATCCTTAAACTTAGTTATAACAATTTCGGAGAAGGCAACTACTGTAATGAAATTTATTCCCCACTACTGTGTAATCCATTATTGTAAATTTAATCATTATTAAGAAATACTAAGACAGGAAGGGTTTTAAGGAAATCTTGTTCTGTATATCAGAACAAGATTTGGTGGGCTTTGCTGGGTCCTTGGTTGATTAAGCTGGAGTGGACGATTGCTGCTACTCCTCCTCCTTGGCTTGTGCTTCGAGGAATCTGACAGTTAGTATGACTAAGGGGTGTTGATTCTTTTAAATTAACACATTCATCTTGCAGTAACCAGGTTTCTGTAAGGCAGAATAAATCATTATGTTGATCAATTACTAAATCATTTACTAACAGGGACTTAGAGCAGAAACCCAATGTTTAATAATTCACATTTAACTGTTTTACTCTTCTGTGCATTGGAGGGTGTTAAATTGTTCTCTCCTTGTTAATTTTTTTGCTTAAATCATTTTCTTGCTGATTTTTGGTTTGTTTTCTGGTGGTCTGGGAGCAGACACTTTCTCTATGGGATGAAGTTTTGGGGGGATGACAGGAGGAGAGAAGCTGCAGAGAGGCATATAAGACTGCAACTCTGCTTCCTGGTCTCAACCCTGGTAGTTACACTTTGGTGGGTTTAATAAATTTGGCTTGATTTCTAGAAATGAGAGCTGCTCCATCCAAAGTGGGATGGATGCCATCTTTCCTAACATCACCCCCCCACCCAAAAAAATAATAATCTTTAAAGCTCACATAAGCACAATTCTTAGCAAGAAACCACCAAGAGATTTTACACTGTAGAGTACATGCTAACAGACTGAAATTATGACCCCTAAAAGTGGGAAACTACACATAAACACATCCAGATTTTAGTTTCTCGCTAAATGGATTAATTGGCTTAATTGTCATTTATGACTCATCATGAAAGCAAATTCATCATAGAGCAAAACAGAAGAAAGGTCTGGTCAATTATGCTTAACACTGACGCTATCAGCACCTCTAGTGTATTCACTGTTAGTCCAAGAGCCTGAGGCACCAGTAGTTAGACTGGAGAGAAGCTCAAACATAAGTGTCCATGCACAGGAGACCAGATGCTGGCTGTTTTTAATGTCAGTGCCATTAAGCTAGCTCCCCTGGCATTCCTTGGATGCTGTGCTGCCTGTTGCCTTAGGGTGAAGGTCATTGCATTTAATACGGTTGGGGTAAGGAGCAAAAACAAGATTCAGGTGAGTGAAATGTGTTGCTTCTGTACAAATAGCAATAGTGATATTCACCTGATCAGATCAAATTACACCACCAGAGACAGTAACAACTTGAAAATAAAATGGTGATTTACCAAAAAAAAAAAACAATAAAAAACATAGACATAGACAGACATTGGCAAAAATGTCCATTAAAAATTAAAAAGCAGAGGGAAATTGGAAAAAAGAACAAAAGTAGAACAGATCACTTTGTCACATTAAGTGGTATGCCTAAGTTGCCTAAGTACCAATAACACTGACCTGAACCATATATGGGCAGGAAAGGGATTAAAGAAGTAAAAGATGTCTGCTGTTTTTAGGAAACATAAAAAAACAAAAAAGTTGAAAAAAAAATGTGGAAAGTGTCTGCACAACTTGCAAAATCAGTCAGCATAAATAAGGGGAAGAGAAGCCAAGGAGAAAAAAATAGTCATGTTAGCATTATGAGGGAAAGATTCTGTCTGTACATGGGTTAGGGTTATGTGAGTGCTGAAAAACATGCCTAGTACTGTACCGCAGCAACCAAGTCTTCGATGACAGACTATGAATACTCGCTGTACGTTTTGCTCTTGAAATATTGCCTGAGGCAATGGTTAGAGTTTTTCTTCCGACCCACTCAGTGCAAACCACACACAGAGTGGACAATATTTAATCTGGTCTGCAGCATGCAGAGAGTAGAAACGCCTTCAAGTGAAGCAGAATACGAACACGCTTAAGTGGAAGAACATAAACATAAACATAAAGGGTTAAACAAATAAACACAGAAGCACAGTATAACTAGCATTTATGAAGACAGGGGTAGACAATTAACCTCGAGCTAAAAAACAAGCTTGGCATAAGACCGTCCCACAAGAAGGAAAGCAAGATAGTGTCTCAGAGCAGGCTGAATAGTATCACACTACAACAACCGCACTGAGTTGATAGCATTGTGAAAGTTAATAATTATAGTAACTACCAAGGGAATGTGAACTATTTTAGCTGTTTACAGCAAACATACAACCAAACACTCACTGAAATGGAAAGCAATAAATCATGTTTTTTAAGCATTTTTCATCATATTTTTCATAGCTTTTGGATGGAGATCAATAGGATGCATATCTTTCAGTGCTACACCATGCTGAAATAATTTATCCCCATGCTAAGTTGCCATGATCTAACTATATAAAGTGACTTTGTGGGAATTTCCTCACACCACTTTTTTGTGGGCGGCTTCATGACAAGCCCACGGCTTTGAAGTTTTGCTGTATATTAATTAGAGAAGTAGAAACTCCCCTGTTTGTGCGTGCCCCTGGCTTGTCTGCAGTGGTGATCTAAGGGCTTTGTGCATCATGATGATGATGGTGAAGTCGGGGTGGAGGGATCACAAGTACCAAGTGCTCTGAAGAGAAAGATTCACAAGTAAATTAACTGTAGCTGTTGCCATATGAGTTGGCCTGTGTCAGTTGAGCAAATCAAGGCCAAGAAGTATTTTGATGTCAGCGCATTAAAACATCTTGAATGTGAGCGCTTTTTACCCTGATGACATAAACGGGAAAATGTTTGTTAATTGGAAAAATGAATACATTAATCTAAAAAACGTGAAAGATGTGTTTTTATCTAGAGGATGTGCCATAGGTAAACACCAAGGAGACTTGAACAGTGTCAGTTTGATTTAATTGAGCTATTTGAAGCTTATTCATTAGCAGAAGAGATCTTATTCCACAAGACTCGACTTTAATTAGTCAATTAAATTAAAGGCATTCATGATACACATTTAGCAGCTGCAAATGACACTCTTTCTAATGGCAGTTGATAACAGCGGATAAGATTAATTGACTATTTTCATGTATGAATGGGAATAGATGAGATTCCGCTCTGCATTAGTGGCAAATATTTGCAAATATAAAAATATGTGAATAAGCAGTGGCTTTACTTTATTTAGCAACAGCCCCATCAGTTTTGACATTTTCATCATTTTTCTATAAGTCTCATCGAGTTTCTGCATTTAAGAAGCTCAAAATATGAATTATTTTCGTGATTTTGCAAAAACAATAATTGCCTTCAAAGCTTTGGAGCGCTTACAAGGTCAAAGGAAAATAACAACACGCTGTGCTTGAGATGTGCTCGAGTAAGTTGCTGACAGGAGCCATTGCGTGCCAGCAGTATTTCTGAATGCCAACCTGCTGAGAACCACATCCTAAAATGTACCAGCAATAAAATCATACAATAAATCTGGGTGACCAAGGCAAGGAGGAAATTCCTACTTCTGCTGTTGGAGAGTCAGAAAAAGATGGTGAAGTTGCACCCCCCCTCCCCCCTAAAAAAAAAAAAAAGGACGGGGGGAAGTGAAAACTCTTACTGACCTGGCAAAATAAGAGCCAAGCAAAATGTGCCACACATTATCAGTCCAGTGTCATTTGTATTAAAATTAAGAACTAAAATTAACTCTGTTCATGTTCTTCTGCATTTTTCATGGATTTTCTTTTTCTTTTTAAATCTCCATCTTGTTTTCATGACTGTAATGTGTCAAGCTCTAAATCAAGTCAGAAACACCAGCAAAGTCAGGGTATATGTGCTAGAGTGATCATATTAACAACAGCTACCATTAATGATGTGCACTGCTGTTGTAACCTCATTCAAACTTGAACACAGCATGCTTCACTCACCTGGAAGGCAGGCAAACCACGGGATGTTTTCAATAGGCATTTGTAGGATTAAGATGTAATCTGAAACAAAGTTGCTTGACAAAACAGAGGAAACTGGTAGGAAGATGTCTTGGATTAGTGGGGAAGGATTTCACGGGCAACAAAAATACTTCACCCCCTACTGTTCAAACAAGTTTGAGTACTCAATATTATGGATCTACAAAGTAAAATTATTGCTATTTTTGAGCCGCAATTGACTCTTTGTGTTCATGCCTGTGGACAGAAAAGGACTGTAGAGAAAGGCACTCAGAGTGGTGGGACAGGTGTCTGCGTTTGAGTGTTGTGTGGCAGGATTTGTGTGCTCACACTAGTCAGAAATTTAATTTTGGTAAGAGTGTGGTTTTTGTGTCAAACGCTGACCCCTGAGATGATGATGATCGGGGACACACGTTGGAGAAGCAGGTAATGAATCTAGAGTGCAGCAAATGTAATGACAAAGAGGACTGGGCTGAGGCGTCTGTGTGTGGCTTTAGCTGAACTCAGTCACTGTACTCCAGTGAGACACTTTGTTTTTTAGATCTAAATTTATAATGAATATGTTGCCTTACTGGCAACAAAATGTTTTACAAAGTCCATGAAGTCTCCAAACAAAGGAGTGGGGTTGTGATGGCGTATTTATTCATGGAGAACTATTTCAGTATGCAGCATTTAGTTCGGCATGAAAATTCCTTGGCTCTGCTCTACATATCCCAGATGCCATAGGGCTTTAATGTTAATTAACAAAATGCAAAGTTAGATGATGTCATATAGTAGTGTGAGATTATGACAGTTCTTATCTGCACTGCCATTGCAGTCACATATATAAAAGTCATGTTATTTAATTCTAATTGCCACAAGTAATGTTGGCTAATGTAAACTGAAAAAAAAATGCCATTAAATGAGCCAATTACCCATACAGCTGCTAAAGTTATGCGCTTATTCAAAAATATGTGGTCAAAACAATCACATTAAAAGTAATTTCATGAGTGTTCTCAACATTGTTTTAGTATTATAACATTTCCATGGCAATGAACTTAGTTGGCATGAATAAAGTGGACCTGACACCAAAGACAGGCCACAATGACACCATGAAATACACTATTACACTGAATGAAATTACATATTTCTCCAAGTTTGAACTCACTGGAAACATCTGGGATAATGCTAGTGCACAGGTCTACTTGGTTTTAGGCATTTCTTTATGCCACGTGACTCAACAAAAGAGACTTTTCAAGAGGGCTCTATAAACCCACTATTTTCATTTTTTCAACCTTTCTAGAATAACTTTACACGTGTGAGTGAGCCAAATCTTATTATAAGCTTTTCCAACCCCTCAGTTCATCACCTGCCTGGAACAATCTGTTTTAACTCCTCTTCGTTTGAGGCTAGCTTCCCTTTAAGCTGACTTTCTTCTAATTGTCTCTCACGTGCAAACAGCACATTTGAACAGCCGGTGGGTGGTGCCTCATTATTTGAAAAGCTTATTTTGACTTGGACATCTTACAGCATTTGAATTCCTTAACTGCTACAGTAACAGTTAAAGCCAATTATGAACTTGGAGATTTCTTTTTTTCATTTTGTTAAAAGCAATAAATTAAATATTTCATACATTTCTGTCCTGAAGCAAACAAAGTAATGTCCTCTGGCTTTACAACTAAGGTATTTTGTGTACCTTTACAACTGACAAAAACTGGATTTTAACAAGCGACGTATACAAGAGCTTAGGCTTTGATATGCTGATGCACAGAACTCTACATAGTCTTAGAAACTTTGAATATTTACCCTCTCCGGCTTGCAATACCTGCAGGGTGACATTTAAATGGTACCAAATAATTTCAGTTCATAAAACAGTGGCCCCAAACATACAGCCAGAGTTATTAAGACACAAAATGCAAACCCCCTCCCACAAGAAACAAGGGATTCTGCAGCAGATGGTGTTATCCCCACAGAGCCCTGATCTCAACATCATAAAGTCAGTCTTGGATAACATTAACAGACAGGAAAAAAGAAAAGAAAAAAGAAAATACTGTGAAAGAAAAATCCTGCCTGCCAAGCGTCTTAAAAAAACTGCATACATACAACATTTCTCTTGGACTGCTGTCGCTGTTTTAAAGGCAACCTGTAGTCTCACCAAATGCTGCTTAAAAGGTCATTTATGAAAGCATCCTTTTAGTACTTTTAGACTTCAGTATCTGAAATATTTTTCAGATGGACAATTTTTGGAGAGTTCTGGAGTTGGTGACAGAAGACGTTTAGCAGGTACGTATTACTAGTTTTACTCTACTTACAGCTAAGAACATCTTTATTGATTTCACAGCACAGATGGCTGTTTCTGCCCCCCACATGCAGGCAGTCTGTTTTCAAGGCAAATCAAATTATATCTCTCAGGGCACAGTCCACCCGAGCCATTACAGAAAATAAAACCCTGATGTCTCAATTCCAGATTTTACACTAAAAATACAGTTTTCTGTTCTGTAAAATCAGCCCCAGCACTCTTGCTGAGCTTGTTTTTGCCATGGTGAGTGGACCCAAGCTTGCATTTTCTAAATGATCACAGAACTTGTTAATGTTTACCATAGAGCTCCAGTCAATGTCCTCGGGGCTGGCCTGAGAATAGTTAATGGTTTGAATTCAGCTTTGGGTGCTAGATGACCCAGGTATTTTAACAGACGTTATCGAAAGTTAGACTGGCCATTGGGTTTGGTATTAAGTTTCCCTTGTGCCAACAAAAGTGGTTTAATTGTGTATACCTGAGCTTTAATCAATGCCAAAGAAGTTTGAAGTTACATCATGAATGTTTGCTTTCAGCCACTGGATCTTGGCAAAATTGCTGAAAATATCCATGGAAAGAATCCGGTCAGCCTGCCTGACGAAGAAGCTACTTTACACATGAATTAAAAAAAATAAAAAAGGATAGAGAAAAAAAAGAGAGAATTTTTTTAAGGCAAATAGAGGGATTGTTTTAACTTACTCAAACCATTTTAAGTATGTGACTCTGTATATGATTAATTAAGCATTAACTAGCAAAAGAAGTATGTTAGCGAAAACGTGCTGTAGAATCACATTTGGACCAACATCCTCCTGTAAGAAATGTAAAGGAAAATTAATGCCACGAGGAGCGATGACAGGGGCCGTGCACTTTTGTTCACACGGAGTTTTCTGCAGCATGTGGATGTCTTAAGGCTTGGTTCCTTTGCTTGTTAGGTGGCATTGGGGAAACTTAGTAATTAGATGCCATGTTGTTGTATATTATGTGTAGGACCCACAATGACTTTGTCTCAGGATTGGCATGTAGATGTCTCGGTCCTGTAACTTTTCAAACGTAATTTTTTTTTGGCCGTTTAGATAAAGTACATTTCATTTATAACAGCTTTATGTGCAGCGAAATCAATATTTTCCATGATGCTATGAACCATGAAAAATTAAGCTTCACAAATGAGCATCATTAGTGCCTTTAGATTCAACTGAACAATGTCAATTCATCACCTAATGATGGTGAAAATTGTGCCAAAATTGCACATTAAATTCAAAATATCACAGTTTTTGTTGGGTTTAGATTATGGCTTCTTTGTATCTTATGGTACATCACAGGAGGCTGCTGCATTTCATACAGTAAATGCAGATAAAATGTATTGTAGGTAGTTCTGTAGAGCCATTTTGCCGCACCCACATTCATTATCCATAAAATACTAAAGTTTTTACTACATCTGAGGTGCGTCCCGAGTTTCATGGCCATTCCAATTCACCAGTACAATGCTATATGAAAACTGAGGATTTTCACACTAAATATAAATTTCTCTAGGTTTTTCTCAACTAATTTCACATGGCCCTATTCCTATTCAGTTAGGGGAGCTGCATTAAAGTATAAAAACCATGTAATTTCCTCTTGTCACCAGGTGGCACTATTACTATCGTTAAATATTGTCATTTAGATTTGTTCAGACTATGAATCCTACACACAAAAAAATAAAGGTAAATTTTTGTACCCAAAAGGTACTTTTATCAGGAAAGTTCCCTCTAAGTACAGAGATGGACCCTTGGGGTGATTTACTGTGGACCATCAGAGGTACAAAATCACTTGTCAGAGCAAATGGTACAAAAGTGTACCAGTAGAAGTCAGTGTTGGGTGGGGTGTTTCCTCCCAGACGACAAAAAAAGGCACCAGAAATGTAAAATGGGGGACTGACCAGTTTTATGCAGCCTGTCCACCGAAGAACTTATTCAAAAAATATCTAAAGCTGGAATAAAAATGAATGAAGACGAGGCAAGAAGATTCAGTGGTAAGTAATCTGACCTATTCATGTTCATGGTCTAACTCAGTCTCCATTCATTTAAAATTTCAGACTAACATGCTAACAGTACCTAGCATGTTATGTGCACAGGGCATTACCCAACTTCTCTGCAATTTCAGAATATTAGTATTTTAGTGAAGTACTGTCACAAGAGCTAAGTAATTCCATCTGTTTTTGTTTAAGTACTTTGTTTGGGGCTGTGCGGTCTTATTTAAAGCTCCCTTCAGCTCAGCTACACCATCTATCCTAAAAAAAAAAAAAACTCAGCCAAATTCACTCGAACTAGAAGCTGCATTTCTAGCTTTTGTTATTTTGGTTAGATTTGAATTACTTCAGAATCAGAATCAGAATCAGAAGGTTTTTATTG
The DNA here is from genome assembly GCF_007364275.1 of Archocentrus centrarchus. Classification (NCBI taxonomy): domain Eukaryota; kingdom Metazoa; phylum Chordata; class Actinopteri; order Cichliformes; family Cichlidae; genus Archocentrus; species Archocentrus centrarchus. The sequence goes on along the minus strand of NC_044349.1, from coordinate 16,620,790 downwards.
CCATATGGGTGAACAGGTTCACAGCATTAGGAAATTGCTGCGGTACTTCGTGCTTACAGAAAAAAAAAAAAAAACAAATAAGTATAAAAACTATAAGACAATATACAAGTATACAAATTGCAAATATACAGAGATATTAGAGCTATAACTATAGCACAATATTACAAAATTACAAAATATACAGTGCAGAGAATAATTAAAAGATAAAAGAATGTAGACTATATTCCACTAATATGTACATCAGTGCAATCAGACAGGTGCATAGACATAGGGTCATCAGCGTTTGTGGAGGGTGGTGGTAACAGTCTTAGGGTAATTGTTCATGAGTCCAACAGCAGAGGGGAAGAAACTGTTCTTATGGCGGGAGGTTCTGGTCCGTATGGACCGTAGCCTCCTGCCTGAGGGGAGAGGGTCAAAAAGTCTGTGCCCAGGGTGAGTTGCCTTTCTTGTTGCCTTTAACAATAATAACTGATAATGTGTTTATGTATTCTACAGTGTATTGATGAGGTTGACAGAATTCACCCTTCAACATCTGCCGTCTGTCATTGTTTCAAAGATGGCTTTGCTGGTGTCTTGCCAAATGTACTTAAGCTTGCACAGGGAAAGTCTGTGCTGGCAGAACAGCACTATGATGCAAGAAAAGATGCCCTGGCTGAAGATCTACCAGGTAGTCACAGTCATCTTGCTAATAAATGTGAAAGTAGATCTGCTGTAGTTACACTCTGTATGATCTTTTTTTCTTTTTCTTTTTTTGCATTTGAGGAATCGACTGAAGGGCTGGACTCATCCTCCTGCCATCCATCTTCAGAGAAAAGATTGAACACTACATCACTTTGGGAGAGGTAGGCATCTGAACTGTAGTAAGATCGTGTTCAAATAAGTGAAGAGGAAAGGAAAAATGACTCAAGTAAGGAATTATTTTTACTATATTGATATTTTGATCACCATTTAACATATTTAAAGTTGTATTACTTAATATTTTAAACTTGTAACTTAACACTAAGGTCTTTAAATTATTTTACATAAATTAATTGGAACAATGTCTTTTGCTGCTTGGTTATTTATTTATTTATTTTTGTAATTTATATAGAAAGATGCTGCTACACCCAATCCAACCATTCAACATATGGATAATAAGTGGAAGACGGTGATGACCAGTGCCGGGCCCAGTCTGGTGAAAGTAGAGTAGATGTATGCCACTGCACGAGCCTAGGTGAAGCCTTTATAACAGCCTTCAGTATATATTTTGTTTTCAACATTACATTCTTCTGTCTTCTATTCAGTTCTTGTTTTAAACTGAATGAACTGATTTTAAATTATACATTTTGATAAATAAAGAATACTTTTGTGAATCTAAGGGTTTGTTTTTGTCTCTCAAAGGTACCATTAGCCATGTTGCTCCAGCTGTACCTCATTGGGTACATAATTTGTACCTTTGTAATGGGTACAGTTTTGTACCTATACACATATTTGTCACCAGAGGTACAGAAATGTTCTTTTAAAGGTACAGACAATAAGGTACAAAATTGTTCCTAGATTTAGAGGTACAATGTTGTACTCCACTAGGGTACAGCTGGAGCGATAAAGCCTTCATACCTTTTTAGGTCCATTCTCGTCCCTCTATTTCTTAGTGTGTATCAAACATGAGAAGCGTGGGTCCGATTGCGCATTACAAATACAGCAAATACAGTTTCAACTTAAATTTCACAATTTAGCATTTAGACTGACCAAATAAGAAGCTGATACAACAAAATCTCCAGAAGTTTGTACAATATAACCCCTGAAAATTGCAAAATACTGCCTCTAATTCTAAATAGCAGACTTTCTGTAGGGTTTAGGGCATGGCTCTTATTGGATTTTTTGCACATCTTGGATAAATACACATATATTTTCACCACTCCTCGGGTGTGTGCAAAGTTTCATGAGTTTTTAAGCATGCTTAGGCTCCAGAAAGGTGATTATTTTTTTTTGTAAATAATTATAAATGGGGCAATTTCAACATGTCCAACACTGTCAGTGCTCTGGGCCTAATTTATTTGAATGTTTTTACCCTGGATATTAATGGGTTAATAGCAATGGTTATTGATGTGTAAGGCTACATTCAATCACTAATTTATGTTTTGCAATGTTTTCTTTTTGTTTTGTTTTTAAGAATAATACAGGCTTATTGATACTGACAATCTACTTCAAAGAAAGGCACTTGAGTATGCATGACACATATATATTTCATTGGATGATATGAATATGTATGAATAAAAGCTCTGCAGGGTACTTTGTGCAAACACACATTCATCAAAATCACTCTGAATGAGGCAAGGTGGGGTTTAAAGAACTTTGTCTCCCACGGAGTTATTATTCAGGATCACACATTAGCCGTGGGAGATGAACCCATATAAAAGTAGTAGGTTTCTGTCATGTGTATGTGTGTTTGAAGCCGGAGGTGGATACACTATTTATAGCTGTAAGAAGTCTGCTTGCAAAGTAAGAGTTACCTCCTCTTCCTCTCTTAAATCCCATTTTTATATTCATGTGACTTTTTTTTTCTATACCTACATCTCATGCTTCTTTCTTCCAAAAAAAAAAAAAAATAAAATAAATCTCTATATATATTGGTTTGGAAGCAGAAAATATTGATCTGTATGGGTATGTGTTAGACTAACAAGTGAGTTTGTGTGTATGTCAGTGGGTGTAAGAGAAAAATATCAGTAGAGACACAATACGGTAAATAAAGCCAAGCATAAATCAGAGCCTGTGTTCACAGGCAAAGTTTTTGTGCGCTCAGCATCTCTTTTCCATATAAATCCTAAGAATCTATGAATCTTAGCATTGACAGTACTCAAAGTCCTCTTCACACGCATGCTCTCAGTGCACAGCCAAAGATATATATATATATATATAATTTTTTTGTGTGTGTGTGTGTGTGTGTGTGTGCAATAGCTGCACTCCTCAGGCATAAAATAATCTGCTGCCAGGTAACTTTTCGCTTATTAGTAAAGTTGATCTGTGATGTTTTTGCTGCTCTTGCATGGTCGCATTTAGCCATCTTTCTTTGCAGTATTTGCTGCTTTCCACGTAACAATCAGACACAGAAGCACATAAAGAGTTTTGAAAATAAAAGATCCTGAGAAAAACATTTGGTCCTCTATCAAAGATGAAATAAAACTGCATCGGGGGCGCAACATCACTTTCACCCTTCATGAACTTACTGTACATACAAATAAAGTCTTGCTTCTTTGATTCTTTTCTTTTTGTTGTATGAAACCCCAGACTTGAAATCCACTTGAAGGAGATTTGAGATTACAAAGAGATGATGATTAACTTGACCTTGTTGACTAACCTCTTTCAGTGACTCTGATTTCCCTCAGAGTTCCTGTGAACTGACAGAGTTCCCACAACTGAGTCCTGCCTTGCTTATGGAGTGAAAACTTGGAACGAAAAAAAAATCCTCAAGCGTTTTTTTTGTGTAACATAAATAACATGAGCTGGAAAAGATCAAATATGCGTGATATGTTTACATTGTGTCTGCTGAAGAGAACAAAGGACAAATAGGGATGGGCCCCAATTGGCCCATCCCTATTTGTCTGATATGCCTTGAAAAACGAAACATTCTGTTTCGTTTTTCAAGGCATATCCTCCAAAAAATTCCTTTCAAAATCCCCTACTTCATCTCCATTTCTGTCCCCAACATTATCGACGTGTTTTGAGAAAATGCAGTCTCTGGAAAGCATCACATCTGCATGTGAGAGCGTTTGGGGAGGGAGGGGATGAGGGGTTCTGGGAGCGTGAAGATCTGTAATTTAATCTGAAGCTCTGGAGAGGACTGTTGGGTTCACTCTGTGGGACAGGCCAGGGCTGACTATGAATTCTGATCTAATGCCAGGCAGGTGCAGAAAACAAAAAGCCTGAGAGAAATGAGAGTGCTGCCTCATCTCATTTGATTTTACAAGATCAAAGAGTCTGATATTCAAGATTTAGAGAAAATGCAGTCAAGAATGACAAGGTTAGACATCTTTGTCTATTTTTAGGCAATAGGTTTCTGAAACTTTGTTGCTGGTTCATAAGTCCATTCATCTATTTCCTACAGTACAGATATAACCAAAAAATATTTGCACATGTGTACTAAAATATCTAAAACATAATCTTCAGTTTATTTCATTTCAGGCACATCTAAACAACCCTATAGCAAGTTATCAGAAACTCAAAGTTCATGTTTTAAAGCTTGTGTTGTGGTTCAACTTACCAAGCAATTTATTTTACTTTATTTTGAAAAAGTTGTGGTATGATTAAATATTGTATGTTTAGTAGTATTTGTGTTGTTTTGTGAAAAAAAAGTAAAAAGAAAACAAAGGACAGCATAAACATAATGAAGTAACAATTTGGTGGAGAACTACTGTATAAATATCATTTAGAAAGCTATAAACAGACAAAAAAAACCAAGCTTAAACAAGGGTAAAACTGACTGAAATATTTGAGTAGTTTCAACAGTGCATTTTATCCATAATCCCAGTTTAATGAAACAGTGAGAGAGATAGTGGTTTAATATTATATTTTTAGACTGAAATTAACAATGACAATTACAGTAATATTAATCTGAAGTAAGGATGTATGCGATTGCACCTTGCAGTTTTCACTTGTCCAAAAAAAAACATGAGTGAGTAACTGAAATTATTTGTCAAAGGAATTCAAAGATATAAATAAAACTAAAAAAACAAACAAACAAAAAAAAAATGTTCCAAGAGTGAAAGGACTGAAAGTACACAATGTTTAAAGGTGCAGTGATAACAGAGGACAGGTTGGTCAGCAGGGCGAGGCAGGCAGGACAAACACACACAATCCTGATTTCATAAAATCCACAGCTCAAGATAGGCTGGGATCTGCACAAAAATGAGAGTTAATTCCACATGAAAATAATAATATTCCAAAAGGTTAAACACGATTGCACTAACAGAGATACCTTTGCTGGTGCAACGATCTGATGAAGACTGAAGATTCTTTCCCAGCACTCAACTTCGGATGAGTGCTCATGAAGAGCAGGTGAGAAATGAATAACTTCGGACAGGTGTGCAAGCTACCGCAGGGAGTTGCAGATCCGTGGGCGGGATGACCAGGAAAATCTGCCTTGAGGAATGACACAGCGACAACAAACAAAAACAAAGAAAACACACACGAGAGGAAACCAGACCGGAGAGTGCAGAGACCACGACACTAACTATCTTTGTGAGCGCCAGTTTGATATTTTGATCATCAGAATCTTTTTGGCCTGCTTTCATTTTTTTTTTTTACACACCTAGGGTAAGCATTTGGTACCTAGTTGTGAGGCCAGGAGTCAAGCAGACAGCCGTCACACAGGTGAAGAACTGGTAACAGAGAGCAGCTTTTAGCCAAAATATGAGAACCCCTCATCCAGACAAACCGTGCTCACTAGGCTCCCGTGCAATACAACTGCCCGATTTAAATGGATTGGATGAGCAGTTGCTGAGTTGGACTTAGAACATACAGATTGAAGGACAGAGATGTATTTCATTACTAACCATTATTCATAAATTAATAACCATTATGAAATAAATCACGTGAATGCCATGTGAATGGCATTCAATAAGCCATTGGCATGTGATCCATTAAAAGGCGAATGTGCTATACCCCAGGTTAGCCACTGTTGAGCCTGACTTTTGTTTTCACAATATTCTTTTACTTTATATGTAAAACAAACACAAATACCAACGTTGGTTACTGCAAGGAGAAAGAACAATGGAGTCGCCTCAAACTAGGGAGGTGAGACTTTTGGGCCTTGTTCTTATTATACTCCAGACAATTCAGCCATATGCCTCCAAAATGACTTTGTGAAGTCTCCACCCAAATAGTATATTTGCTTTTATGGTCAAACAGGCATTTGGTTATTCATCCACTGGTTTTATGCCAACTGTTGTAAACTCTGTTTAGCTGAGTTTGTGTGTAATCAACAGAGGGTTTAAAATTGCTTCCTTAAACCTCAGTTTTACTAAGGAGCAGCACAGACACCAATATAGTTTGAACTATACACCACATATTAACCCTGTTTTCCTAAATGATGCTAAAAATAATGCTATTTATGCAGTAACATAAGTCTGTTGTCACGGTTGTCACAGGTTAAAAACAAAACCACTTAAGTAAAACACCAAGGGCCCCCTGAAAATATTGTAATTTTAGCAAATGTTTCAGGATTGAATTGATGCCCGCAATCCACCTGGGTGCTTTGGTGGATAACATCCTCACATAATCGTAACCCAAGGCTGTCAGATCTTAATATTTTTAAGGAAGAATGGCTATGCAGATCACACAGTGATGTCTTCTGGCTGTGTTTGCATGGCAATTAAACCTGGTTCCACTTCAATGTACATGTGCAAAACACGTTTTTTTTCCTTAACAAGAAGACCAAGGAAAAGAAAAAAAAAAAAGTGAGAAAAATCCAATCAGTTTTACAGTGCATTCAGACCAGAGCAAGGAAATTAAAAGAGCTTGCAAACCTTTTGACTTTCACACCTAGAAATGCTATTTACACACACACAAAAAAAAGCATTAGAATAATGAAGCTTGCATTTCGACTTTCAGATCCCTTGGCTATCTGCACCATTGGTCAACTGATTCTGATTCTGATTTTTATGACTAACATTTTAATTGTTGTAAGGCTTTTAAGTGTAAATAGGCAAAAATCCTATATTTTTGCACATGTGATGTTGTTGCCTCAGCTATGAAAGAGTGTGTGTCAATTAGTTGCAATCCTGCAGAGAGACAGTCATCTTTTCTGGGCAAACACTGATCCAGCTTTTGAATCTAGACTTCTGGAGATCTACCAGTGTGTTAATGAATGCTAACAGTTCAAATGCCCACAAACTGCTTGAACCCCTAATCATTGCCACTTGGAGCTTCATTTCTTTTTTTTTTAAGATTTTTTTTTTTAATCATAATACTTGCATTCTTTGACCCTAGTCAGGTATTTCTCAGACAATCGATACATTGATTTTGCTGAGAGGCTGAGATGAAGGAATTTGTCAAGGTTTTCACTATAATGAGTAAAGACTTTTTTGTGCATTGGCAGATGAATACCACTGTGTCCCCCACACGTCTGTGAGCTTCAAATAAATGTAATGTTCTTTATAGATTTATTATAGACATAATGACTGAACTTTGACTTTTTTTTCAAACTTTAGTTGGTTAAAGTTCTGATTTATTATGAAAACATGAAAACTCACACGCAGTTCAAAAAGAAACTGAGAGCAGTTCTTATGACCATCCATTTTGCAGAGAAAATGTCTGTTCATCACCGCAGTTCCAAAAGCCGTGAAACGGTAAAGTGATTATTTGAAGTAGACTGTATACTTTTCATAGACATGGTGTTCAGCCTACTTGACTTTCATTAGCATTGCTTTGAGTCTTGCTGGTGTGGTTTTAAAGCTGAAAAAGGATTCAGAGCACAGAAGAGTATATCCACATAATTTTCACTTAGTGGGGATTGATGGAGTACTTTTGTTGATTTTAGGTAAAAATGAATTTTATTCCAATCAAAACAAAAAGCTAAAGGGACTCTAGTCAGCTGTATAATGGATTACAGTCACTTTAAAGGCTATTCTTTTTAAACCAGTGTTTTTGAGAAGTCATTATTTCCTCCCAGTGCAGTTGTCTCACCCTGTCAGCACTACAGTCATGCATAAAGCCACTTAGGTACAAGACCACAGAGACAGAGATATAAAGTCAGTGTTACAGTGGTGTAGTGTGAATTTCATTATTGAAAAAAAAAAAGACATAAATCAAAAAGGGAACTGGAGTTTTGTCTTTTACCTAAAACTACAAGTGCTTAAAAGAGGGGAAAAAAAGAAAAGAAAGAAAAGGATGTGTGTTATGGAAGGGGTTTGTACAGAGGGTATAAAATGCACACCAACGGCAATACCGCAACAAATCAAGCTAGTGGCCTTAGGACAGCGAGATAAAAAGGAAGGAAACCTATAAAATTTACTCCAGCACAACAAATCAGTTCTCTTCCAGTCAATGTTGAGAGCAGACCAGCTGTAAGGAATGAATGAAGTGGGGATGTTTGGCTCTTTCTGCATATGTGATGACTTCAACAAATTTCTAAATTGTGGGAGAGGTGCTCTGTTGTTTACATTAATATGTTGCAAAGTTCCCAAAGTTTAGTCAGTCTTTTGTGTGGGTTGAATAATATATAAACAACCACAGTTACTCAGCTTCTCCCCACCTTTGTGATCCATCCCTTTTCATTTCCCACCTTTGCCTCTGGTCTCTCCAGCTGCTGCTCTGTTGCTCCAGGGCTCCAAGTGTAGGTTCACCTATAAAGAGGACCTTTTTTGTGTATATTGGTCTCCTCAGGGGAGAAAAAAAAAGATTTGTGCTGGGAGGGTTGGGATTGTTATCACTACATTTGATTTATCACACTAAGTGTGTGAGGTGGGGGCTTTGTTGCTGCTGTGAGAAAACCATAAATTCTTGGTGCACCCAGCATCCACAGAACCAATTCCAGGGCGGAAACACATCCGGCACTTGTGACTATCCCAGTACAAACACACATGTTGAACTTAAGCCAACTCTCTTCCTTTTTTTTGTGTTAGACAGAATCATTTCAGGTTTTATTAACTCATACAGTAAGTCAAAAACATGTTTTTTAGAATGTAAAAACACCCTTTATATTCCAGCTTCTTAATATTCTTCATGGTGGCTCATTTGTCTTCATTTGGGCCTCATCTGTTCCACTATGAAATTATTCTGATCCTCATATTCATGTGGCAAAAAATTTCAGACCAGAATGACCTTGCAGATGCAGTCCTTCCCATGTATCCAAGCTTGAGACAGAGATGAGAAGTGCACTGGGTTCCACCATGGTTGGGTTACATTTGGTAATGTACTTTTTTTTTTTTCATATTTTCTCCCAACTTAACTGCTTTATTTTGTGCTAAGCTAAAAAAAATACAGGTGTATATTAGTGTTTGGTGTTAAGTTATAACAAGTTTTAACAATTGTTATCTTGGTGCTATTGTATAGACTGATGATCCATTTCTAGACTGCTGTTTTTGCTATGCACTTATTATTTAAAATAAAAACAGGTCTTTTTTGGGATTCATATTAGAACTAATGATTCCCGCTTCTATTTAAGCACAGGCGCAGCATTGTTAGTGAGTAATTAGGCCAATCTCTTCAACCACTGAAGAATATATTCACTCTTTTTAAATGATTATCCTTATATATTTTGATGAAGACGTGATAAAGTACATTTGCAACTGTGCAGATCTTCTAAGATATAATACGCTATTTGTTGCAATCAGAGACTTTTCACATCAGCGTAAAATATCTTTCTAGAGGATCTTTTTTCCTGCTTATTCATTTGTGGCTAATGGCTCACAGTAACTTAGGGCCATCTCTTGCAGCCATGAGGATAAATAATGAGCATGCAGTTTTTGTCAGGAATATCCTTTTTTTAAATTCTTTTTACTGGTAAGGAGTAAGGAGTTAAGGATATGGAGCGAAAGATGTGATATATCACGTTTAGCCTTCATAAGCCTCCTTTGATTAGGGTCCAAGTATAACAAAGCATGCAGATGATGCTGACTTTACATGTGGGGGTTTGGACTGACTAAGTCAATTAATAGATTTGTGCATGTCTAATGATACTACCAGACCACTGTGTCGGGGATTGTGGTTAGGGATGCAATCAAAAACTAAACCAAGAACAACATCCTTGTTCTTCTTCAGGCCAAAATGTCTTGAGAAACCTCTAGATTTCTAATTCAGAAAGTGTGGGTTTTGATCCATGACAGCAATGAATAATGTTAACTGTGTTGAAAATATCTTCGTGTTCTTATAGGAATCTCCTGCTTCAAATTAAATGTGGTTTTGTCCTGTTATTTTTCACCTGTTCCTTAGATTTTTGTGAAGCATAAGATGTTTAATATTTAAAGATTTTCTGGTTCTGCGGTCTTCTAATTGTCACTTTGCACAGCATTTGCTGGTGGTCTATATTATATTTGAAGGTACACTTTAGAAAGAAGAACTGCATTAAAGAGTGTTATGGGAGCAGACAGGGTCAGCATAGGTGAATGTTTACATTATTATGGCACATACTCCATGCGTTGTATACGCATGTGGGTCAGCATAGAAGATTAACGTGCAGTAGTCAGAACAAAGGCATGTAGCAACAGTAGCAATGGAACAGAGGTAGATAAGGTCAAATGCTCCTTGGGGGCAGCTTGAAACCATAAAAATTTTGGTATTTTAGATAAAGAGAGTGATAACACCATGATGCCTTAGATCAAGAGTAAACCAAGTGAGGATGAATGGGTGTTTTGCAGAGAGATTATCAGTGTCCTTCCGGAGAGAGACCTTTTTTATTTTCCTGTTGAGTATCCATCTTTGTCATTGACCTTGAGTGACTCCAGTTTTAGCATCACTCTGATCAGATATGGAAGCAAAGCTACTGTAATAATCTATGACAGTCAAATACAATGGCTAAGCTAACCTAGTCAGTTAAAAGGACTAAAATTAATTCTTAAAAGTAACTATAAATGCATGAACTGACATTATTTAGTGAAGTATCTGGGGTCATTTGTTGGCGTCTATCTCATGTGAAGGGGGGACGATTCTGTCCATATGGTTGTTTAATTTCATGCAGGAAATTAAAAACAAAGCTTATGGAGCCAGAGGCGGTCAGCTAATTCTTTGTGGAAAACAGCTCATTTTTCATGTCTGCCTCTTTTATGTTGGTTTAAGAATTTCTGTGAGTGTAGTGATCTAGAACAATGTGTCTACACTCTTTTTTTGTCTTTTCTATGTATGTGTATCCATTCGTTGAGAGTTTGTAGACAACATCTGGGCCAGACTGCATTCTGCAACCACATGATGACAGCTTTTGATGAAGTCACAGTAAACAGCGAACCAGTCATCATTATCACTTGTGTGTGCTTTTAGATTTATTTCACTGTCAGAAAATCCCCTGCTGTTGTTCAGTAAATATTATTGTGACATGTCTCAGCATGGACATTCAGTTACAGCTTACCAGTGTGGACTCAAGTCCAGAACATCTGCACACTAAGTGACAATTTCAGGCGGCCTAAGACTATTCCACTTCTGTTAGACTAAAATGTTTGAGGTTTGTGGAACCGCTAGCTCGATACTGCTTGAACACCAGTCATAATAAAATGCCATTTATAATACTCGAACATTCAAGAACAGTAGGTTTAATGATACCAGCCACTAGGAGTGGTGCAAGGTTTTATTTATTTACTCACATTTCTTGGCAAAATAGTGCTACATTTAACACATCTAACACTTTAAAATGTGTTACATGAAATGTTGTTAATTCAATGCTAAACTCAAGTTGCCTTCCCAAGATAAAATTAGACTTTAATAGGCAAGATCTAATATATATATATATATATATATATATATATATATATATATATATATATATATATATATATATATATATATATATATATATATGTATTTAAATGGTAAAAATCAATGCATGGTTTAAAATATAAATAAATAAATACAGAAAAAAAATCAGTAAACAATTGTATATGGAACATCATGGACACCGGCCACAGAAGATAAGCCAAAAACACAAATCTTGTCAAGACAATTAGGTAACATAGAGAAAAGTGAATAGAACACAAAGACACAAATTAATGATGTGAAACAATATTTTAAATTCAACACAGTGTGCCTGTGTAAAGCCCCATCTCTCACCGTTGGAAGCTGACTGAGGAAGCAGGTTTTGGGGCGACTTTTAATTAATCGTTTACAGAAAATAATCTTCTTTCCTAGATTAAAATGGGCTTTGAAACATTACTGAAACCATCATGGCTTTGAAAGATATGTGTCTGCAGCAAGCACTTTGTGCATAATTTTTTTAGGTGGGTTAGTAGGTTCATACAGTTGGATGAGTTGGGTAATTTTGCAGGTTTTACAGATGTTGACCTCTGAAACTGCTGGTTAAACTCACATTCTTATCACTGCTGGTCTATGCTGCCTGGCCATTTTCCAGTTTTTATTGAAAGACCAATGTCAGCCTGATATACTGGTCTAATCTTTCCACACACATACATGGCACACAAACGTGTGCACGTGCACACTCATGCATCCATAGGGCTACTTTTCTTCTTTTCTCTCTTCTTTTACAGCATGTGTAACACATCCACAAACTCTTTTTATCACCACCACCAGTGGCTTTAGCTTTAGTCTCCATCCTTCTCATTAGCCAGTACTGGGAAATAAGGATTCAGTAAAAATATAGAGCATCATTAAACACTGTAAACTGTACACTTGGAATGGCAAAAGAGCCCCGTTAAAGGGCTGGAAGAGTGCCAAGGAACCTATTTAATTCCTCCAGCTGCAGGTGTTAGCTCATGCAACAAATCACCCATGCTACAGGTCTAATTTGTAAAAGACAACAATGTAAAACATATATGGATTGTAAAATGTTTGCTGAACAGAAGCAGATGCTTTGTGCTGCAATATATGAGACTTGGTTGGTATAATACCTGACATATTAGTAATTCTATTCTCTTTATGTTATCAAGCCATGAAACAAAGAGAATATAAAATATAGATTAAAAAAATACACAGCGTTAAAGTGAATGAAAAATGAATGGCTACTAATTAAATGGAAACTTAAGTATAAAAGCCAACAAACAAGCAGAGATCAGTTGAAATATAGTATAACTGATTAAAGTTAAATATTTGGACAGTGAGTTAATGTTAGTCCATTCCAGCACTGAGCCATGAATGTTAAACAGATTTCACACAAAAACATGAATAAAAGAAGAGACTCTCAGCTTGTGATTATAGGGTTTTATGACTCTCCTCGTCTCTTTGCATTCTAAAAGTGGAATTCTGTTCGAACTATTCAAATTTTGTGGATGTGTGTATGCAGTAAAGATGGCAACAGCCCACATCTAAACCAGAAAAAACGAAATCATCTGACGCTTTCAAAATCCTACATTTTCCTGGTGTTGACAGAATGAATAAATAAGCACAGCATGGAGAAAGTTGTATTTCCAATGGACTTTAGTAAATAGCCTCTTTGTGTGCACTTTTAACTGACGTGATTGGACCATCGGCAGATATGCGCACTCGGGAAACTCAAGCAGAGTATTTAGCTTGGAAGGCTGAGGTGCTACGAGACTGCCAGAGTGCTCAGCGAACAAGCTCACCTCACCCATCCTACCATAAATTCTCACTCTTTTCAGTCCCTTTAAATGCTGTAAAGTCTTATCCATTTTCCACATTTGAGTGGAAATGATATTCTTGGTACAGAAGTGTTGTTTAATTGGAAAGGTGTGCAAGAGTCATGCCTAAGTGCAGCATGCGACACCAACTAACAGGTCAAAAGACTGAAAATAGGGCCGTAGGCAGCAGCTATTACAATAAAGTCTGCTCCTGAGAGCATTATGCTCATGTCTGCCATTTGTTCATTTCACATTTTTATTTTTATTATTTTTTTTTTTTCATTTAAGTGAGGCCACAGTAAAACTTGAGTTGCCTCTCACCCTTCAGAACTCTTGATTTCAGGCATATTACCTAAATCACTGGAGGTATGCTGCAAAAACAGGACACCCCATAAAAGCCTGAAAAAGGCCTCTTGTTTTAACATACTCGGGGGGTGAACTGAATCAGACTCTTTGTGAAAAGAGCACTTGTGCTGGACTGAAGGACAATGAAATGTGAAAGGCAAAGTTCAGCAGCATTTTATTGTGATTGTGCTTTAACTTACTCAGACCATTTTGACGGTATATTCAGGGGTACATAAACAGCGAACTGTGTTCCGAGACAAAACATAAGCAGGCTGCAGTTACCTGTTACTTCAGTTTCACTGTTATTTGGCTGAGGTTAAAACTCTGATGGAAAAACAAGGATGACGGTTCATAGGAACATGTGAAACCTTTAGATCAACCTTCAATTCTGATGATTGGCATGTGGGCCAACCTGTGCCCCCCCCCCCCCCCCCCCTTTTTTTTTTTTATCTGGTTATGGGTTATTAGAGGAAGCAGAGAGTACAAGGAGAAGGGTGAGGAAGAGAAGACAAAGAAAAATAAAAGTACATTAGGACAGTCAATATTACATCATGCAGGTTGAGGGCATTTCATTTGCAAAATCAATCTTATAAAGTGCTTTACAGAATTAGCAGGTTACTTCATCATTGCATACTGGGATTTGGGGAAAAAAAAAAAAAAAAGCACAGTTTGAATGAGACTGCCTTCCTGTATTGCGTTTGGAGATGAAATGTGAAATAGTTGTAGCTAACAAAACATCCTTCCAAGGCGACCAAAAATGATTTTTCAGCCTTGTAGCCCTGTCAAAATTTTTTGTTTATTTTCTGATACACTATCCCTAAAAAGTATTTGGAGAGTTCATGTACTTCAGAAATATTTAATTAGATGAAGTGGTATTTGAGGCATAGAAAAATGCAATAAACACAACACACTGTCACAACAAATCTATTTTCTACTAAAAATAAATAAGATTCTTACTTGAACATTACATGGCAATAAAAAAAAACAAACAAACAAATTCTACTTGTCATACTTTGACAGAACTTTTAATGTGATTACACTAGAGTAAAAATAGGATGGCAACCTCCTTGTGACTAGGAAAAACTGGTGGTTGTACCATGGTTGCGTTGAATTTTTTTTAGTTGTGGTACTAACTGGTCATCCAGAGGTTGGGCGTGCAGCACCCTCAGTATCTGGGCAGCCACTTTCAATTGCAAGGCAACTGTACAAGTCAACTGGGAGGCAGCCTGGCTCCAAACATTCAGGGTCCGACTCAGACCGACTGCAATCACTCTCAGACAAATTTCCAAAGGTTTGCAAATTAGTGCTGTTTAATTTATAAATGCAGACAGATTGCCAACATGTTATAATCAATCTGATTCAGCCTGTGCTATTGTACACAGTTGCAATAATTTGGGCTGTGCCGCAGTCTCCGACCACTGTTTTGTTACTGAAGCACGAGTGAACTTAATGCAAATAAAATGTTTGTATCTACTCTAAATTACCTTGAAACTTTTTTAAGTAAAAGCATCTGTTAAAATGCAAAGACAAAGTCATGAATAACTTGTTTGAGCAAGGAAAGCCACCATTTGTCAGTTCAGTAAAAAAACAAAACAAACCAAAAGAAAATCAAAAGTAGAAAAAAAGAGAGACAAAAAGTCAAATAATTTGACTGTGAACAGATGGTGCAGGCTGACTAAGAAAGTCTAAAAGTGGACTACACAGCTGTGAATAAAATCAAGAAAAACTGGTAACTGGTAAACAATAGCAATACAACACAAGTGTTGGTTCACTGGGGCAAATTAGGGTTGGCATCATTTATAAACTCAGAGAATCACACAGCGAGGATAAAAATGTAAAAGACCATCTGAGCAAAGATAGTAGCTCTTGTGGATATTATTTTTAGATTAGATTTGATGATAAAAGTTTTCTATAGTACAGGTATGCAGTTCTTGTAGTTTTCTTTTTTAACAGTAGTGTAGATATCCATTTTATAGATGGAATCATAAACTCTGACCATTATGGAAGAAGAGATTTGTCAAAAACTATTCATCTGACCGAAGTTCATCTTTCAGCTTGATATTGCTCCAAAACATACCAGTAACCTGTGGAATTATGTTTTCCCCAGAGGAAAATGCCTTAGAGTAGTTCTCCCAGAGAGCCATATGGGATGCCATGATACTTTGCTAGGTGAAATATGGAGGAAGCGTGCACCACAGCTGTTAAAGAAACTGGTTAATTTTACCCTGTCAAGCAATTATAGCAAGTTCAATAAGGAGAGATAATCAGGAACATTGAACATCATTTATTGATCAGAAATAGAATCAGCTATTTGGCAATTAGACTCCGATGGCCCATCAAAGCAGAAGGGAATCCCATTGGAGATAGGAATTAATTTCCTATCACCAGCGTCTAGACCCCCCAGAGTCTAGACGCTGGTGGTGGTAGAGACCAAGATAGAGGCTTGGAAGGAGCTGGTAGTGAAGGGGAGGTGGTGAATTGCATGAATGAGTCTGAAAGGGGGAATGACAAATGAACAGTGATATTTAAAGTACACTGAGTGGAGGCTGATTGGCTCAAGGAAGACAGGCAGAAAGATGATTGGACAAGGTCCCATATGACACCAATTCTGGCTGCTTTACACTGGCTCCCCATAAAATTTAGGATTCATTTTAAAGTTTTGGTGATCACTTTCAGAGCCCTCCACGGTCAGATGCCTCTATAGATCAGTGAGCTACTACAACCTTACCAACCATCTAGATCTCTGAGGTCTGCTATTCAGTGCTTGTTGACTGTACCTAGATCCAGGTTAGGGACAAAAGGTGACTGTGCTTTTGAGGTTGTGGCCCCCAAGTTGTGGAACTCACTTCCACTTGATTTAAGATCTATGGACTCTGTTGATGCGTTTAAAAAACAACTGAAGACCCACATGTGCAGGCTAGCTTTTATTTAATTTTAACTATTGATATGTAACTATTGATGTTACATTTTATTCTGTATTGTAAAGCACTTTGTGAACTTTGTTCTTGTAAAGCGCTATATAAATAAACTTTATTTACTTACTTACTTACTTCCTTACAAGAAGTGAGAAGGCCAGCATTGAGTTTGATAGTGTGGGAAAATGGAAGTGATGCAAAGTAGAGAAGCAGCCAAACACCCAGGAAAGTAGACATGATAATTACAGATCTTCTTTATTGACACTTAAGCTTCATTATAGGAAATTAAACACTGAAACACTGTGAAGATCTTTAGCGATCTTCAGTGGATGTCTAAATACTTAGTATTAATTTTGAACTGTAGATCTCTTTTTATCATTTGAACTGCAAAATAAAAAATTTGCTTTGTTAGACAAGTACATTTTTGCTACCTTTCTTTAAAATGTATGGCATTTACTTTGACTTTTTATGATATTACACAAATTTTAAGGGTTGCTTAAATATCTAGATACTTTTTTATGTTTAAATTAAATTTGAGGTGTGTTTGAATTCAGCCCTTTGTAGGTTGATAATTTTCTTCAAATGATGTGGGATCTTTTCATTCCTAACACATTACCCAGTCCATATCAGTATAGATATCCATGATTTTTCTCCTCATTGATGTGTTGATGTGTTTTCAAATTGTTCCTTTAATTTTTTTGAGCAGTGTACAGTACCAGTCAAAAGTTTGGACACACTTGCCCATTCATACGAATGCTATGCTATGAGTCTCCACTTCACACTGACTCTGGAAGAAGTAAGTAGCGAGGGACTGCCACTATGAGCAACTTTTAGCTCAGCTGCTATTGGTTACATATTTTCCATGCAGAACTTGGGAGGGGGGGGGGGGGTCTTACTGACTTGCAGTGCTGGGAAGAGGTCTTGTTGCTATAGGTAACTTCTGATTTTCACACCTAGAAGTTAAAAACAGTAAATCATAAAATCTCATCCACACTCCCACCACTACTTGACAGAGACACATTCCTTTTTTATCTGCCCTTCAGGTGTTGCTGGTTAAGTCTTTAAATCAGAATTGTAATAATGGACTGAATAAAAGATCCTGAACTGGATAAGCAGTAAAGAAGATGGATGGATGGATGGATGGATGGATGGATGGATGGATGGATGGACTTTTTATTATAGGAAGGGAGAAAAATATTTCATAAAATGATACTAAGATTTAGTTTGAGTTTATTCCAAAGGTTCTTTATAAAACACACGACCAAACAGTTATGTTTAATCTATGCATATTCCCAGAAGAACTCAAAAAAATAAATAAAAAATGCTCCACCAATGGTCTTTTGGGATTTGGTCTTTTTAGGA
Organism: Archocentrus centrarchus; assembly: GCF_007364275.1. Taxonomy (NCBI): domain Eukaryota; kingdom Metazoa; phylum Chordata; class Actinopteri; order Cichliformes; family Cichlidae; genus Archocentrus; species Archocentrus centrarchus. Next base: position 16,602,954 of record NC_044349.1, on the reverse strand, counting down.
TTTCCTGTGGTTAATCCAGTGCAGACACTCTTCCACATGCATTTGTTTTTAAATTGACATCTCTAACCATGCCATTCCTTTGGTCACAACAGGTCTTTGATCAAGTGGGAGAAGCAGCATCAGATCCACCCTCTGAGTCCCAGTGCATCAGACGAGTGGAGAAGCTTGTTTCATGTGGTAACTATAAAACACGCCTCAAGTACTTGCAACGTTCTTGCTCTAAGCCACAGCTGCGACATTGCCCTGAAACACTTAAAAAGAGACAATGCAAACTTGTTGTAAATTATGGCCATGCAAATTTGGGAGCTGTCAGGTGACTTAAGTGGTTTTAAACACTTTTAAAGCCAAAGGAATTCTGTAATATTATATTACTATTTGTCCAGGCAGCAACAATGAAGAATGCTTGCTCAGGAATAATAAAATCACTGTCAAACACTGTATTTTTTTTTTTAACTTAACAATAGAAAAGCTTCCTGGCATGAACTGTTGATAAATATAATCTGCACCATCTAGAAGCTGTATTCTTTTAAGCTGAACATCAATTTAAATCACAAACACACGGGAAATAATCAAATCAGGCAACGTTTCACTCACATTATAGTTTATGTTATATATACAATCTGCCGTTCTTGTTCTGTTTAGTGTATTGTGGATAAAAAGTGTACCACTGATGAATTAGCAGATGAAATTTGGGATTTGATCTTCTTCTCATCCAAATTATTTTAAAAGAATAAAAAAAGAATTAAAAACTTATTATTACGTATATTATGTATCTTATCCCATCTTTCTGACACATTCACTCTCATGCGCACCTCACTAGGGCACACACGCACACATGCATGCATGCACACACATCTGCACACACATACATACATGCAAAAGATGCCCAGACTGTGGGAGAGTGCAGAGCCAGTGAGCTGCACAGAAAGGAAGTGAAGTGTAGTGTGGTCTTCTTTTTTTTTTTTTTTTTGCTTCCTTTCCATGCCACTTTTCTTATTATTTCTCTTTTTTACCAGCTTGGCCAGTCCTGTTGTGGCCCGTGATGCAAGGTCCCAAGGGCCCGGCGGTGAAATAGTAATATGGACCATCTGACACCTGTCAAAACAGCCCTGTTAGCTGAGCGTCAAGCCTTGTCAGCTTGCAGAGGAAAGTGCTACGCAGCCTCTCAATTTCCCCCCCTCCCTCCCCTTAAGTCTCTCCCCTTCCCTCTCTCTTTCTCTTTCTCTCTTTCTCTCTCAACACTGGCTCAAACTCTCTCTGCATTTTCCTCATCCTCACTCCTGAGTCTCCAGCTAATTCGTCTCTCCATTCTCCCATCTATCTTTGTTTCTCATTTTCTCACATCTTTCTTACTCTTTGACACTCTACTTTGCCCATTTATCTTTGTCTTTCTTATTCTGTCTGTATTGAGATTGGAGATCTTTTGCTTAACTCACACTTGTTTGTGCTCATGTCATTATCTTCACAGTAATGCGTATGGACAAGCAGTCAAACCAAATCTGATATAAATGTTAACTAAAAGAGAAGAAGGCGCCATCATTTTCTTTGAAACTTCTACTAAACATATTCTAATTATTGTACATTGTCTGAATCACTCCAGCTTCTCAGGGAATAAAAATTATGGCAGTAGTCTCCAGTGACATTTATATCATGACATGATAAACATGGCACACGTGTAATCTGATTTAGAAATGAATACAGCACTTCTTAAATGGATATGCTTTTCTAATCTTGCTGACATGCTACATTTAGCAATCAATCAGCATTTATGTAAACATTCATATAATGCTCATATATACGTAATGTACAGACAGACAGACACACACACACACACACACACACACACACACACACACACACACACACACACACACACACACACACACACACACACACACATACTCACAGATGCATGGCGGGCAGATTAGGGGTTCAGGACACTTCAACATACACACTGGAGAAGCGATGGATTGAAACTGAGCAATGTTCAGCTTTGGATGAATAATTTTTAACGGTGAACTGAACTTCAAACTCGTTCTTTTGGCTTCTCCTTTTCTAAATTCTCTGCACCACCCTTCACTTTTCTCAGTGTGCTGTGCTTGTACAGTACTCTGCTTCTCACCCTGTTCCCTTTAGCTCACATCACACAGGCTTTACTCTTCTGCCGCTCCTTTCCCGATATGCCAACGATCCAGAGATGTAGCAGTGAAAGTGGAGAGGAAGCATTAGGCTCAGTGCCACTACTTGGAAACATGTCCTGTCATGGTCTGTGTCAGTTCAGCTCAATTGAATTACTATCAGTGCTATCTGTTTACAGTGGATTGCAATTGCTTTCTTAGTGTGGAAAAGGAACAAGGCAGGGGGATATTTATTTTTGTGTGGTCTGCTACTTCTGTGCTCCAGAATCTTTTTTTTCCCCTAAGTATTACAGCAGAATGAGCTTTGAGGAAAGGATGATGATTGGGAGCAAAAGCAAGAAAAAAAGAACAGGAGATCACCTCAAAAATGTCAGAATTACAGGAAGAATTACACTTCTTGAGAAGTGATAAGAACGAGAAGCTGATCCGGCGAGTTCTTCTTCTATTTTTCAAGTCTTATTAAAAACATACCCCTGGATAATCTCTCATATCCTGCCTATTAAAAAACTGTGCTGGAACAGCCACCAGAGAAAGTAGGGGCAATTGTTTCCAGTGTAAAGTCATTAGAACTCGTAATGAGTCTCAAGCAGATAATTCCGATTACTAATAATTTCCTTTTTAAGTTGTCCTTCCTGGTCAACATTGATGAAAGAGTGAAACATTTAAGTTATTGCTCTGGTTCTAATGCAGAATAATTTGAAAACAAAACAAAAAAAAAAAACAAGTTCCATCCTTATGGATATAATGTTTAATAATTGGAATTGACTATCTAAAGCATATCACCCTGGAAGAATAACAGTAATATTGACTTTTTTTTTTGACTTTGAGCAAAATCCTGCACTTGATTGGATTTCTCTGTGGCATTGATCATGACTCACATGAGGCATGCTATGGAGGGTTTCTGCTTCTAATTCAAGTGCTGGCCAAAGCACCAGCAGCTGATGCTGATGTACTTAGGTTGCCCTGCATTTTTTTTTTTTCTTTTGCACTGGCACCACAGACCACCACCCCGAGAATAAGCTGCTCCTGTTAGGAACAGAATGGTTAAAGTATCTGACACGTGCAGTCAATTTGTTCAAAAAGCGGTTTAATAAAGATTTTGTTACAGAAAGGACAGTTGTGCTCAATGTGGTTCATATGCTCCATTACAAAGAATCTACTTCTTTACTTCTGCGTATTCTCCCGCTTGTGATAAAGTGATGCAGGGGTTGCAAATGTCCCCAATTAGTTGAGGTAATATGAAATGTGGGAGAATGCTTCCTGTTCACAAGTACCAGCAAAGAAAATAAATAAATAAATAAAAAAACAGGCCACATTAGATTGAATGTAATTGCCTTGGTTAAACACACCAAGAACCATATGAAAGGTTTCATTTCCCCTTCTCCCCATTCCTCCTCTTCATGCCAATAAAGCCACTCAGCTGTTCTGTGAGAAGACATTATGTACCCTTCTATAGACTAGTTACATTTAAGTACCTGTATTTCTGTGTCAGGATAATGGACCTTAACATTGAAATCTATGAGATATATCTCATCCAGTGGCTAGGGTGGGAGCGAGAGATGGATGTGTGGGATGGAGTGGGCCCAGGCTTGGCTGACGAAATTATAGCAGAGATAAAAATAAACAGTCCCCTCCACAAGTGTTAGGCAATAATAAGCGTAACCCCAATCAAAGTTAACGATGTTTTATTAAATGGCATTTATTGAGAGGAGAGGAGACAACAGCTGTGCTATCTTGCATTTAGAAGAGAGATAGTAAACAAGATGAGGAGGTCGGCAACATTTATAGGCTTGCATGCAGACTGCGGTGAGAGAAGGTGCGACTTTGAAGGGTAACTAGGAATTCAAGAGATGGTGAGCAGAACTTGTAAAAGTCCTTTGTTGCCTGATAATGTTGTGCATGTGAAGATGTTTTTTCCATGCTACCACAGCGCTGCCAGTTGAGGTATCTGTTTCCTGCTGGGCCTTATTTGTCAAGGGCAGTTGAATTAAGAGCATCATTCATATTCAGTCTGAACAGTTATGTCTCATGAAAAATGAAAACGAACAACGCACTAACACCTTTTCAGGGCACACCTCTATGTGCATGTGCAGATAGTGTTTGTTAGCCGCATGCTCTAATATGTGACCAGTTTCAGTGAGATTATGCAGGAAAATTGCAAATGAAGCTCTTCCAGAGTACAGAATTCAAACCAGAGCGCTTTGTTTGTATTATTACATTTTTCAGACTAAGTATGACTAAATGCCTTTTAGTCAAATGGCGCCAGTATGCTCTGAATGCGCACCAGTTGTGTGTTGTGATCTCTTTTTCCCTGTGTCTGCACATCTCTAAAGCAACTGGGGTGGCCTCTCAGCTGGGCCACCCTGGTTTTATATGAGACACTGGAGCCTGATGGGGACAAGGTGAAGAGCTGAGGATGACAAGGAGCAGTGGTGATGATTTTGGCCTGAGCCAAAGATTTCAGAGAGGAACTGGGGTTTTCCATTTCTCAGCTACAACTGGCCTATGACATAGGAGATGAGGTCCCAGACCACTGTCACAGGCCCACATGCTATAAAACAAGCAGGTGGTGCTGGACATTTTCTCGTTTGTTGAACTGTTACTTTCCATTGGTCAGAAGTAAGCATTTATTAAGGTGACTCAGCCACTCATAAACAGCTATTAGTAAGGGATTTTCTTCAGCTCAGATTTGGCTCTGGGCTTAGCAAGTTGGCGAGCCAAATGATGATGTGGCACTTTCCACCTATTACATCAGTGTCAAGGCACTCTGTGATGACCCCTTTAGCAGGATGGTCCAAAATAACAAGGTCTAAAATAAACTAAAATAAACTCCTCTCAAACCTGTGTCTTCCCTTAGTGAGCCCCCGTGATTGTGTCTTGAGGTCCTTTCCAGCAACAGCCGCAAAAAAAATCTCAGACTTGGGAAGAATCCAGCAATTTAATGCAGTTCACATCTTATCTGCTTACTCCTCAACCCCAAAGTAAGAGAAAAATAGTGTGAATTTTGCTACATCTACACTCTTGGCAACATCATGTTGAATTGCTTCCAATTCTGAAATACTGTACCTCTTCCATATCCCTTTACCTGTCAGTTTCTAGTTAGCTTTTTAGACACGAAGGCATATTATTTTCCACTTTAATGGCATGATCTTTCAACAGTGACTGTCAACAGTTTGGAACCTGGTTTTCACTTCTGGAGTGTTGTCCTTGCTTCAGTGGACAGAACAGTAACAGGCTCCATTGAAATGATGATGACAAAATAGGAGTAAGAGTGGGATTTAAAGCTGTATTTTGTGCAAAACAAAATGAGAAAAAATGAAAAGAGGAGAGCTGTTATTTTGTATTTCATTTCTCTTGGTGTAGTAGCATTTGTAGGAGAAAAAATGATGCTTTTGACAAAGTCCTTTTGTCTTTAAATTTCTTTGCATTGTTTAGTCTCACCTTAATCTGAAAATCACCATTTTGAATTTGCATTGAGAATGATTATACTTTAAATAAACTATCAGGGCCATATTTTTACAGTTATATAAGGTGACCCAAAGCTAAAATGAATGTTTTAACAGATAAAGGATAAGATAGTGTTATTTATGCATTTTCTTGACTGCTTAACCAACTAATCTCTTGGAGGGGTTGAAGCTTATCTCAAGTGCCAAAGCAGGAGGCAGGATACATCCTGTACAGGCTGACAGTCCATCATGTGGCTAACATACAGAGATAAAGAGCCATTCACGCTCACATCCATACCTGTGCAATTTAGAATCAACAACTACACTAAAATGCATGTCTTTGGACTGTGGGAGAAACCAGAGAACCTGGTGAAATCCCATGCTGCGCAGAACATTCTAGTGATGTGATGATGGGCAGCACAGTGATGCTGTGCTGCCCCAAATCGTCTAGTGATTACAAAATTTAATAAATGAATAAAAGGAATATTTTAGTAGGCTTAAGATGCAGCAGATTTTATAGCATTGTTGTGCAAAACTGCTTGTATTCAAATTACTAACTGCTGCTGCTTTTGTTTTGTCTTTGTTGCGTTGTAGCCTGTTATCATTAAACCTTTTTTCATTCATTTATTCATTGATCTCAAAACCACAGCTCATGTTAAAGAGCAAATATTCAGATTGGACGTGTCAGTGCTACAGCACCCGTGTTACTATCCAGCAAGCAAAGACAGTGCACTAACTGTGGTTGACTGCTTCGCACAAGGATATGATGACATGATTTGTTGAGGAAAGGGAGTGTACTGCTTTGCATGGGATAAATCTCCCAGATCACAGGTGCAAGATTCCATGCATCCTTGTTAACCTTGTTAATTACTTTTGTCACAAAACCAGGATCTATGCGTTACATAATATGTAAAATGCACAGTCTGTTAAAATGCAAACCACTGGAGGTGGTGATTCATTCTTTTCTGCAGTGTACCAGACCTTCTCTGTCTATATTGTCTACACATACTGCTAGTACAGATGCCTCGGTGTAAAGATGTGCATTTCAGTGCTGTTGTTTTTTTGTAGGAGTCTGAGATGTGAGTGTAGAATTGTGTTAGTTATTGTTTTGCTGACTTCAGAAAGAGTGTTCCTTCATTTTAAGTACTCCAAGCAGAACATACCAGAAGGAGAAGATTTCTGTTCTGGTGAACTGATCCACCTTTCAGTTACCCAACCAACAATGCTAATTAAGCACCAGAAAGCTTTGGTCCCAGCTCCAGCGCTGGGGGGCGGGGGCACTTAAGAACTTTGTGGGGCAATGGAGCATGTCGACCATGTCAGATAGTCAACACATAGTGGGTCACTGTTTTTACCCAGCTCCACTTTGTCTCTTTATCAGCCTGCATCATCAGGGTCTGCTGGTCACACAAATTAAGAGGCAATTAAAGCACTGAAACAGCAGAGAGATCAAAGCAAGCTACTGAGGGAAAAGCCACTCTGGAGAGCTTAGCAGTTTTATAAAGCAGCTATAGTCTGGCTTAATAGGAATCAGACCAATCATTTTGTTCTCCATAATTTCAAAGTGAAACAAAAAGAGGACTGTTTTAAAAATGGACTAGATACCATTTAACCATCAGAGCATATTAGTAGTTATATTTCAACAAACGGACAGTCACAATCTTTTCTGTATTTGTGCAAAACGCAGTTCTGTTCAGTGGGGTAAAATTCTACTTGTTACAGATGAGATATTAAAAAGAGAAAAAAGCTGAATGGAATCCAGTCTATGTAGAGCATTTTATAGCTCAGAGCCATCATTGAGATTCCTGTATCTCTGCTAATTTCCACCAACATGACAGAGGAAAAAAACAAAACAAACAGCAGCTTTCATCATCTCTCACTTTTGTTTCCATATATTATGCACTGTGGTAACTCGTGCCAATCTCAGACCAGTCAGTTTCTTGCTTCAGTGAAATGCGCTTCATGGATTAAAATGTAATTTGCTACAGTTAATGAAAATACATTCTGTATAAACACAGGAGCTCTTATTGAGTTGGGGTTTGGGAGGTTGGAGCTGGCTATGAACAATGACATCCAACAGGTCCTTTGTAGAGAGTTTGTCTGATGTTTGCAGATGGGCTCTGCTGCTGTTGGGAGAAAGACGATAGCGTTGGCTAATTTAATTTCGATATGCGTGTAACAATATCTGCCTGAGTGCATGTGTCGTTGTTTACCATGGGTGCAAAGAGGTATTGTAAAGACTCCGCTTTGTATATACATGTGTGTTTGTGTGTACGTACAATTTATTACACCCCCCACCCCTTCCCCGAAGTTTCCTTCAAGAAACTTGGTAATAATCTCTTTTTTGCTAGCCATGATCCTGTCCCACCCTCATCTCTTGAGAAACAGACACAGACCAAACATACTGTAGTTAATCATGGGCTAGCTATAAGCCTTAACTATGAATCTAAACTCCGTTATTCCATCCCACTGTGAGAAGGAAAACATCTGTATGTGGCACTTTGAGAACCGGAGCCACGCCTGTCATGATAGGAGCCTACATGACCACATTTCTCAGCATGCTGCATTACTTAGAAATATGCCAGAATCATCACATGAATACTATTGCTGATATTTGTATATCTCACTCAGCAGAATCACCCTAGAAGAAAATGGATCCCTTGGGAATGACTGCATTTATAGGAATGTGTTGTGAGTTGGTATATTTGTCGGTCCATGGGCACATTTGTTTGTGTTAGCGTGTGTCTTCTTCTTCTTGCTGGAAATGATTTGGGTGAGTGTGTGAGTATCCGTGTAGATTCCCATGCTTTGCAATGCTTCCCACAAACCCCAGCAACATTAATTTGTACATCGTATACAGTGTGTATGCACACTCATTAGTCCTGCACTGCTATCTGAGGAGCAATGTAAAAGGATAGGGGTTAGGTTATATCCACTGAGAGTGTGTGTGAGTGTGGCTGTCTGTGTGTTGGGGTTGGCTGAAAATGTTGTTGGCTCTGTGTGTGCAAATCTATCTGTCTGAGAGCATTTGTCTGTCTGAGTATCTCCTTGCATGTGTGGAAACATGTGTGCGTGACTGCGTGCGTGGGTGTGGGTGTGTGTGAAGAAGCATCTTGTGGGATGTCTCGTCTTCCTGGCGGAGGGAGGGTTTTGCTTCACTGCAGGGTGGAATGCACTCTAAAGTCCTCAGAATAATTTGTTTTATGGAAAAAAAAAGAAAAAAGATTAACAGCCGTTGCTCCGCACCAAATCTCCAGACCTCAGCACAGACTCAGTATCCATTCACATCAACTGACATGCTACAAGGAAGAACAGAAGAAGTACAAATCAGTGCTGAAATTGTAGTGACAAAACGGTTATTAAGATTTTGGGCCACTCCTCCACATTTCCAAAATAAATAAATAAATAATGCATCAGATTAATCTGGAATTCAAAATGCAAATGACTGAAGTAAAAAGCAGTTACGCTGAGGGAGCTGTGCAAAAAAAACTTCTCAGCTGGCTATGGATGAGGAAATTGATTCCAGGGCCAGGTCAATCCCCTAACCTTCTAGTGATACTTCATTGATTGGAATTTGACTGCGACTCTGTGGCTTGAACATAAATTAACACCTGCTGACGTGCAAACCCGGGCCCTGCATTAGGAAGGACTTGGCACATCCGAAGTAATGACAAGTCCTCGGCAGCCATCTTGCGATTCATAACACTAGACAGCGATGTATTAAATTTTCAAGTGGCAGCGGTAGGATGAAAGGTTTTTAAGTGTTACCACTTCGGTCTTCATATTGACTTATTGCCTGCTTAATGCTCAAATCTATGCTCAGTGTTTGACAACGTTAGTGTGAAGGGAAAATCTGATAAGCTGGCCACTCAGAACAAGAAATACAATCTCCTCTCTGCATTTGGCCACTATAAAAATTTGAGCAGAAGGATCAATAAAGAAAACAGATGTTGATTAAGTTAAAAAAGCATGGGTGTACTGACAGCCATGCTGTCATAAAATCCACATCTCCTTTGATCTGCACCCGCTGCCTGACTATTTGGGAATGGTCAGGTAGATTCACTACTCGTGGTGACTTCTCTGACTGTACAGGGACGCTGACACGCACAGCCCGATCTGGTCACAGAGCTTAAAATAAAGCTGTTAATAAAGACATCAGAGGTGATAGATCACTATGGTTGACTTGAGAGCAAGCGGTGCTGTCTTCAGACATGTGGGTGGGACTCGGTTTTTGCAAGGCAAGCTACCCACAAAGTGCTTGTTACAGGAAAGCCAGGCATCAAAAAGTGCAAAAGGATCCACTCTAACATTGCATTAGCATCCCAAATCTATCCATCTTGCTGACAGGTCAGTGGCGTCAAGTGCCAGGTAGTGTGACAATACTGACACTGGAGTGTGCCCACACAAGTACATTAGTGGAGCCTGAAGATGCCCGCCTGTCTCACATCTGGAGGGAGGGCAACTTGATCTGTGTCCACAGCTTGGGGGGTCATAGCAGGAAGAACGAGTAATGGCCCTTTCACTTAAGCTGATCCCTTCTACGTGCCCCTGTGGCACTCGCATATGAGGTCAAGATCATAAAACTTTAGAATGTACAGTTGGTGGAGTTGCAGGGCCCCCAGATTGAGGTTGAGAGGTGGCCTGTTTGTACGGTCTGTCAACATGTTTGTGTGCATGTTTGTATCATATGTTTCTTAAGCTGTTCTGTAAGTTGCGCAGACGTTGGCCAGATATGTACAAACATGTAGAAATATTTTGAGAGAGAGAGAGAGACAGTGAGAGAGAGACAGTGTGTGTGTGTGTGTGCACGCATGCGTGTGTGTGGGCCGGTGGAGACAGAAGGTCAGAAGCTGAGACTCTGCCGAACGTCAGCTGACCGTGTCCTCTCATTCATCCTTGTCATGCGGATGGCGTTGCAGGCATGTGTGACTATTTGACTTTCCTATGTAATGAAAATTCCACATGTGGCACATAAGACATGCTTGATGTTATCTGTCTTCACTGCTCACTGCTCATCCTCGTCTGACAGGCCCCTTGGATCGCACATCCACCAATACAGACATACACAAATCCCCTGGAGGAAAAACACAACAAATGGATGGATAAAGTGACATAGCGGCCGAACTGTTTAAGCCAGCGGTTTCAAACCACTTTGGGACAGCTGTAACTTTTCACGGTACATCTCACTTTCGGCAATTAATAGTCACCAAAAAGAACTGTTTATGTCTCTAATATGTGAACTCATTCTGATTCTGAAGTGTTTTTGTGTCCTGAGCTATTGTATTTACAGACACTAACAACTTGGATATTTGTAAGAAGCAATCTTTTCAGAAATTATTTCAGAGACAGCAAATGCTTTTGTCAATATTCCTTCATTAATAGGTAATCAATGCACTGGCAAAGGGATCACTTCACTGTAAGACACCTCCCATCGAGCTGCAAATCGACCAAAGCAAATAACCAACAAGTGCGTGACAAAAATAAATAAATAAATAGTCTCGCTTTTGAATGTGAACAGCCTTGCTTTGTGTTTTGGTATTCAAACCCTGATATTTTTTCTCGTTTCTTTCTTCTTTCTTACTGTCCTTCTCTCTGCATTGTTTTGGCAGTGGATGGTGATGATGGGATGGGATGGATCTTTAATAGGTTGTCTCTGGCAGCACAATGGAAGGAGGGATCGTTGTTAACATTATAACATATTGATCGCTTCGACTCCATTTCCCAAGGCCCTGTCACGCAGGAGCCATTACTCACAGCAGTCATCTCCGCCACTGCCACACATTCACACATAACCTCTTCTCACAGCTGACTGTGACAGCATGCTTACATGGTTTCGCTATGTTCATTTCTATTGACCTTTTTAACCTTCCTGCTTCTCAACACTTTAGTCCTAATTTCCCTGATTCCATAATTCCTGCTCTAATGGATGTAATATATAAACTTAACTGCCATTGGCTCAAAGCTTAACAATTAATTGGGTAAGTCAGGTTATTAAAGAATCCAACTACACAAAACAACCATCCCAGTATTCACAACAATTCACAATAGCATAGCAGTAATCAACAAAATTGTGTGCCTACATGCATGTGCAGACTGTGACCAAAAAAGTAAGTCCCAGTCATTAAAATATCTCAAAAAGCTGAACACAGCATTGTCCCTGGTAATTGTGGTCACTGAAGAGCTAACTTTGCCAGCAGCCGCAGTCTTCCACAATTAAACCAATCTGCTGACCACCTGAGTTGCCCCCTCCCTCTGATTCCAAACAGCAACAAACAACACAGCCCAGCATGTGAACCTAAGTACACAGACAGGCACATGCCCAGTTGGTTCGTTCACTGGCAAACTCAGAGTAGCTGGAATAATTTTTTTCATTTACTGGAGAATTTGGTTATCTTCAAAAAAAAATATGCTGTGGATTCTTATTTTTACTCAATCTTAGGCACCCCTTGAAAAGCAGCTTGCAAAGGAGCAGCAGTTGTTGGCAGGCTAAAAGCAACTTAAATGAAGCGTCCTCTATAAGATTCACAAGCTGGATATGTAGAAGGTTATCAGCTGATCTCTTTTTGGTGATGGTGTCATTTCAATAGTTATGCACTTCCAGTATGAGGCTGGCACATGTGCAAAATGCACACGCACTAGCCACAAGCTGGGATCATGAGTCTTTGAGTTGATCTGCATTTTTAGGCATTGCAGCACCCCATATATACAGGAACAGAGGGATTACCAGTTACCACAGAGGTTGTAGTGTGAGATTGCTGCAATATCTGGAAGAAGTATGTTGCACTTAAGTACCTTTTCACTGGAATTCAAGCTATGGTTGTTGCCACTTTGCTTCCATTTGTAAATGTTAATAGACAGTGATGCTTTGAAGTTTGTAAAATGTAGCTTGTTCAATAAAGACTGCCTCTTTCTTGACAATACTTAATTGTTGAGCTCTTTTTCAGCTATTTATATCACAAGCCTACTCATTACTGCCATTGTCATTACTTTGCACAACAACATGAATGAAACAAAATATCATCACAAATACTTCGAACGTAAAATCACAATTCTGCCACCAACTTTTGTGGTGCACCAGCCAGTGTGTAAAGCCTCCACATAATTGCCAGTGTAAGTACCTATAACAGGAGCTTTAACTGCTTGGTCTTTAATCTTAGCACAGTGGAGAGTGGAAATATTGGAATAGTAGAAGTAGAAAAGACAGATTTTCTGGGCTGCAGATGTCCCTCTGCTGCAGGCTGTATGGGATGGAACTGACAGGCTTGAAATGTCCAAAGACAGTCTTCTTCAGTGGGACTGCCCAGCCCAATATCAAGGGCAATGGATCTTCCTGGATGTTAATGAGTTACGATTGTTACCTAGCTACAGTCTTGATCTTGTTTAAAGGCCAAATTGTGTAAGTGTGTACACATGGCTGTTTGAGTGTGTGTCTGTGTGTGCGTGTGTGTGTGTGTATTTTTTATCTAATGTAAAACAGAAACATTCCTTTTTTACTAGAGGCACATAGCCACATGCCTCTGCTTCCATAACAACTAAAATCATACATGTTCTTTTCCCTATTGTGCTCTCAATCTCACTGTTCCAATCACCTTCTAAGTCTACCTACCTACCAGTACTGGATCCATCACAACTAGTGAATCAAATTGACTTGCTCTTCACTGTCCTTGCCTATTTGATGACCTGCAGATGATTGATGAGCAGAGCACTGCAAGGTCATTTAAGATGCCTTCTTTACCCCACCACCATGACAGTGAAAACTTGTGTTTTGATCTTAAGACTAAAACCTGTCTTCCCTGTTCTCCAGATCCCGCATGTTGATTGATGGTATGGAAATGCCATCATATACCATGCAAAGTGAGGTCTGATACTTAAATATCAATTTCCCAGACGGTCATGCATCACCTACAGGTTATCTGTCTGACCGTATTATTCCAGACTCACTGATTGTGAAATTTTGTTTTGAATTTCTTTGTAGGTCACACAGCTGCCTCTTCTATTTTATCTAAAAAAAAATCTTCTACAGCAAAAACATCACTATTTAGGCACTAACTCACGCATGCTGTTAAATGACTCTTAAAACACACTTTCAGGCATATTGAAAAGACACAGGCTGATGCACACGTATGTCATTCACAATGTCCTCCTCTTAGCTTAATAACAAAATATCCATTGTAAGTGGGTTGCATTACAATGTCCTCACAGTTTTCACTTGACAAAACTGCAGTTGGTTCTGACTCACACAATGTTTGGGTCTCTCTTAAGCCCATGACTCTTCATGTAAGATTTTATATATACCTACAGTAGTGTGCGAAAGCCTTGAGCCACTTCCCATTTCTAATATTTTGATTCCAAGGAGACGATTCCTTGTATTTTTAAGTGGTCTTGAGGAATAGTTCTCCAGGCTTTCTGAAAGTCTTTCAAAGGCCGCTTTTCCACTCATTTTTCAGGCCAGTTTTTGTACTCAACCATATTCAGAAGAAGTTTTGTTTGTTTTGTTTTGTTTGTTTTTAATGCTGACCTGTGAATGATTCAAGCATAAAAGGCTCATGACTAAAGGAATGCACCAGGGTTGTGTCTACACATAACAGAAAACTTAGAAAAGAACCAACAGGTCTGAAGGAATTTTTGGCTCAACTCATTGTCAGTATTTATGGAAGACGTCAGGAGAGAGGTACAACGGTGAGTGTCTGCAGCCATCTGTAAAACAGTGAAGTGTCAAAATTTGGGGTTGCATTCTAGCTATCGGTGTTGGCAATTTTTTCAATATTGATGGAATTATTAATGCAGAAAATTTTGATCCACGATGTAATACCATCTGCAAAGCATCTGTTTGGCAGAGGCTTAATCCTTCAGCATGACAATGATCCCAAATTCCCTGCCAAAGCAGTAAAAGCATAGCTGGATAGAAAAACAAACAATGAAACACTATCAGTCATGGATTGGCCTCCCAAGCCCAGACCCCAACATTACTGAAGCAGTGTGGGATCATCTTGACAGAGGATGAAAAAACGGCAGCCAACAATCAAAGAAGAGCTTTGAAAGTCCTTCAAGAATCCTGGAGAACTATTCCTGGAGACTACCTAAAGAAATCAAAAGGAAGCTTTCCTAGGAGAGTTCAGGCTGTAAAGGTGGTCACAATAAATGTTGACTTTCAAGCTTGTTAGAAATGTACAAACTCTGTTTTTGCCTTACAGTATATACTGTATTTCCATATTATGATTACACATTTCAATAAATTGTTCTATTTCCCATTGTCCTAGCAGAATATAAAGAAATGAGGAGTGGCTTGAGACTCTTGTACAGTACTGTGCATTTATTCTTGTTTGTATGTCTTTTGAGTTTCCTCTAGTAAACATACAAGTCTGCGATGTTTTTGAGCACTGGAAATCGAGGACTGGTTTACAGAGAAATACTAAAACTTAAGGCAATGAGAAAGGAAACGCTTTCCTTGCTGCTGAAAAAGAATCCACTCTTCAAGGACATTATTGGGGCATGTTTCTGTAGACCAAAGTCCACAAAAGATGTGCATGAAAGGCTGAATGAGTAACCTCGAAGCAATACTCGAGTGTACATGCCGGGTTGAAAACCAATAAAATCATCTTAAGAGAATCACGGACATGGATGGCTCACGGTTCACGGACTGAGAAGCAAATATGGTGTTTGGCATTGTAGCGTAAAGAGATTGTATGTATGTTTAACACAGTGAATTTATTGTGGGCATTAAGACAGAAAACATTAACATTCCTGGCTTGGAAAAGTTTTCATAACTACAGAAAATTAGGCATGCAGTGGGCTAAAATCTAATTACAACCTAAATGTTAACCTTCAGTTCACTACCATCCTGAAAGCTACAGAGTACCATGTAAACGTCTGTTCTGTCACTGGTTGAATAATTTAGTTCCCTGCTGCATTGTAATTCAACAGAGCATCCAATTTTCACCTGTTCCAAGGAGATTCATCACACTTCCCCATATTCACTCATTTGATTATGCCAACAGTGTGCCCTGTCTGCTTTTCAGGTTTTTGGCAAGCAGAGGCACAGACTGAGGATCTTTTAACAGTCATAAATTAACTCTTCTTTTGCATTTTTTCCACTCCTCTGTATCTATAATCTAACTTTTCCTAAATTGCACTCAAACTCTTGCTCCTCCTTTCTAATTAAGGTTGCTTGTCATCTTTCTTATTTCATCCCTCTCTTCATTACCTCCTTTTTGTTCCAGGTTTTCTGTATGGCCACCCTCTTCCTTTATACCATCTCCTCTTGCCATCCTACATCCTCTCTACTTTTTCAAGTTTCACAATGACTGTCCCCCATCTTCCAGAGGAGGCCACTGCTGTCCTTGAACAGCAGAAGGGTCAAGAAACTAATTTGTTGTCTGATTTAGAAGCTACCCGGCCCAGTCTGTGGCTCTGACCCTATGCGATTCATGGTGAATTTTAATCACAGGTGAAGGTATAGTTGGTTATTAGTGCCAGTTTGGTCCTTACCTGAAGGGCAATCTGTGATAGCCCTCGCTGCCTGCACTGCCAGTCCCGACTGCAACAAATAATTGGGTTTGTGCGCATGGCAAATTGGAATCGAATACATGCTTTGGTGGCTTCAGCAGATATTCACAAGGCATGATGCACAATGGGGTGCTTACTGACATTAATGATAGACTGCCCGTGTTACTTTATGAGCGATTGAAAATAAGAGAAAGAGATGAGCAAATGTACAGATTCATAGGTTTCAGTGTGTGATAGCCCACAGCAGAAGGAAGCAAGAAACTGCTATCGTGTTTTCAGAACCACACAAGCCTATGGATATTTTCCAAGCAGCATTTGGGAATCGATGTAAGTTTATGATAGCTGGTGAGGCAGAAATCAGAAAAAAACAAAAAAACTTGGCTCAGTTAGATGTTTTTATCACTTATCCCACTTGTTAGGCTGTTTCACCCATTTAGCGTTTTGCTTCGACGACAGTCCGGAAATCATGGTGGATACTTTTTAATGAAAATAAATCTACCAGAATCAGAAACATGGTCTTTTTTTGTATTCCGTGCTCCATTCTTCCTCTTTGTGAAAATATGCAGTCAGCGTCACTACCTGTGTAACTCACCTGTTGATAAATTAGTTGGAGATATTGTACAATATGTTGTCCGGAAACAGAAAGGATTCCTGTGAAGGATGAGGAGTCACATGGTCATTACCAAGTAATGGTTTTGCTGTATAATGCCACAGTATTGTGTTACATCGAATCTGACAAAGTGTTTTATAATCAACCCATGTCACACATGCAACCCATTTCTACATTGTCAGTAATTAAAGACTAAAAATTAAATTTGGTTCAAGTGAATACCATGGCTGGTGGGTTTCAACTCCCAAAAGCAATGTGTTAGTTCTGGAAGATACAGAAACAGATCAATTATTTTAGGCCAACAGAAGAACAGGCAATGTCATATGTGTATTTTGATTTTGATGTGGAAGTGTACTGTTTCAATAATGGCTTAAAATTTGATATTTGGATAGATTCCTTTTGGCATAACTGTACTAACCAGACATTTTATGAGAAGAAAGACGTGAATTGTGCTGTTTTTCTAACCAAGGAATACAATACAAAAGGTATACAATTTTCCAAATAGCATTTGTGTGTTTGTAAATTTATATATTTGGCCTGGTGACCTGTTCAGGCTGTAGCCTGGTATTAAGTTTGTTTTAAGATAATGAGCAGTAGTTTCAGTGTCGCCTTTTCTCCTCTGTGACAGATTGTTGCCGATCCATCAAATGATCCTATATATTCTGCTCCTGAGGTCCTACAAACTTCTCTCCACTCTTCTCTCCTTTTATCCATCCGGCCCTCCCTCCTTCCCTCAAATGCTCAGCATTGGGGTTGTGCTTGAGTGAAGCATTATAATAGCTCAAGGAAATGGCCCTCCTTGAGAAACTTTCAGAGAGCTGTCAGGGGAGAAGATTAATGCCTGGCCAGGCTCTCCAGGGGACTGGGACCCCCCCTTCACATTTCTCTCTTCCTTACTGATTTTTTTTTCACCCCCTTCCTCCTCCTCATCACCCTCTCTCAGCCAACAATGGCATGTCCCAAGCAAACCAAAGATTTAGCAACAGAATCACTCAAAATGTCATACACATAATTATTTTGTTTAGTCACTAAATTGTTGGTATTTTGCTATTTTCAGGGGGATTGCTTTGAAGACGAATGCAGAATGCAGCATCGATGTGCTCATTATTCCTTCCGAGATGACTTTGTATCTCTCGGGCTGACATGTTGAAGAACGTAAACATTCAGCTGGCTGTCATTTTAAAGTCACAATTAGGTTGGAATTTGTCTTGCAGGCACCCAGATATTTCTGTAGGGAAAATCAATCTAATGCTCACTCTCAAAGTTACAAGCGTAGAAACTTGCAATAAGCTATCGGGGAGTGAAATCCATCGACACACATAGTTGTCCACCACTAGCTTCTCCTGTCATCAAAACGTCTCTGTCCCCCAGTTGACGCTCATTACATGGAGCCTTGTTCTCTTTCTGGGTCTTTCTTTCTTTTTGTTCCCTCTCACTATCTCTCTTTTTCTCTTTCTTCTGCCTGCACTCTGTGCTTGACACAGTGGTCTGCTCGCCTTCCCTGTATCTGTCTCCTGTCTGTCTCTCATCATCCTTTCACCTATTTAAATCGATGCACTTGACATGTATGTCTGGTCTGTTTGCAATGTGGCATTTGCAGTCTGACCTTAGCAATGATCATAGAAGACTGAGGTGGACTCTCCACGAAATTCAGTCCATTACTGCTATTTTACCATTCAATTCAATTCAATTCAATTCAATTCAATTCAATTCAATTCAATTCAATTCAGTTCAGTTCAGTTCAGTTCAGTTCAGTTCAGTTCAGTTCAATTCAGTTCAATTCAGTTCAGTTCAGTTCAATTCAGTTCAATTCAATTCAATTCAATTCAATTCAATTCAATTCAATTCAATTCAATTCAATTCAGTTCAATTCAATTCAATTCAATTCAATTCAGTTCAATTCAGTCAGTTCAGTTCAATTCCAGTTCAATTCAGTTCAATTCATATAGCGCCAAATGACAACAAACAGTCACCTCAAGGCGCTTTGTATTGTAGGTAAAGACCCTACAATAATACAAAGGTCAAAACGACCCTCTATGAGCAAGCACTTGGCGACAGTGGGAAGGAAAAACTGCCTTTTAACAGGAAGAAACCTCTGGCAGATCCAGGCTCAGGGAGGGGCAGTCATCTACTGGGACCGGTTGGGGCTGAGGGGAGAGAGACAGGACAAAAGACATGCTGTGGAAGAGAGCCAGAGATTAATAATAATTAGTGATTAAATGCAGAGTGAAGTATAAATAGAGTAAAAAGAGGTGAATAAAAAGAAACAGTGCATCTTGGGAACCCCCCCAGCAGCCTAGGCCTATAGCGGCAAAACTAAGGGATTTTTTCCCCCACTTCTCTTATGTGTTTCCCCCTCCATAATTTAGATCGGAGCACCCAGTTTGCTAATATGTGTGCTACTCTGTGACTGAAAAAAGAAAACAAAAAACTACCACAAGAATTAGCATTCAAATTCTGTGATGTGTTCTCGCTCTATATTCTTTGCAACCATATTCTCCATGTGTTTAACACTTGAAGCTTGTAAACTCCTGCCCATCCTGCAGCACAGATGTTGAGAAGATGGTCAGCTACTCAAATATTTCTCTTTCTCTCTAGTCCCTCATTCCAACCTCAGCTTCCCCAGTTTTTTCGAAAAGCAGTCTTCCGAAGGGGAGGCATCAGTGGGGTGCTCACATTCTGTGCTCTGCAGTAGAACCAGCCGTCCTCCTCTGGGACTTCTTGTTTGAACTTTTAGAATCAGAATTTGTAACGATATGAAGCAGAGAAGATGCAGCCATAACAGAGCAGTGCACATCAGACCAAGGCGACGAGGAGCCAGATCAAACGCGCCCCTCGGGGAGTAATGTTGAATCTAAGAGCGAAACCTCCAATCTCATCCACAAAGCAGGGCTGCGTGTAAGACGCCTTTTGTCTCATAAACTCTCCAAGTTTGTGACCTCAGTCTATCATTTGCATCCAAGGAGTGTAAACAAGCATGTTATTTGTGCAGCATTCCCTGGGCCACCCACCCATCTCCTCCACTGACAGCAAAGAAAGAATTAAACTCTTGGGGCAATCCACAGTTTTCTGCAGCAAACACTTTGAACAAAGAAAGTAGACTGGAAACCCCTCCTAGCAGAATTTTATGAGCCAAGATATTTCATTTTTTTAACCCAATTCCAAATTGCTTTTGTACATTTGTGTTGGCACAGTTGCAGTGGCTGTGCGATAGAGATGACAAGGCTAATTACATAGCTCAAAAAACGTACACCGAGAAACTAAAACAGTCTTATTTTTTTGAACATTGGGCTGAAGCACACAGCCAGTGGCACTGACCCCAATATCACACCATATTTATTCTTCTGACAGAAACCAGCACCACGGCACTGATTTTATGCCACTAGGGTTCGTATGTATTGCACTGCTGTTTTTAAGTTTTGCCAAGCCAAACTAATGAGCTGAAACAAACAGTCCTGTGCTCTTTAAAGAATAGACTGTCCCTATGATTAGATACAGGTGAAACTAGGCCAGTTCAGCTCTAAAGAAAAATCGACCATATAAAGTGGTTAAAGTCTTGGCCCGAACATAATCTGGATGTAAGTGAACTTGCCCAGAAAATACTACGAAGACCCTTTAACATCAGGTCTATCGTGGATTATGGGGAATAAGAAAGGATTTTCTATAAGTGCTCTGTGAAATCCCCTTTTGCTGTAGCTAGTAACTGTGGCAATATGTAACTGTTTGTACAGAGCAGCACGTTGTGGTAGACCATATCAGTTTTAGCGTGCGTGTGTGGGAGTGAAGAGATATCTGTGGCCAAAAAAAAAAAAAGGAATAGCCCTCTAACAGCTTAAATTTTTGAAATGATCCAAGAGAAGGTTACGGAGGGTTGGCTTATATTTCACAATTTTTTATTTCACTTTGATTCAATAAATGTCAAGTTTACTCCTTAAAACACTTCATGCTTTGGAACTGCTTGGATTCGCTGCAGATTTCAAAAATTCTCTGACCTTGAAAGCATTAATGTGAATCAGAAAATGTGTTCATTAAAAAAAAAAAAATGCTCAAAATATCAAACACGCGGTCTATCATTACAGCCAAACCCATGTTAGATTTCTTTCTTAACAATGGTCAGGGGTGAGGTACTGGCATGACAGCTCATGCTACAAGGGCATGCTGTCTACAGCATATAGCAGTCCAACTGGGACATCAAACATAAGGTCACAGTGATTCTTGTTTCAACAAACAGCTTTGTGCTTTGTTTTCAAATATCCTGGACAAACTGGACCATGTCATGGTTATTGCCTCATACATGAGACATAAGGGGACATTTCACTGAAAGTCTCATTACGTCTGTTTGCCCATGTGCCTCTGCGATGGCCATGGGGTTATCCTCTCCAAATCTGGCAAGTGATCCAGGTGGTGAGTAAAGATTGTGTTTGTGTAGCTAAAAACAAACTCTCTGCATTTCCAGTGAACTTTGAGTCTGCATGAGATGGAATGCTGGGATGCAACGCAGTTTGGGTAGTTTCCTCTGAATCTTATCCTTCATATGCATCAGAAATTTAACCACATTAGAATTCCAAGTTGACAGTGTCTGATTCTGGAGTCTGTCCACATTGGAAGTGATTAAGTAACTTCACCCAGCAGCTCCAAGTGTTAAAGGTGTGTAAAGTGTTATTAGCAGTTGCTCCCCCTGACCTTCCTAACAAAGCTGGGTCCCCCTTAACCAATGAGGTCATGATGGGTCACAGCATAGCTAACCATGTGACCAGACAAGGTCACGGGGACAGGTCAAAAGATCAAGTCCACTTCCAGAGAGGGCAGAGGGTAGGGATAGGGAGTTCAGTTGAGGAGTTTTTGTGTTGCTTCACAAATAGTGAGCATAAGTTTGTTCTGTACTACGGACTTTTAAAAATAGACTCATAAATAAAATGTGTCTCCTTTATTTTACCAAAAAAAAAAAAAATGGAGTCATGGTTCATTATGAATATGTTTAGGCCTGTGCATGTGTGCGTCCTGTTTAATAAAGCATAGGCTCTGAAATTCAAGTCTCTTTCCCTCTGACTTCAAAGACAATTACTGGCATGCATGCACATGAAATCACTCTAGAAACTTTGTAAGTGTGTCAATAGGCACACATGGATTTTTCTATTTTCTTCTTTGATCAACTTCTGTTTTTTTTATATCAGCTTTTTCTCCACCTATTTTGCAGACACAACAAACCCAGATACACAAGCCGTCTCACTTCCTCTCTTCACTCACACAGTTCCTGATGTCTGCTATTTAATTAGTAATATCTTTCCTGCTCACTTAGCCTGCATTTGATAGATACTTAGGAGAGAGTAAAAACTACGAAATGAGCTGATGGGTTTAAAGTTTGAAAGTACACTAATTGCAGTTTTTGCAATTATAACATCCCTGCCAGAAGATCGATTTTTTCCATCAAAACTGAAAAGGTATAGACATACTTTGAAGCCACATTTTCATGGTACTTAACACAAGGATTTGACTGTCTCTAACCATTTACAACATGCATACAATTTTTGTGTGTCCACTAGCAACATTAAGACTTGTGTTTTCTATTGGGATACAATGAATATCACTGCATTCTCATAAGATGATGAAACCACGTACTGTGCCAGAGGTACAGTGCTGGTATGAACTCACAAATATGACTCACCGTTGTTACATGTTATCCGTTTCCATTTGCAGGTAATGAACTGATAGCAAGAAAATACATCAAGGCTATGCATAACAGAGTCGGCTACAGATTCTAAGCAACACTTTCATTTAAAAATGCAGCCAAACGTACATGTTCACACATTCTTTTCACACCTGTCGCCTCTGATGCTTTACTTTACTCCCCCGGTCCACCCATTCAACACCCCTCACTCATCCCTTTGCCTTATTGATGGCAATCAGTGTGACTTTATGGAAAAGTGCCCTGCAGCTCATCTCCCTTTACCTTTCCTTCCTATTTCTTCATGTAACTGGTATAGGAAACTTTTAAGTTGCTTACTATGTGCACCCTGGGTTTTCGAGTAATGCTATGGCTAAAGGTATCAAATTATTGTCTTTATTTATTTTAACTGAACTGGTCTTTTACTGTTGAACATATCAGAAGGCAGGTTCTGTGTGCATTTATTTGGTGTGCACCTTTGTGCCTGGGATTCTCTGTCAAGCATGAGAATCAAGCCTGATGCAAGAATTCTGGGAGCCATACTATCACTGGTCAAGCTGATGGTGCCACTGCTCCTCACAGGCTGTCCGGGTGGTGTGCTGTAAACTTTTAACTAGAGTATGACAATTAGGGGTGACTACACCTTTGAAATGCAAAGTGAACATAAATGGGACTTAATAACCATGATGCTTCTTTCTTTTTTTCCATGAGAACGTTGGTCTGAATTTTATCAAGGATTAAATTCATGCTCGCTCTGTGTCAATTCAATTTTGGAGCCTGTTTGCTCATAGTCTTGATAGCCCTGAGGTCTGGTGTGACTTTGAAGTGGTTTTGTTCCATTTTTTTCTGCATTTCTTTAAGCCTCGAGAAATTATAAAACAGCCATAGTTGGAGAGTGAAATTACTGGGCTGTTGCATTCCCATTCATCATATTAAAGGAATGTAGCCATCCAGAAAAAAAAGAACGAATAAAGAACACAGGGGGATCGAGTGGAATAATCCTCTATCCCAGTTAAGCTTGAATCTTTTTTTTTTTTCTTTAATTACATGTGAACCAGGTCACTTTTGACAGTCTGGTTAAAGTAAAAATGGCAATTGCCGTGGTACAAAAGGCCTCATTTCTGTTTTTTTTACCATACAAAATGTGTCCAGTATGTTTGGTTTTGTGAACACAAATAGGAACAAATGGTGAGGGGTTAGTGGTTTTACAGTACTAGACAGCTTTTGTACTTTGAACCAGACTATCATAATGGAGAGGCAGCCGCCCTAAAACCCGAGGTGACAGATTCAGCAGGAAGTTTGTGCCACTTGGCCACCAGGATGTCCTGTGTGACTCGTTCTCAAAGCAGGCGGGAAGCTACTTTGATATAGCTAGATTGCCCAACAAACTACCCAACTGGTGTCCACTGAAAGGACAGTTTCAATAAGTTAAGCTGTAATTCATCAAAAGTCCCCATGTCAAAACGACACCCAACTCTGAATCAAGCACATGAACATATATAAACATGAATAATGATTTCCTGCTTGCTGAATAAATGCATTTCCAATCTTTGCATTTTGGTTAAATGTTTTGAAAATGAGAATATGTAAATTTTTTTATCCCTCAGTATACAAGACTGCAAGCAAAATGGTTTGCATTTCAATGACAAATCCGCACTGAACCTCCACTCAGACATTTAAATCCAAAGTTGGAATTTCAATTAGAAAATTTTCATTTCAGGTTCCTTCTTCTTCCCCCATCTTTTTCGCATCTTACTCTCTGATTGACACCCAGTCTTAGTGTCTGTGTTCTGTTTAGTGGGGCTGGATGTGCATTTCCCTGACAACCACATAATGGAAGGGAAAGCTGTTTATTTTCAACATGGCATTGTTGTAAAAAGGTTTCACTTCCACATTACTGGGTAAAAAGCTGCTGCTGAGAGGAGAGCATGAGTGATTCTCAGACCTGGGCCAAATGATGGTTACTATAAAGATATGTTTATAAATAACATCACTACTGTAATGTTTAACTGATGCATAAAGAAAATGTAGAGAAAACCCATATTGTATGACATACTGATTTTTCCCATAAGGCTTCATCAATATGTTGGGACAGGATGCTCAGTAAAACGCACAGTGTAACGTGCCAGGTCCACGCTTCCAATAACAGGTCACTGCCAACTTCTTTTTCGTGACTCCAGAGAGCACTTCTGTACATAATGAAATGAACCTTTTTCTAAATTCTTTGCCAGCAAGGTACTTTTTTGCATTTACATCAGTGCATTTACAATGGAAATTGTAATTTAATCACCCATGCATTATTTATCTGCATTTTTCTAGGGCAACATATTGTAGAGTCGCTGGAAGGAGATGAGGACAGAGAATGTGAGATAGAAAGATGCAGTCAGGCTAAGAAGAACAATTTCAGAAGAAGAAATAAAATCATAAATGGCAACTCCACAATGTTTTGTTTATTTTGGTCAAAGAAAGCTGACATTGTAAACCAGTTAGATATAAACTATATTCTCAGCAAACCTTGTGTTTGCGTAATTTTTTCCTAAAAAGAATAAGCAGAAGAGAATGGATGGATGGAACCTTTTAATTGTGCAAAAGACAGTAAAAGCTTGGTTGATCACACAGCATCAATATTAAAACAGTAACTACTCATATAAAGTGTCATTATATGCACACTGTGTCTAATCAAAGTCATTTCAATAAAGCCACAATAACATTTTTATGCCAAAGACTAAGAATAAATCTATGCCACTCCTGAATACTATATTGATGTTCAGTAGAAGGTCTATATTCATGGAGGTACAAGAAAATGGAACAACTTTCCAACACTGCATGGCATACTGATCATGCAAATCGATATATTTTCATATGTATTATCAAGGCATCAGGGTGATCATGGCCAAAATAAGAAACAAAACTGTAGCGGCCGTGTGTGGTTTGGGGCACGACTGCAGGGAAGAGATGGGGCAGCGGGTCCAGGGAGGGCTGCCTGGCATGACAGTAATTGTGTGTGTTTGTGTGTCCTTTTTTGATACAGTAGATGGCAGGAGGAGAAGGAGGAAGTTGCTGAGCAGAGCTGGGGAGGACGCCTGCATATCTGAGACAGTGAAAGTGTAAACGTAGAAAAATAAAGAAAGTGGTGGAACGCACTCAGCGTCTCTGTAGCGTGTAGCATCCAAAAGAAAAAAACAGGCCTCTTGCTTGTCTCCCTAACACAAACAGGAGAAAACATACTGATTAATGCCTTAAGATGGAGTGAATGTTCAGAGTGGCTATCTGGCAATCCCTGCAATTTTCTGGAATGAAAAAGAGATGTTTTAAATGTAAACTATTAACTTTTGGAGCCATTTGAGGACCTGCAGCTTTTGTCTCTTCCTTGTTGGGTTTGTTGGTTTCAGCAGAGGTTTGTTATTTAGTCTGAAAGACAAAGTGTGACAACACAAAGTCACTCAGTTGCTTTTGTATGTCAAAACCAAATATCATATTTAATAGGTAAGGCCATAGAAAAACAACATTGTTATTTAAATAAAACCATTTAACAAAGACCAAAGTGGGCATAAAGTCACCTTTGCAAACTATTGGACATACCTTTACCTTCACAGCCCTCTCCACTTTGTAAATCTCATCCAGGCGCGTGCACAAGGCACAAATTTAATCAGCAAAACAAGTGTAGAGTGAAGGGGGGGAACTATTCTTAGGCTACAAAAATTTAATTTATTTTTCCTTTTACAGGGATGGGATCCCAAGTCCCTCTCCCGTACCCACACTCCTCCCCATGAGCACCTTTCAATTTGCCAGATTAGCACCACTATTGTACCTCTGGCATGTTCCAAGACACACAACGGCACAGTCCCTAAAAACCACCAGTGCTACCCCCACTTCTCACCTCTGTTGCTCCGACCACCCCCGCCCCCCCGTCTCCCCAATCTTATTAAACTAATTAAAGATGGGGTCGGGGGTGGCAGAAGAAACTAAATGAGATGGAACAATATTGGTGGAGGGGGGAAAGAGTTAATCATGTTTAAGGTAAATTTAATACACCTCTACCAGATTCCCTTGCTCTCGGGCATCATGTGAGTGACAGAGAAGAGCTTGCTATTAAGAATGTGTTTGTTCAAACTGTATCTCCTGAAAAGGAGACCAAAAATATTCAGTTTCCATGGCAATGTGGACTTAGTCAAGCTTCAAGTAGCATACCATATGAGTGTTTTAGGCTGGACTTTTCCTCAAGCAAAGCAACTAGCAGAAGATACTACAGGCTGGACAGATTTTGATACAAAATCCTTTTTTCCCATTTTTATTTCTCAAACTTTAACTTGCAGATGGCTGATGATTTTAAAATGTGTGAAACTTTTTTTTTTTTGGTGCAAAAATAAAATATGGGCCAATTTTTTAAAATTTTTTTTTAAAGTGGAAGACTCAAATGCTTCTAGCTTTAACACAAGAATCAAACAACAAGTACTTTGTGACCCATCCTAATTGCAACAAAATTAGCTTTTGCTTGCAGCACTGACTCTTTGTCATTTTTCTACATGCAAGTGGTTTTAAATATTTCCTATGATAGAGGGTTTATTTCATACCCGTATACCGGTTCAGTACTGAAATTATCCACAATTCACAATCAGATGCTGTATTAGTAAAATTAGCAAGCTGCACATATGCAGTTCTTAGAAAAGAATATTCATCATGAGATGTGCAGCAAACAAAGAGTGCTCCCATGGTGAAGGCTTCTCTGTGTATTTTATGCAAGCCAAATTATTTCTGCACTTCTGCTCGGCTGTTTGAAGCTTTATCATATTTCCATCATAAATAAATCATAAACATCTTGAATTAGGCTTACTTTGACAAGTCTATCAATCACAACACATACCATGGACTGCGAAGTGAAATTTATAATAAACATATGAGGTCTAACTTTAATCTTCTCAGTCGTGATGTTTACACCAACACATAAACAGAGACCAGGAACTAAAATCCCCCTTTCTTGAAGCACACACCTCTTTGTAGGAAAGGATGTGGCCTTTTGCTTTCAGGAAGAAGCACTTAAGTGTGATGACAGACATTTTATGACAGTGCTAGTCAAGGAAATCCAGGCCACCTTCCTTTGGAATAAGAGTCATGTTTTTGTTTTCTTTTGTTGGTTTGTTTGCTTGTTTGTTTCAGGTTTGTGAATTAGTAAAGTTCTAATTTGTGCTTCTTGCAAATTATTGGCTTTGACATTGCTGCAATTTTGCGTGCTGTTTGGATTTCACCACAGGTGGCAACGGGCAAGCGACATTCACTGGGAATATACTGGTAATTTTTTTTATTTTTTTTATTGAAAAGCATATTTCATCAGCCTTTGAAAACATGTCCATACCAGAGCAATTTCACACTAATTTCATTAAAAATACTGTCCTCACGTAGGGCTTAGCTGCTCTGCAAATAAGCAAAGATACAAAAAAACAAGAAAAACATAATGGATTTAATGCAAAGTGAGAAGGTAGAGATCAGCAAGTCAACTTAATGCTGGTAAAATCTACTTTGTCCTCCAACCACAGTGAAGCTGCTTTACTGCTGTTTCTTGCATTGTGTTATGTTTTAACCTAAATAGATCTGTCTGAATAGTTGAACATTTTGAATCGACAGTCACAAAATCTGAACTGCAGCGGCGCCTGACATCATTTACCTCTCCTACTAAAAAAAGAAAATTCTGCTGGTTCCTTTTTAAACACTTATAGAAGCCCAAAACATCTCGACAAGAATAAACACAAAACTTCACACCTTCAGATAACTGTTAGCTGTAAGGGGGTTGAGGCTGCAGTTCATCTAACCTGAATTAGAAAGCTGGTGCTAGGACCATTTTTGCTAGGATGGTTACACATCACTCATTCTTTAACACTGACTTTGAACAAACTTCCTCCAACACAGCACCTTAAAAGCAATGCCACACCCTAGCCACACATCCCTCACCAGGCATCAATCCGTGATTATAAAGTCCGGATCCTGTCTTTTCTTTATACAACCTGGAAAGCCAACCCCCCTCCCTTGAAAGGTTAAATAAGGCAGGACGTGACAGAGAGGGAAACAAGGAAGAGACGGAAGGATGAGCCTCTGTTGATGGGTGCTGGAGCGGCAGCTGAGAGAAGCCACATTATCAATAGGGTGTGAAATTCCTGCTTAGATGGGACCTCCGTCTGGTACATAGCTGAGGGGACAAAGAGGGGAGGAAATGCGTCAGCCTGTCTGCCCACGCTGTTCCCCTGATCCACCCCATCATGCCCACAGAGAGAAGACGGTTTATCTGTGGTCAGTGATGCCCAACCTATCTCCCCACTGACCTCTGTTGGCAACCAACAGGGAAGCTGCCATAAAGGCCAAAAAAGCTCTAGTTAAGGAGGCCCTGCTGAAAAGGTGTGTGGTCTGAGCTGTTACACAAATAGTTATTATAAAATAATATCACCACTTGGGACCAAAGGGCAATAAATGAAGAAAATGCTTCTTGTAAATGTGCAAAGAATTCCAAGAGTGTTTTGCCTCAGCATATCAATGTATTTCTAAGATGATGTAATGTGAAGAAATGCATCTTTTGATAAAAAAAAAAAAAGTTGGGCATAATAGACTCAGCTGTCAACACAAATCCACAGCTGTCACCACAATATGGCTTCAAAGCACCCTGAATACATTACATATTGTCACCATATTACAAAGATATGAGAATGTGGGCCTTTTAACAAGAAAGACCATTGGTGCTGGAATTGGTTTTTAACTCACTGAGATGTGAATCAGATAGACTGATGAAAAACTTACTGTGGAACACCTTGAAACTTTCATTAGCAGAAGAAATGACACGGTTACATCCTATTATCAGGGACCTCGACCTTTATTGGACTGGGGTCGCACCACTCCACAATGTCTCACCTCAGACTCAGTGACACAATTCTCCAATAACAGCCCATTAATTAGTTGAGCACATTATACTGTTCAGAGGTGGGACAGTTCTTTGCCTGGAGCTGGCCACCCCGTCTCAGGCGGATAGACACATGCAAATCTGTTTGTTTCATCAAGTGTGAATTCAATTTGCAACGTTCCTTTTAATCTAGAGCACCTTTGCCCCCAGCGCATAGGAGACCACGAAGCTCCCGTTTGGTAAAGTTTTGATGAAAAAGAGGAAGAGGAAGGGCAAAAGGAGAAATAGAGGAAGACAAAAACGTGACAGTGAAAGGCAAAGGTGCGCCTTTGTTAGGGAGGGACGAAGACCCTGTAACCTTGGAGAGTGTGTATGAAAAGTTGACAGGATTTTTTTTTTTCCATCAGTACCCATGGGAAACACCTGAACATTCAAACAGAACAGCAGATAATGCCCAAGACAAAATGCCGAATGATGACAGATAGTAGAAGATGGAGACAGGGGAAAACAGAAAAGACTGACATTATCAGCATTTCTGTATCCGCGCACGGTGTTTATAGCCTGTTTTGTCAGGCTGTTTCTCATGCTTGTCTGTAGAATGTGTTCTGTTTCCCCAGTGGATGCAGCTGGTTGAGAAAACAGGGATTTGCTACAAAGGCAGAACATCACTTTTGTGGAGTGGGTAAAAGAGGGTATCACAGTCCCTTGTGAAAAGTTTTCCTGAAAGCATGAGAGGAGAAGTGTGTGCTTGATTTGTTCACTGGGACATGTAAGAATGCTCACATACATCCTGACACACACACACACACACACACACACACACACACACACACACACACACACACGTACAAGCATACTTCAAAACATGCTGTCATTTTTACACTTCTCCCACAAACCCTTTTCTTTTCAGATGTATCCAGTCATTTAACCAGCAGTCATTTAATCACATATTACTCTCACCTTATATGTGTAGACACGTAAACAATACACACAACTCATGTTCCAAACTCTTAATCTGGAGACTAAGTGCCGTGGAATGTATTTTGGAAGTCAAAAAGAGACAGATCAGGTTGTATCCTCATTGCCTGATTCAGGTCTGAGTGGGTGTAGGCTTGGATGTGTCACTGTGCGCCAGACAGTGTTGGCTATACACTGTCAGTGATGAGACATGCAGCAGCATGATATAGTCTGTTATCGCATGAATGTGAATCAGCCCCAAAAGCAACAGACTACAAATCAACAAGGCAACATTTTTCATTTTAGGAGGAGGGTAGGGGGATGAGTAAAAGGCCCCCAGGGCCAAATGGAGATGTTGTCTCTATATGTATTTTTTGTGGCAGGCTGAGGGTTTGTCATAAGAACAACTGTAGATCATGAAACACTGTACGTGTGCAAAATGATATCATGGCTTTTCATTTATGCTTTTTTTTTCTTTTTATAAAACAGTGGGTTTTTTTTTTCAGCCATTATCGTGGGACTCTTTTTCAGCTGGTTTTGGCAAAAGAACCACAACAATGTGTTCTGAAACATGCTCTTTATTTCAAATTAAAAATCCAGCTTGGCAAGCGTCACTATGCAGATGATTACATTCTCCATTGTGTTGCTAGGAACAGAGTACACACGCAAAATAAATAAATAAATAATATTAACAACAAAAAGGGAATTTCACACTTTTCTGCTCTATTTTTTTTTTTTTTGGTTTTCTCTCCACTCCTTTTGACAAAAAAAGAAAGCAGACGGAGTGGGAGGGGTGTGAGCTTGTTAGCAATTTTCAAAAAATATAAACCAAAAAACAAGAACATACATCAAAATTTTTGTAGAAATGTCCAAAACCGAACCAGTATAATCATGGACAAAGAACTGGTTATTTGCACTTTTTTCTGTTTCTTCTTCTCTATCATTTCAAGGTTACGTGATAATTAGATGGTATTTGAATTTCCACTGTAGTTTTGGTTTCCACAGTTACACTTTAAAGATGATGAAGATGAAAATATTTTTGGTGTATTTTTTTGTAAACAATATTAGATGGTCTTTATTCTCTAAATTAACAAAGAAAATAAAGGATTTTTGCAAGTCTTGAGCTCCTTTTGGTCCATCCTGTTTTACTTTGAATGTGAATGTTTGGATAGGCATCCTTATCCTCCAGTGAACAGTTATCTGCTTTGAAGCCCAGGCTGCATTCTTTTCTTTTGGCTTCTTAGTGAGAAAACTTAAATTGGATGAAAAAAAAGTCTTCTTTTCTTTGTCCATGTAACAGAAAGCTTTTTTTTTTCCTCTCTTTAAAGTGAAAAGATTAAACACTGGAAAACCTTTGGGTTTTTGCTACTCTTTATTTTTACAATGGATATTCAGTGTGACGACCCCAATTTTTCCTCAGATTAACAGTAAAGGTTTAGGATCTGGCTTTGCTCCACGTGGCAAACTGTTCAGATGACAAGTCCCTGCAGCCTAAAGGGACGAGGACAGACAGCGGTGTGGTGTCTTGACACACACCACACCGCTGTACTACAGCACCTCTGAGCGATGCAGTAATCCTACCGTATACCATTACACTGCACATAGACTAAACACAAAACCAGGTGAGAGAATGACAGAGTGGTGTGTGCATGTGAGTTCACAGTGTGTGTGTGTGTGTGTGTGTGTGTGTGTGTGTGTGTGTGTGTGTGTGTGTGTGTGCGCGCATGCGCACATGCGTGCACCTAAGCATGCTTTCTTTTTTGTGTGCGTGTGATGTCGGTGTGTGCATGTGTGGGCCTGCTGGACCGGCTCAGCCTCTTTCTCCAACACTATACATTTGTAGTGAACAGCACTGAATGTGTGTGCGAGCCTGCTTGCAGAACATAATGCAGAACAGCCTTGCCTCCCACTCCAACTTGAAACAACAACAAAAAAAAAAAAAAAGTCACAGCCAGGAGGCCACTTTGAAATACCAGGTGCTCATTTGGCAAATCCAGGCAACTGGGGTGTTTACATTTCAGCGACTGAGAGGGGAAAAAGACCAGATGCCCCCTTGTGCAGCTCAGCAGCGTCCGTGCAGGCATCACTCACTTCACCATGGGTGACAGACTTCTGTGTCTGCGTTTCTGTGTGTCATTTTAGGGATAGAGGGATATAAAGAGCAATGCACAAAGTCATTAAACACCATGTGATGACTTGCAGCAGGGAGACATCAAATAATGCAACAATACTGAAAATTGGCCACTCCGGAGAAGTTTGTTTGTTTGAACAGCACCCATTCTCTGGCCTCATAAAACCACATGCACATGCACATCCACATCCGCACACACGTGGCAGTTCTTTTGACTGTTTCTATTTCCCTCCTATTACCCTGCTCTTATTCTCTCTTTGACTCTATTGTTCTCTGCCATTGTTGAAGCACTGTTTGCAAATAGCTCAAGTACTTCCTTATCAGTTAAAAAAGAAACAATGGGGGACATCAAAGAGGGAATATGTAATGCCGGGATCTGGTGAACTGCAAGGCAATGGATCTCTTCTGGCACACACGCCATGTGCACGCACAAATATGTACGCACACAGGCATGCAGCTACAGACCATCGTGCCCTGGCTAGTGCTGCGCACACTTTTATTGTTTCATTACGTCTACTATCAATTTACTGGCAGTAAATTCACTCTGTCTTGATAAAACATTGCCTGTCAATTTTCTTCACAGCACCTGCTCATAACAAATCACCGAGGCACTCTTCCTGACTGATTGCTTCTTGGCAGAGCATTTTGTGTTGTCTGTTTGTATCAATGGCAGGCATAAGGTGGCTGAATGGTGGTTGTTGTGTGGGTAAATGCTGACAGTGACTTTCTTCTTCTTTTGTATCTGTGCTATAAAGACTGGTGTAATTCGTTCTTTCTGAATGAATTACTCTGGCAAATCTAGAACTAAATACCTTTATGCCATCAACTTGAAACATTTTCCTGGTTTAATGTTTTCTTAGAGAGTCATTCTATCATATTGTGGAAAAAAAAAAAAAGGTGTGCTTGTTTGGGTTCATGTCAACCTATGTGTCATGTAAATGTCACAGGGGATTGGAAAGTGGTTGAACTTGGCCACCTCCTGTGTGTTGCTGTCTGTCAAATGCTTGCTGGGTACAGTGTGTGTGTGTGTGTGTGTGTGTGTGTGTGTGTGTGTGTGTGTGTGTGTGTGTGTGTGTGTGTGTGTGTATACACAGGCACAACTGCATGCATTCATCCCTATTGCCATGTGCCATGTGCATACTGTGCAGGCTTGCTTGTACATGGGTGCATGTTCTTGAATTACATCTCCGCCTTACCAAATTACTTTCTCTGCCAGGGATCTTGCTTTTTTTCCTTGGTCTGCCCATTGGTTGCCACAGCATGAGTGGAGAACATGAGAGCAACATGCTAAAGCAGTATTCCAAATATCATATTCACAGCCTGCAGCAGTCTGCATCCAGCTTTTAGCTTTGGATTTATGTAGCATTTATCCTGTGTGGACTAACACAGGACATTTGAAAGTAATAAAAATGGAGCTTTAGATATCTCGCACAAAAGGATACAGGCTGAACACTAGATAAACCTTTGACTTTAGATGCTCAAGTGTTTTGAGAGGTGTACACCCTTTAAAACAAAAATGAAAAAAAAAAAAATTCAATCAAGTCATCTGCAGTCACGCTGTGATTAGGGGTTATAATAGTGATACCGGACAAAATACCACAGTGTGAAACCGATGCATCTCAGTCTGTAACAGCAAAACACGGCGTGACTCATAGGTGAGATTTTATGGTTGAGTAGCACTAGTTTCCCCAAACATTAATGATGTAATCAAGTGTAAGTGCACGGACAAGTCTTTACCCTGAGGCTAACGATAACTTTGCCCTGTTTTGTCGGTCTGAAGTCGACGGAGGCGGAGACAACTGTAAAAACGGCACAGAACATACGAGAGTTTGCTTTATCTATGGCTAAGTTTTTACGTGTCATACAGTCCTATTTGAGGGGGTATTTAGACAAAAGCTGTAGAATAGTTATAAGAACATGTAATGTTACTGTATTTGCACACACCGAAAATGTGTTTTTCTGTAATTTTAACTACCAGAGAGATCTGTGTTATACTGCATCTCTGCACAGTTGAGAGGGCTGTTTTGGACAACCTGACATTCACATCCAGTAGATACTGAAAATGATACGTCCCCCTGTTTGTGACCAGCCGAGCGATGGATGTCTTTAGAAACCTTTTGGGATATTTTAACATTTTTAAAAAATTTTTACCTCCCCCTCAATTGCAGCCTTTTTCACTCTGCCTTTGCATAAACGACTGCTTTTTTAAAACAATTTCTCAACCCTGAATGACAAGACTACAGGTCAACATGCTAAATGCAAATTTTCAGTGTTGTGAAGGCACTAAATGCATTTCATAGTTCTCGAATGTACTGGGACAGAAGTGATCTAATCAGTGTTAGTTCAGGATGGCGATGATGCACCTTGTGTATTAGTCTCTTTTTTTTTGTCCTTGTTCCTCATGTTTATGTCAGTCCTGAAAGAATTGTGCTGTGTTTTGTTGCTTATGCGTGCTTACTAGTGCTCAGGGTGTATCAACTAGTAAGGAGGAAGAAGAAAAAAGGGACATACAGTACAAACACAGAAGTTAAATGCCATGCCAGTGTATATGCTAAGGTATTAAGATTTAAGCATGAATGCACAGGCCAGCTCACACCCTCCCAAACTGACGTAATAAGGGCTTGACTTACACAATAACACTCACAGAGACCCTGCAGTCTTGCACCATCTTGCCAGGTGCTCTTTTACTACATGCCTAACAGCCAGCAGACCAAGCCAGCTGACCGTCTGACTGCCTTTAGGCTAGCACTACCACCCTTACAAAGTAGCCTACTCTCATTTAAACATCTTTATTCCGCTTTCAGATTATTCAGCAGAACTCTTTTGCACATACAGGCAAAGTCATCGCAATTTACCCAGGGATACGGCTGACATTTCCTATCCGGTGCCCACATTTAGTAGTGGCGGTTAAGGCTCTCTGCTTCCCATTATGCATCCTTTGGGTTATGGTATGTCATATACAAGTGGTGTGATCATGCAGAGAGAGAGAGAGTGCAGCCGGATGGGAGCCATATTGAATGGTAGCGAGAGCTAAACTGAAACCATGTGCTTTTGTGGTTAGAAATTTTGTCATGACTAACTACCTCTGGGAGAGCAGACACAGAGCTGGACACAGAGGGGAAGAAAAAACCCTTTTCACATGACTGACAGTAACTAGACAGGGACGATTTATTGTGATCTGATGCTCATAAAAAGTTGACACCAAAGCTACTGACCCCTGTTTCAGTCAACAACCTAAAGTACTCAGCAAAAGATGCGATGGCAGGGAGTACCTATACATCACAGATGTTGATGTGCTTTCAACAGTCCTGTTTAATGAGTTAATTTTCAGGCTTGTTTCGAAGAATTTTGACTGTGGCCTCCGATGACATACAGTAAGAGACCATTTGACAACATATGCCACCGTTGCCAACCTTTCGGGTCACGGTCGTAATGGATGATTGCGTTTTGCAGCTGGACATGCTGAAATGTCAAGGGTCAACACAAGGATTGTGGGTATGGAGGAAAAATGGAGCCCACTGGGGAGACACTGTGTTGACATTGTGTTTGGACACTTTGAACATTGTTATCTCAGACAGTGCGGGGCTATGGGCCAATCAATCATTCTGTTATTGGACCAGCGCCGGTGATTATTCATCCTGGACCTTTGATATCAGTCGATGTCAAACGGATCCCTCATGAGCTTCCTTACTCGCTCACTGTCTGGACTTTGTCCTTGGGAATTTGTCATGGCTGTATTTCCTCAGAACATTTAGGTATTAAAGTGAATTGAGTGTTCGTTTTCAGCCCAACGTGAGCATAATCCACAGCTATGATGGAAAGGTCCCGAATATTTATTAATCTAAAATGATTGTGTTGGCACAAGTTCCACTCAAGATATTTTGAGCTCAGCCAAGGATATAAGAAGACAGCATATTAATCTGGAATATACAGGCGGGCGTGCTTCGGAAGCAGAGAGGAAATGGAATGCGTGTTGGGAAGAATAAGCATTTACACTGTATTGTCAGTGATAGTAGCAACAGAGTTTTTCTACTGTCTCAGGGAAAAGTTTTGAAGCTGTTTCTCCTGGTCAGCGTGTCTGCCTTCACCTCCTCCACCTGCTCTGTATACTCTGGCTAGAGAAAATACTGCAATACAGAGAATGGAGGAACAGTGGGAAAAAAACGAATGGACTGAGAAAACGTGTGGAATGTGAATGTGGTGTGTTTATATTTCTAGCATGTGCAGTACATAAATTTAGAAAAAGAAAGAACCAAATAGTTGTGATGTTTTAAAATATGTTAAGTTAATTAAAGGATCACTTTCCCACTTTTATTTCACTTTCTTTCTTTCTGTTGTTCCTAAATTATATTTGTTGTTGTCTATGTTACCTGTTTTTTTATTATTAGCTCCGCTGTTGTCAAAGACAGCAGTTGGGGGCGCTGTCTGTCAACTTGTTGCTAAATTCACTGCTCCTCAGTTACTTGTTTTTGAAATCTTCTGAAACTTGGCACAAATACTTTTTGGATAAGTCAGTGGAGTAAAGTTTGTCAAACTAGAATAGAATAGAATAGAATAGAACCCCTTTCTTGTCATTACACAGGATGTACAATGACACTGGAGGGCCACTCCTGTTCAGTGCCATGCTGTAGAAACTTCAGCACACTATTTAGGTAATCATGTCATAAATAACGTCATGACAAAAAACAGCGGTACAGTGATGCTTGAAAGCATATGACAATGTAGAGATTGATTTCAGTTGCTTCAGTATGTTATTAGCTATTTGATATTACACTTAGGCTTTTTGTTGGGCAGAATGTCTTCATTTACAGTAGAATTTCAGTATTTCAAACCACGTAGCACGCCCTGTCAAACAGCTTCATGTTCTCTATGTGATGCTGCCATGGTGAAGGGTTTCTCTTGCTTTTTGTCTGCACACAGCATGTAATTAGCATGCTCAGGCAGTTTGTCAGCTATGTATGCGTATGCCTGCGTGACGTCATGATCCTCGCGTGTATATTTGACTGTGCCCATCTAAGGCTGCCTGTCTACCTAAATGCCTTCCTGTCGGTCTCTCTGTCAGCACACAAACAGCAGAATCAGGATGACGGCAGTTTGAGTCATAAATCTGCCGTCATCTGAGACAGTGAAGCATATCTTTTCTCAGTTAGGTTAAAAAAAAAGTGTCGAAAGTTGATAGATACTCACCAGAGACACACAGTAGCTGATTGTGGCTGAGGTTGGGCTCTTGGTCATGGTAAGGAAAGAAGAGAGAAGGTGGCAATAAGGTGCTGATTTACAGACGCAAGGATCTGAAATTGGTGCTGAATGTGTGTTTGCTCTGGTGTGTGCAGAGGAGTGTGAATGATGGTGGTCTTGAGGGAGTTCAGTTGGGACTACATTTGTGATCCTGTGTTAAGTGCTGGGTCAGTGGTGAAGGCCTGGAGGATTAGACCCCCACCCTCAAAACTCTTGTGAACAGTACTACACTCTCCCCCAACACACACACACGCACACACACACACACACACACACACACACACACACACACACACACACACACACACACACACACACACACACACACACACACACACACACACACGCATACACACACACACACACAAAAAAAACCTCCTCTCTTCCTGGATTCCAGCTTTGAGCTTTTGTGAGATTCTCCAGAGCCACCAACTCCTCCTCCTCCACCAGTATTACCAGTACACTTTGGCTGTTCACACACACACACACATTTAAGTACACGCACAGACACACATCAAAAGACACTCTAACATAACCAATAGCTCACCATTCCCCTAATATTGCCAGAGTAAAGTGATCCTCTCACACTCACATCACATTAGTGCTGCTATTAGACCAGACCCAGACATAAGAGCTACAGGGTGTGTGAGTGTGTGTATGTGTATGTGAAGTCCGCATTAGTTTTATACATGCTAGAGGGGTGATCGTGTGTGTTTGTGTTTGCATCCAAGCATGTGATTTGTGAAGGAAATACATAGTGTATAATAAAAAAGTCTTTTTTTCTATACTTATGAATGTCTGTTCGTGTTGTTTTTAAAAAAGACAGTAGAGACGCTGTTGCCCTGGCACAAGATGAGAGGGAGGAAGGATGGATGAGGTTAGCGAGGGTCTGGCGAGGGCTCAGTAGGTGTAAGCTTGAGAAATTTCCACATGGCAGTAAAATGTCTGCCACTTTACTTATTGAATTTCTAATGTGTGCCAGGTGGTGTTGTGACGCTATCAGGACTTAGTGGACTATTGCCCTGTTTGTGCAGAGTGTGTCTTATGTATTTGTTTTAAATTATGGTTGGAAAAATAATGGCCTTCCTTGTTTCAGCACAAAAGAGATGTCCTAATTTGATTTCAGACAGGCAGCATTCAAAAACTATATTTAAATATATATATGTATTTTTTTTTTTCTTTTTCCAAACATGAGCTGGGTATGTGCATTGCTGAATGTTTTCAGTACTGTGTAGTTTTACTGTAACCATTCAAAAGTTCCTGGGAAAATTCTCGATCAGTCATCAGTTGGACCCACACACTATAAAACACGGACAAATAACTCTCCATAAGTTTTGTAAAAAAGAAAAAAAATCAAACCATATTTCTAAAGTTCAGGGCCTGGATTTATTAATGTGGAAAAAGACACCCCCTCCTCCCAAGTGTGTTGGTTTATATCAAGACTGTATTTATAGTTTGACACATTTATCTTTATTTTTTTAACAGTGCAAAACATTAGGGTTCTGGAAGGCTTGCTGTGGCACGCTTTTGCTTATCATAGACCAAGATTTCTGCCCCATGATCTTCTGGGGGAAAAAAAATCAAACCTGAAACATACTACTAACAAAAGTCTTTAAAAATAAATAAAACTAATAATTTTAAGGTTATAATTAAGTTTTCTTTGCTGTGCAAAGTTGCTCCTCATTTCTTGACAAGAGAAGTTAGAAGCACATAAAAGTAACAAAGGTGGTAGTCATGAACTTGCTTCTAGTTGCCCATTAATAGCAACCAAGCAGGAGAGTCTGGGCTTCAGTGGCTTTTGGCAATGAAACGACTTCTTTGAATCCACCACAGATCCTTCTGCCCACGTTCCTGAACTTATAAAATGATTTTCTTTTCAAATGGTCTATGTCCTTGTGAGGTATACATGAATTCTTATGGGAAATGGACAAATTTTGTATCAGTGAGCCCTAACCCATAATATATGGAGCCATTAATGCCAAATAAATTTCACTGCACAGTAATATCTAATCTTTTTCTTGTAAAAACAGAAAGTGTGCGTTCTGGTGTAATCAACTTTTATTTCTTTCACATTCACATATATATATATATATATATATATATATATATATATATATATATATATGAATGAATGTCTGTTCATTCATATAACCCGATTATGAAAGACATGGTTTTCTTTCATGAAAGAAATAAAGTGTGTGTGTGTATATGTGTTTGTGTGTGTGTAAGATAATTTTACAGTTTTTTCCCCACATTTGTGAAAAAACAGTAAAAGATTGAACGGTAGGCGCGTGTAATTTACAGTTGAATGGTGACTGGGATTTACAGGCTAAAGGGATCTGCTGTTGTTTAGATTTGCTAGGTAAAATCCCCCCAAACAATGACAAAATGTCTAACTTCTAATTTCACATAAGCCAGCTCAGAGATACACAATACAAAATAAAATACTGATGTAATCATCAAATAATTTGGAATAAATGTGTTGACTTTAAATGTATTCAATTGTTTGTTGATGACAACAGCAAATTTATATTCCACACATTACCCCAAATCTGGAAAATGAAGTCTTAAAATAAATAAATGTTTATTTTTTATTATTATATATTTTTTTTACCAGCAACCCCACTAACAGTGGCGACCCTAACACACACCGGACTCTATGGTCACATCTGTCTGCCTGCAATTCTCAGGATATGGCAGACAGTCATTTTACAACTTTACACTAATGGTGACAAACCACTCATTTAGCTTCACGCTGGCTTCACTGTGTACCATCGGGAGTGCTATTATTTCCCCGCAGAATAAACCAGTGTAAGCAACATCACTTCTTTATTTCCAAATACATCAAAGAAAACATTATTTAACATCATAAACATTGTAGTAATAACACTGTAGTCGACGTCTGCTCTTTATTTGCCCAGTATGTAAATGTTCACTGTTGCCACCTATGCTTTAGCTTGGTTATACATTTCTAAAATAGTAAATGCATCAGGAAATTATTACTAAAATAACAAACTGGACAAAGTTTTACTCACCGTCAAAGTAAATACGAGTGTCCTATAATTAGCCAATAGATCACGGGTTTTTTGTGTAAATGACCAAATGACTATTTCCGTTCATTTAAAGTGCTGTAATGACCTCTAAAACTGACAAATGGTACATAAAGGAAATTATTTCCCTGTGAGAAAAGAAGCGACCTTACTTCCGACAGGAATGAATACTTTTGGCAACCCCATTTAAACTTTGTTTACTGGTGTTTTGAGAATAAAATAACATAATAATGTAACTACTGCAGATGCGGGGAGATTGAGGAGAAAAGCTCTAAAAGCCAATCCGTGACAGATGCCCTTTGCTTAACTCATCCAGGGAAGAGGAAAAGTAAATAGTAGCTTGATGGTCCCCGAGGAAACAAAAACCGCTGCTGGCAACATTTTTGCCCGACCAATTGAGTTAAATGTCTCATTGAATTATAAACACAAAGAAGCGATTTACATACGGGGGGCTGTTCACTGCTCAGCTCAAGTAAAGGCGTCGCTTCTGTAAAAGTTTCTTCGTTTCTGATATTTAAATCTTAAAGAAAACGCCGATGCAGAGGTTTCCGAAATCGCAATTTGAAGAAAACTTTTATCACATACGTTCCTTTCGGATTCTAGTCTTTAAATCGCTTTTTATTTATGTTTATACCGTTTCAAATAAAGACTCAGGTGGAAAATAGATGGCACCGGACTTCAAAACGGGCGAGTTACTTTTTTTATATTTGAGAAAAGGAAATATTAAGTGACCACTGGAGATTTCTCGGAATGTTTAAGTGCTCTGGAGTCATATAGTTGAGGAGAAATAAGTTTTAACCACAGCAAAACCTTTATTCCATTCATCGAAACGGGAGCGACCCGCAGGGGGGCGCTGTGTGTCCATGCTTTTGCATAGGCTTGGAGCCCTAAAGGAAAGTCAGTGACCCGCTGCAGAAAAAAAAAGTAGGTAAACTAGAATTAAAAATATCAACTTAACAAAGCTGCCGTCACACAAGATTGTTAAAGCTATGCAAAAATGCCTTTTATAAGTTGTCACTACGTATTCAAACATCTGGAAGAGACGAAGAGAAAATCGTTTACTGTGTTGCCTTCATTGTAGATGTAGTAGAAACAAAGAGTGCTCCGGGAATAAGTAAAAATGCAGAGATGCACCCTTGTTTTAAGCAGACAAAGATTTCATTTTAGGATAAATGTGAAACTAAATGATTGTCAAGGTAGACTTTTTCCGTGCAGCTGCTTCAAGCCTAACCCCTCCTCTCGGTCCCCCCATAGGTCTCTCTCTCTCTCTCTCTCTCTCTCTCTCTCTCTCTCTCTCTCTCTCTCTCTCTCTCCTCTCCCCTTATTCATCCACCGCCTTGTGCTTCATTCCAGTGCACAAGCCGAGCGAAACAGACGGTTTACGCGGCAGCCAAAGCCGATAAATTCGCTCAGGGAATAAATACCTATAAACCGCGGCTGTTTCCTATAGGAATACCACTTGACGCACGTGAGCGTGCACGTACGGGACTATACAGCATGGTTCTGACACCACTGCCGCTATCTCTGCTTCTGCTCTGACCACAGAGAAAGTCTTTGGATTTCTCCGAGAAGCCTGGCATTTCTCTTTTACTGACTATCATCCAAATGCTGTTGGAAATATTCTCCGGATGGTGACCACGGACTGGACTACCTGTTTTCAGATAATTCGCTCAATGCGAAGGGAAGGGACTGTAAGACTTGCGCCTGTTGTCTTTCCTCTGGTTTAATAAGGCACTTTGGAGATCACTAAAAAAAAAAAAAAGAAAGAAAGAAAAAGGGAGAAGGGCTGACATATTCGCACATTTTATATCAAAGGTGTTATTTCCTCTGAACTCTCACCTATATGCGTTTTTGGTGAATGGGGGTAACTCTGGTCCTGGAGGTTTGACACAGCAGGGACCGGGACGGGACTGGGTGCGTGGAGCGTCGGATCACCCAGGATTGTATTCCCTGCTCACTCTCTCTCTGTCTTGGGTCTATTTACATGTCAGACCTGACCGCTTTATGACAATGGATTACTTTCTGCTTTTATGCAGCCTCTTGCTGCCTGTGGTGTGTGCCGTGGAAGGTAAGAAATTTTACTGTTCATAAGGTATTATGTTGCAGGCTTCCTAAAGCGTAATATTTCTCCATACCAAGCGAGTCCTCACCCGTGCCTCTTAAAGGCTGGGCACTGCACCCTGGGGCTCATGTAGCTGTACCCAAATTCATCATTTTCTATCATCCTCGAATTAACGTTTCATTTTGGAGGGGACCATCTGGCTGGTTTTTAGGCGTCTCTAATGGTATTACTGACTTTTTAGGCAGCGAGACGCTGTGGTCGGTACAGGATTCAATTGTTATGCGTCCACGAAAGCTCATCCATTTCAATGAGAGTTGTGTATTCTTTTTTGGAACACGGGATTGTGCGGACTGCTAGTGCTTTCTTTGTCACTTAAGGACATTAGCTCCACACTGTATCTCACCGGGGAGTCGCGGCTTCCCCCAGCACTTTCCCCAGGTCAACTGCGTGCAATTTAGGGCTGCCTGAGTGTGTGGCCTTCTGACATCTGGACTAATCATATATTTAAGTGCACTTCTAAAGAAGAAAAAAGTAGATCGTAACCCACATTAAAAAAAAATAATAATAATAATAACTCGACAGTGCTCTATGCCATTTAGTAAAGACATTTTGCAATTGATGAGTTGTCCCTTATCTTCACAGTAATTAATTGTATCCACTTTATCAAAGGTTATTATTTTATTATTTTTGTATTATTAACGTGACATAGATTGGTTAT
This sequence comes from Archocentrus centrarchus, assembly GCF_007364275.1. Lineage (NCBI taxonomy): Eukaryota > Metazoa > Chordata > Actinopteri > Cichliformes > Cichlidae > Archocentrus > Archocentrus centrarchus. Next base: position 16,559,550 of record NC_044349.1, on the reverse strand, counting down.
ATGCAGTTATATTTTTACCAGTTTCCTTTGACAGCTCATCTGTCTTTGCTCGGTGTAGATGTTTGCAGTGCGTAAAATCAATGAGAAATTCCATCTGTCCTTTTCCCAGCGATGTAACCGACAATCCCGCTCTTCTGTCACATCTTCCCTATATACTTCGTTTCACTCTGCGATGTTTGGGAATTAAAAATACGGAGTAGTGGAAAGAAGGTTGAAAGAGGCCTAAAGCTTGAAGCATGAATGTCGGAGCCCAGGCGAGGCTCCCGGTTGGTTTGTGATGCCAGTAGGAAAGTAGGACAGTGGGCCACTGGCTCACCGAACGCGTCTCACTCTCTGCTTATTTCTTCACCTGTCCACATAATGTCAACTTTTTACATTTTTTCTCAAAAACTGAGAAAAAAACTGTTATTGCTGATAGATTATTTTTCAAGGTACAGTTTACTTTGTTTTTCTGCCGACTTGTCACCGATTGTTTGAAATAAACCCAGCTTTACACAAAGAATAAACTCGCCTATTGTAGACACACGGGGCCTATGCTAAAAAAAAAAAAAAATGACAGCAGACTTCACTGAAAGAAGACTTTATTGATTTATTTAACTGCAGTGGAAAGTCATTTCATCAGCTAAACAAACATAAATTATTCTAAATGAAGATTGTTTTACAACCTGCCACCTCCCAGCTCACTCTCAGTGTATACTGTTCATAATTTAAGAAATCCTTATGCATGTTTAATATCCCACACTCTTTTGAACTCTTCGTGAAATCATTATTCTGATTAAACTGCTTTCCACTCAGTAATATTTGCTCGTTCAGGACCTAGAGTCAAAACTTACTCAGTTACTAAGAGTGAATTTAATGATAATATAGTTACATGTCAGGTGCATTACGTTTTATTTATCTACTCCCACACAACAGGAGACCAAAGTTAGCTGCGATTAAAAACAAAAAAGAAAGCAGGAAAAAAAAACAGAACAACAACAACAACAACAAAAATTATTGCTATACAAAAGTGGTCTGTTGTTGCTAAAGATCTTTTATTGAAATAATCAAATTCTACTACATTAGAATTCTAATAAACTTATTCTGAAAAAAAAAAAAAAGTTGCGTCTCTATTTTCCAAATGAACCTTGAGTCCCTCTCATTGGCCCCTGCACCTCACCGGACCCCAGTGAGGAACCACTGACTTAAAACATATGGCTTGAATGGATGAGTGGATTCTTGTTGTGCAAAAGTTGTGGGCTACAGAGGCGGACACAGAGAGTGAACAGGGAAAGGGAGACAGGGAACGAGAGAGGGCTTGGTCTTAACAATGGTAGCAAGTTTTCTTCGCACGGGCTTGAAGTTGATGTATTTTTGTTAGAACAATCTATTCCCTACCTAAATGATGCCATAAACTCTGCTCGACTGACCTGGCTGGGGGTTTACCTAAGCTTGTAATACAACCGGATGATTTATGGCTGCTGCTAGGACTTCTTTCTAGGATATATGGGTTTATGGAGAGTTAGGGAGAAACAAGCGCCCTGGTGGAGGACGTTTGCCCAGGTCCACTGTGCGCCTCTTAGTTCCCGGGGTCACGCTGGCCGCGGAAAAGGCAGTTAATTATTTCATTATTTTCTTTCTGTCCCTCTTTTTGCTCCTTTGGTTTCACATTTCATATTTAAACAAGGATGTAGCGTAAAAGTCACCCCCAAGGTCTTCAGTACTATAAATTAAGTTTATTTGTAATTGTGTAATTATGGGACAATTAAACCCAGGGTTTCTGAGTTCTCCGTGGTAACATCAGCACTAAACATTAATCTGAATCCTCATTCAGCATACCTCATTTAACCGATTGGGTGTTTGATGTGGCGCACATGAGGCACGTAAAACATGATGAGTTGTTTTCTTGCTTTTTAAAATGTATCTATTTATTTTTTGGCTGGAGCTGGTTATTCTGTTGTTTTCTGTTTGTGTTTTTGTTTGTTTGTTATATGGCTCTACACAAAACCTAAAAGTTGTATATTTTCTTGAATTTTACATCATATTTGTTATGTGTTTCAGTATTAAGATGGTTAAACGTCTTGATTGTAGCGTTTGCTCCAGACCAGCAATTACATTTCAGTAGTTTTCTGTTAATATTAGATAAAATCATTAGCCTGTGTTTCTGTCAAGGTTGAGTAGTGCTCTGGCGTTTAGGCTATTCCACGGTGGGTGCTTCAATGGCCTTGAACTTTGAGGTGCTGGCAGTGTGCTGTGGAGACAAACTGTGTCGATAATTGTACTCCTTAGTGCGCGGACGTTTGGGGAGGAGGAAGAAGGCACAGAAAAACAGGTATGAACGAACTCCCGAATGATATTCAGGACAGGCCAACATAACCCGTGTCTTAAGAGAAGCCTACATGTTTTCTTCTTCTTCATATCGTTATTAAGATTAAAAATGCATCAGCCGGTATCCGTTTGTGTTTTCATTTAAACTCAACTGGAGTTACTTGAACACTTTTTTTTTTTTACTAAATTAAAACAAGCAGTTTGTTTTATGGATAGCTGAAACCGTATAAACAGCGACAGAGGGTTCCCCGCTCACATTTTTTCTGCTATTTATGGCTGTGTATTTCGAAGAGTGATTACGCACAAGCAAGGGCTTTGTAGCGCACATGTTTATGTTTTTATGTGGGTGAGATCACACCTCCACGGGAGCTTTCCTGTGCCTGTTTGCAGTTGGCACGTTTCTCATCAAACTCTCTCCCGTGATTTATTCTCGCTTTTTTTTTTTTTATTTCCAGCAGGGGAGTCCCCCTTGTCGTCATTATATATATATATATATATATATATATATATATATATATAGTAAGTTCCGTCCGTACCTGTCCATACCGTAAACGCCATCTTTAGGTAAGCGTTATTTTAAGGAAATATTGAGTGAACGCGCGCTGCCTTTCTCCATCCCTGTTAAGGTCATGTGGCTGCTTAATAGTTTTCACGTTATCCGTGTATAGGTTTGAGGCGACCGCATCTTGCTAAAACGCAATTGCCCTTCGTAATAAAGAGAGTAATTGGGCCATTTTGCCCGGCATTGGCTGTCCCAAGGCCTTCATACAGTAAGCTTTTTTTTAAGGGCGCAGCCTCAGCCTGTGTGGCCTGAGCTGGACTCACAGTGAAGCAACTAAGTCAAACCTTTCCTCTGGAGACCGTCTACACAACATTCAAAAGCAAATTACTGAGCAAATCTATTTAAGGCTGCTATTGAAGTAACAAAAAGACATATTAGTGACCCTATGGTGCCTATCACATAGACCATTGAAAGGCTAAGTGGATGTGGTGCTAAAGGGGCCTGAAAGTTAATTTGCAATATAAAAGCGGCAATTCTACTAATAAATCATTCTACAAGGGGATCTATCTATCTATCTATCTATCTATCTATCTATCTATCTATCTATCTATCTATCTATCTATCTATCTATCTATCTATCTATCTATCTATCTATCTATCTATCTATCTATCTATCTATCATAAAAAGATATGTAAGATATATAAAAGATAGACACACAGATGGACCCCCCCCCCCACACACACACACACACACACACAACACGGGGAATGCTGAAAGTCTCAATTAATGCGGTCTTATTGATCTAACCATTCGGCTTTGCTCAGCCTTTTGAAACTACGGGTTCAGATTTGATTCGGAACACTGTCTAGCTTTCCTCCTGCTAAAGGCAATTACCAGTCATAAGGATAATTATATCGCCTGAATCAATTGGCCCGATGAAGGAGGACTCTCCCTGTTGTGCAGTATACCCTAAAATGTATTTCAAATAGTAGCAACTACAATAATAATAATAATAATAATAATAATAATAATAATAATAATAATAATATAATAATGCTACAAAATATATGTTCAGCAAATGTATAAATATATTTGATACATTATGAAACAATTATTTATTTTATTTTTTTATTTTATTTTGGGCTCTATCTCTCATTGGTAATGTAATGAAATTCTACTATTCTCTTCAGAATTGTATATTGTATATTGGCACTGCATAATGAGCTCCTCATTTATAAATTTTTCAGCGTTTCAAACTACAAATTAAAAGCAATGATAAACTCATAAGAGACAGTTCTGCCAGTCAATCGTCCAGTCGGCCAACAGGGATCCCAGACAGTCTGCAGGTCATATGCTAGACTGGAGCCATGTTGAACAGATGTATTCTGACATAGGTTCAGATTGGCGTAAGGCACTCAGGAAGAAATGGGGAGTGGATGATGACATGTAGGGAGTTGGAATATGATGGTACAGGGGGACCAGTCTGGTGGTTTTCAGGGTATGGGGCAGATTTGGATCAGCAACCCAGAGGGCAACAGAGCTGACAGACTTTACAGATGCAGCAGGCCTGCGGGAACACTTGTGCAGACCGAAGGATGGTTCATGGCTCTGACGGCGGCATGGAAAGATTCACCGAGCTGGAATTTCACATGCGGACAAGCAGCAGCCATGTCAGGCCTGCGTGAGCCTTCATATGCCAGGAAGTGGATGATCAAGGATTACTAATGAAAATAGGGCAACGAGTATGCAAATAGGGATGTAGTCAAAACTGTATTTTTTTTTTCTTTTTTGAAGCACTACGCTGAAGAATCATTGTTGAACATGAAGCTAAATATGACACAAGGAGTGCCATCAAGTCACTTTTACTAAAGTTGTTTAGGTCTTTACAATATGATGGTAGGGAGTAGCTTTGCTTCCTCTTCAACAAAATTGTACTGTTCAAGAAATATTACTAAAATTATTACAGGAAAATAATAGTTTCTCAAGGCTGTGACTAGTTTGCCTTAATATTTAGTTGCAATAATCCTACTAAGCAGTGTATAACATATCAATGGCTATGTTTATATCTACTTTAGATTCACCAAATATTTATATTGGGGATGTACACAACACTGTTAATGAATGACAGTGCCATTAGTCTAGTTTATATAACGTGAAATATTTTTCAGCAAAGAAACACGATAAACACGATGGCACGAATATATTCGTATATGATGTTGAAATGAGTTTATCTTACTCACATTGTTGTTGTAATGATTTTGTAGTTATATATCTATGCTCATATAAACAAGCACTTGTAAGTATTCAGAACTGGCACAAGCTATATGAGAGGTGGTCACAGGTTTTTATTATATTATTTTTTTAATGGCACACAAAATGTGTATGTACCGGTTTTGTGTATGGCATCCTTGCATATGGCACTGTGTGCACAGTCTGTCCTGGTCTCCAACAGAGGGGCCTTGTGGGATGGCAGGTCTTTGACACTCTGTGGAGAGCAAGCAGGGGAGGGTGAATGTGTCTGGGCCAGCCCACCACACAGACACACTGCTGCTGTCTATAGTTAGCCAAGCAGAACACAAGAGAAAGAAAAAGAGACACACACAGACACAGATACAGATACAGGGAAAAGAAAAGAAAGCAACGAGAGATTTTTGACTTATGAGGAGTACAAGATGTGTAGTGCATCTACAGGCGAGGAGTCTGTTTGGGAGGTTACAGGGGTCAGGGAGTGTTTGTGTGTGCACCGCTGGGGGTACAGTATGTTTGTGTGTTCACACTCCACTGATGTTGATTTTTTTAAAAAAAAAGTGATATAATGACTGCATTGAGAGATGGAGACACTATTTTATTCATTAATAAGAATTTAGGTCAAAGCCCTGCGATGCTGCTGATTTTTGAATGAGAATGGAGATTTAAAAAAAAAACAAAAAAACAGAGCTATTATTCTAATTGTACTCCTTTCATAAGGGAAAAAATTTAAAAGAAATTCTCCACTGCATGTATAGTATTCCAAACTTTTGCAGAACCTGTTCACTCTTGTCATGGAAAGGCCTAGCATATTAACATTTTAATGTATGTGTGGATGGTCGTTCATCACTAAATTGACTCCAAAAGGGATATTCCCACTCCGGGTCCTTACTGAACTATAGTAACGACTTGAATATTGTTAAATAATGTTAACTTAATAATAATAATGGCCGTCTGAGTTGATATTTTATAGGTTCGGCCCGTGCCTGAAATTACGTTAAATGGACGTTAAAATGTCCATATTATAGGTGAGTTACTATCTGCTATGCTTTCCACCCACATTCAACCCACGTCTTGTGACCCCTATCAAGAGGTCATGAGGGGTCTCTTTGTGTGGCTTTGATGTGGGGCTCACTACCTAAGGCTAGTCTTGTTCATTCTCAACAATAGGTGAACAATCAAGGCCCAGGGCTCATCCTATCCCAGTGGAGGAAAAAAATATGAAAGAGGATGGAAATTTAGAAAGACAAACTTGAGCAATTTTTTCAAGGTTTATGTATAAAACGCACAAACAGACCACATCTAGAGCACAGCTGGTGAGTGACGTGTGCGTGACTCCATTTTGTCCCATATGGCTAGTCTGTAGATGAGCGGTGTTTGCATGTAGGATCTGCTTATGAGAGACATAAGCACGTATGCACGAACAGCTAATATGCCGCTTGCTTCTTGGAGAGTCAAAAAAGACAGGGATTGAAGGGTGGAGTTTAAAGGAGCAGACTTCTCTTTGCAGTAGTTGGATCCACCTCAGGGCATCCTCCAACCATTTCTTTACGAGCCACAGGCTCTTGTAACAAATTTTTGCCAATGGAGCAGAAAGAGATCTTTGATATTTGTCTTTGAAAATGGCTAGTTACATCTGTCTGGAGAGTGGACACAGCTGTAAAACAGCGTGCCTTCAGGGGGAATAAAGGCCACATTACCTGGTTTCAGCCTTTGCTGGCCTTGTTAAATGTAAAAAGAGAAATGCAGGAAACGGGGAAGGAGATTTCTTTGTTGAGTTTAACCATAGCTGGGTGGTTAATGGTAAGACATTTTGTGGCAGACAGCCTAGCTCCAGGCCCTATTCCTTTCAAGAGCGGGGAAACAGCTTTTGCTAATTTTCAAATAGCCATCCTGAGCAAGCCTATGTGTGATGATAGGCAATGCTTCAAAGGAACAGCTGAGGTCAAGACTGATGTGATGGGCTCAAATGTTCACTGTAATTAACCATAATGCATGTGTGAGAACAGGAGTGTTTGAATGGTGTATATTTTACTTGGTAAGAGGTCTGTGCTGGAGTATTCCTGTTCACGTTAAGTACAGTGCTGCAGTAGACCCATATTACAACTTATTGTGTCCCACTTCTCATCCTTGGTGTGAAAAACACTCACCACCTGCACTTCAACTACACTTCACAAAATCCAGGAAGACTAAATATTAAATATTTCTCCCTTTTTCTTCTAGTCTTCTTGAGAATATCAGCAAGTTTAACTAGACCCCGGCTCTCTTATCAACAGTTTATTCCAATTCATTTTGAGCATCACACTCTTCAGCACAGCTCACACAGGGTGGGTGAAACCAGCACATTTCAGTGACAGAAGCAGCAATAACATGTGACCTAATGTCCATATATTTACATAATCTCCATAGTTCCACACTGCAGCCTCCCCTCAGACACTGCCAGCTGTGGGGAGCATTTATTTAACCTCAGCTCACAGAGTTTCAGTGACACTGTGACTTTTATGTTTTAAGTGAGTACAATATTTAGAGGACGCTGAAGGAAAGGTCAAAAAGAGCCTTAAATGACTGTTATAAAAGTAAACATCTCATGAGCGCACTCTTGCAAATGTGGAGGTGTTGCTTTTGGCATGTTGTTACTCAGATGGTCCTAACACCTGTCCATTTGGTAGAAGTGTCGATAGCATATAGCTATAAAGTGGTGTGTGTGTGTGTGTGTGTATGCGGCGTAAGAAGGAAACAGAGGCCACCCTGTGGTTTTGATATCAGCTTCAGTCATCTCACAAAGCTGGTGTTTCACTATTAGAGGAAACAGATTTTTTTTCCCAGTATACTTTTTCCCTGCTTTTTTTTTTTATTGTACACAGGAACTGCTTTCAATGCATCCACACAGTATCTGTTAGTAAACACTGCAATTTGACAACACTGCAAAATCAAATGATGAACGTTTGTATATACCATACAATTTTAAATGCATTTCGGTATCCTTGTACCACCTTGCCTGTTTGACACGGTGGTTGCTAACTGTGATTTTAACAGGGATTTGACAAAGTGCTGTGAAACACTAATTGCAATGAGCCAGATGAAAGCACCAGACAATATAGGCTGACCCCCTCCCTCTGTGCCAAGTCAGGCCATAAACAGCTTCCCCTTCCCCTCTTACACCTTAGGGAAATCCCTTGTGACCTCTCTCTCTCTCTCCCACACACACACACACGCACACACACACACACGCACACTGAACACACGAGCAATGACAGTTTCTTAATCACGCAGCTGTACATACATGTGTGCACATTACGTCTACCCAATGCACATGCACACAAACCCCACAAAATCTTGATCCTTACACCTGATTCTTAGGGTCAGAGCCCACATCTACATTCATTCACTCTTCTGCTAATGAATCAATCAAGTGGTTCCATTCATTTCATTTCTGTCAGACCCAATCGATCAGCCTCTTTCTTCCTGTCCTAACAAAGCAGCAGGGGACCTCGGAGATTGAGGGGAGAAAAAGGGGCTTGAAACATCCAGACAGTTCAAAGACTCCTCATTTATTTTCCTCTTTGGTTTCCTAGAACTGTGGTTTGAGAGTGTGCAGGAGTGTGTATGTACTGCATGTATGTGAAATAAAATAGAGAGAAAAGATTAAAAAAAGATGAAGCTAAAGTTTATGCATGGTATCCAGTGTTCCTCTCACCTTTTGTAAGGCTCTGAATTTAGCACTGCGGATTCCATTGACACTGGAATGCAATAGCAGATAGAAGGTAGCAATGATGCATAAACTAGTCTACACTCCTCTGGAGTTTGAGCCTCTAACTTGGCTAGGGGAGCAATGTGTTTGGTGAGTCCAACTCTCGCCACGCTCCACTCCCCCACTGAGTCAAAGTCAGAAAGGTTATGATTTTTTTTTTTTTCAAGCCCCTCAAAGTTTAAGCTGTGCGTGTGCAAGGGCATGCAGAGTGAGAAAGAGAGGCAGGCCAGAAGGGAGGGTTCAGAGGGTTTTCATTTTCAAACCCCACTTAGTTCTGTTTATTGGGCTGCCAGTTCATTTTAAAAGGTGTTGAGCGAAGCAACTAAGCAGGCCAGAGGTTGTAGGGAGCCTGAGTTTTTGTTTTTTGTTTTTTGGATGGTAGTGGACAGCTAGGCAGCAAAAGAACAGATGGAAGAAGAGTGGAGAGGTGAGCACCAGAGCAGCAGTATGCTTTAAGAGATCCATCTGAGCAGAGCAACTAGCATCTAATTTGGAATATTGCCAATAATCTATCAGCAGTCTTCACTACACAATGCTATTTTCTCTCAGGTACAGGACTGCACCAGGGACGGGAGATCCATTGCTTCCCATTAGTGCCTTTCGCTAACTCTTATCCTCACTCTCTGTATCTTGAACGCATCCACACATGAAGGAAACAGGCTTTATGGGTCCGCCAGTGGCTTTTTTTAATGAATGTGACAAATGACCCACTGCTAATCTTTGGAAACAGTGGGACAATTTCTAAATGCAATCTCTGATATTATCAGAATGAGAGTCAATGAAAAATGAAACAAAATACTTAGAGTTCAGTAATAGGCAAAGGAAGAAAATCCATCCATTCATCCATTTTCGTGCACTTATCCAATTCAAGGTCGAAGTTGGGCTTGAGACTATCCCAGCTGTCCCAACTGGGTGAAAGACAGACTACGCCCTGGACAGGTTGTTAGTCCATAACAGGGTTTTCAAACTACAACTAGAGCACGAGTTAGTCGGGTACCAGAATTTTCCATGTATTCTAGGTCCTTCCATATATTATCCCACCATACAGCTTCACTTCTTTGTCAAGTGAAAGAGGATGAAACCTTTAGGTTAGAGGCCTTTCACCTTGTTCATTTGCAAGCCTTGCTTTTAGCCTATGATAAGCACCCCATGTTACACTGTCTTTTAGTCCTTTCTTTCATTATGTCATGCTTTTTACTGTGGTTCTGCCCTCTGACCTTTTTCAGTTACCTCTTCTGTGACTGCAGCTTATCACACTTGCAGTAGGCCCTAATTGCAGTATTATTTTCCACTGCCTGTTATCTCATGCCCTTGTGATATCAAAATCCCAACAGCGACAGTAAGCAGCTGGGAGACAGATGCTGTTTACTACTCGGAGACCCATTGTTGTTGTCTACTGTTTGATAAGGTCTTGATTGTCAAGATGACTTCCCCCCGTTGTCTGTAGAGAAAAGGTCTACAGTCAAAAAGGTATGGTGAATGCATACCACCTCCACTCATTCCACTGACTGAAACAGTTTCCTGTATCTCACAGAAACCAAATGGTGCTCTGTGCACAGAAAGTAGAAACAAAGAAAAAAAATGCTCAAAGCTTAATGGTTACATGACGATCTGACACTTTTCATGACACACTTTTTTCCCCACAAAACACGTTCTTCACCTGTCACCGCTTTAACAATGTAAAAGATTAGCACAGAAAGAACGACTACAGTAAAGAAAGACAGTAGCATCTCACTGGGCTGTAACTTAATATGTTGCTTTAGGTGGCAGAGGGTTTCTAAATGTGAGTTGCAGGAGGTGTCTGGGTTTTAAATACCAAGGCAAACAGCTCAGAGTGTGAAAACAATTGGCAAAGACATGAAAGTGTGAGCAAGAACACACACACACGGGGGTCAGATAACCCCTGGCCAGATGGGGATAGCCGTGAACACAGGAGAAAGGTTGTGTGAGCGGGTGGGGGGTTGACTGTTTATGGCACCAGTGTCAGAAAAGGGATACGAAAACATTGCCCTGTGTGCCAGTTTTGGCCTCTGTAAATCCCCCAGGGTGCAGGAACTAAAAGGATGGTGATGATTGGGGATTCCATTTGGCTTGCTATCAATCAATGCCACCAAGATAGACAGGATTGCTGCCGATAGCCCATCCTTGCAACCAGATTGGGTTTGTGCCTCTTGGGATTCACGCCCTTTTTTCACGCTTTGTTAATTAAGCGACCAAGCTGCCCCTGCACTTACTTATTTATGAATCTTGGCTTCGACCGGTACTGGAAACTGCTTGGTCTCCCCTAATTAGTCTCTCACTAATGGCCAGGCTTCCAGACAATTTCAAACCACTGACCCCCATTTTGTTTACGCACACACCAAACCATATGACCTTGACGTTATGCAACCCATGTTGTCTGGTGTTGCGTTTCTGTGGTGCTGAATAAAGTGCCCCACATGGGATAATGAGGCGACACTTAAAAAAAATCAATTTCCTTCTCCATCTGTCTAAGTAATTCCTCACCTGTTCATTAACCCAAGAATAGAGTACTCTGGATGTGTTGAGCCTTGACAAGAAGAGAACCCGAAGAAAGAAAACAAGAAGCTTCATGTTGGTGAAATATTAACACTTTCACTGTACACTCAGGGAAAGAAAGGCTCAACTCTCGCATGATTAATTGATAGTATTATTGTCTTTTAAACCTTGCTGCAAACATGGAAAAATTCAACAGCTTGCTGCTGATTTTATATAACCTTATTGATCAAAGTAAGCCAACAGCATGACATCATTTCTATAAACACAATCGTGCAATTACTTTAACTACCAATCAGTCCAGCGAACACCCTGCCCCAAAGCATTTTTCTCTTTCTTTTAGTGGTGTAGTCACTGTTCAGGGTCAGTAAGCTCATCCACTGTGGCCTTGTGTGGTGTGGTTTGAATCACATAAACACTGGTCCCAAGTCAAATTTACTGGCCAGCAGTCCTGGAGATTCATTTGTATTCTTCCCACTTTGGCTGGTTCAGGGTCAGGCATGATGACTAATCAGGTCAGTACCGATCCACACCCTGCGGTCAGAGCACTACCAACTCCACCTAGCTGACTTGGACCACCAAGTGGTCCAGCTTGTGTATTTGTGCTGAAGGTAGATGGAACACACATGAGCTGGATGGAAACAAACTGATATTTTTGGTGCATCTCATTTCCCATGTCTCCAGTTGTGGGGAAAAACAAACTTTTACCTCATTCTTGTTTATTCCCTTCAGATTTTATCGCCAAAGGCCACAACAGAACTGAACCCAGCCAAACACATGTGCTAATGGGTGAGCTTAGGCATAAACAGTGGGATTGTTATTTTTTTTAACTAGCTAAGTTTGCCACAGGCTGTGTTATAAGTATCACAATAATGCAGGTGGGAATGTAGGGGAAACTTCTGGGTTAGTTATAAAAAAAAGTTAACTATTGCTTGACTTGGACAACCCAGGCAAAAAACAAGCTTTCTGTTATTTGTGTGTATCTGAAAGCAATTACATTTGCCCATTTATATATTTAAAGAAGCACAGGGAGAAGTGAATGCATTAAATCTGTTACTCTCCTCGTTGTAGCCCAGTGATTATGTGGTAATTAATCTAACCTACTATCTGCCTAACCCATACCCATACCCATGCCCAGCCCTAACTTAAACTTAACCTAATTTAATCACTTCAGAATTCAACAATGTAATTTATGGCAACTTTGATTTTCATATCCCCAAAATATGACTAACTCCTGGAACACGCTGATGCACATCCATGCCAAACTTAAATCCATGTTTTAGATACAGGAAAAACAGTGTGTGCGTGAGCTGTGTGTGCTGTGTGTCAGCACATTAATAAATGGGTTCCTGGCTGCCTTGTGACCAGAGCTACTGTGTGTATGTATAGGTAGTGGTAGTGTGGGGTAATTGGCGACACCATGCTCCCTCCAAACTGCAAGGTTTAGTTACACATCAATGAAGGGTGAATAATACATTAGCTAGGGTAGTGCATGTCCCTCCTACATATCCCAAGAGAAGAGGGGGGGTGGCGAGGTAGGCAAATGACAAAATGAAAAATATCATAAATTGGCTAGAAAAGATATTTAACCCAAAGCTCCCCATTCCCCGACTTATTTGTCATCTACACATCTTCAGCCACAACATCTAAGCTCAGTCTACCTTGAACGTCCCTATTTCAGGTAGTTCCCTTACTTTGCTTGTCCTGACGTGCAGCCAGTTTCTTTCTTTTTGATTGAAAGCTCCTAAAACAGGACACCTTCAGATGAAAGCGGAAACGAGGCATAAAGAAGCTTGGGATTAGTTGGGCTTGCTCTAGTGTGTCAGGGTTGTTGAGTGTTGATGCAAGTGGTTCTGTTGTCATGTTGCAGTTATTTAGGGAGAATCTGAAATCTCATTTTGCCTTTGTGTTGACCTGCTCTGTGTGTGCAAGGCCTCTGCATTTTGGGACTTCTATCTTTGCCAGTCTTTGCACTTGTGCATGTGCATATGGGTGTATGTGTGTTACTAACTGCTGTATGATTTATTCCTTCTTTCTCTGGTGTTGCTGTCTGGCCCCCTCTGTGTGTCATGCCAATGCACAGAGGTCTTTATGTAATTGAAGAGGGCCTCTGAAAGCCCCCGCCATATGGATACCAACAGCCTTGGATGGCTGTCTGTCTGTCCATCCGTCAATTTCTTTTTAATTGCCCAGCGCCAGGATTCTGTGCTGTGACTATCTATTGAGTGGTTTCTCAATAGGTTAAATACATTAATATGTAATAAGGTTTGGGACCTCGACAATCCCAGACCATGAGATTGACCAGATAATGCTGAGCTGGGCTGAGGATAAGGGGTGCAAATGTTCAAATGTGCAAATGCAAAAGTTTTAGTCTGGCTTTAACTTTCCCTCTCCTAACGTCGTCATCCCTTTCTGTTTGACATGTCAAATCTTTTTTAATGTAAAGTGCAGGTGACTGGATATATGTTGTCATTATTTCTCATAAATATATGTTCTTGGTAATAAATAAGACTATGAATAAAATACATTCTACAGAGATAATGGAACCAGAACATTTATATTGTTTGCAAGATAAATGATATTGTTTTGTGTCCCTTTGTACTAGGTTTAAGGTTAAAGGTTGCCTTCACAGTGGTGATTTATTTAACTAAATAAAAAATGCTAAAAATGTACTGAACCAATCTAAAAGTCATTACTTTCAAACAAACTCTCCTACTGTGAGCCTTTCATTCATTTCCATGGCCTCACACCTTGATAGTTAGATGACCTTTTTGGGGGACTCAGTTGTCATAGTTATATAGTTCATGTTTGTCAGCCCCCCCTTCTCTGCTGTGACATTAACAAAAGGAACACTTGGTTAATATGTAATTGTAACATGTAAGGTTAAGCAGATATTAACAATGACACTGCCATGTTTGCAGATTTTTGTCACCTCTAAAGCTTTCTCTATGCTTTTTTTTTTGGCTGGTTCATTACTGGTGCTTTTAGCTGCTAAAGAGGCAAAGTCCATTTGCACAGAGGAGGTCTAACAAGTCAAGTTATTACAGCAGCCAAGTGTGAGATTAATTAACTTAGTGGCGATTAAGAATAAGGGGCCAGCAAGATTCTTGGTGGCAGCAAGGGGAGGGAGTGAGACAGAGATAGAGAGAGAGAGAGAGAGAGCTTCCACTCCAAAACAGATGAATGTGATTAATCTCACCAAGAGTACTATTTGTAAGAATGTGGCATAGAAAAACAAAATATCCATAAATAATAATAACAGGCTTTCTTCTATACCTTTTATTCTAAGTCATTGGTGCCAGGAAACAAATAAAGACATATATCTGCCACTGCTATCTTCCGAAATAAAATAAAGTCCGGCACCCAGAATGGATACATAAAGCCCTTTCAGTAATCAGTCTGCCACTGTTTGCCATCAGAAACTATTAATAGTTGTTCATAATGAAAGCACAGCAAAGGTTGTCCGAAACGAAGTTGTCCTGAGCAATGCTGCTGTCCCGGCTTTGCGGAGTTGAAGCACGAGTTACTGTGACGCTGCAAAGGAGGCTAGTTAGTGATAGCTATCAAACCAAGCTTATCTAAAAAAAAATACATAAAATGACTGCTGCCTTATCTCGAAAAGTTTTTCAAATTACGGAGAAGTTGATGCCTTCCGTGGTAACAGCATGTCAGCATTTGAATCTAATGTGTAGCCACTGCAGCATAAGAGATTTAGAGATTGTGGTCATTTTGCGTATTTCTGCAAGGCCAGGGTGAGCTGGCAAAGATAGAAATGAAAGGGAGTGGTAGCCACGTGTGTAAAGGTGAGAGAATCACAGGGGCGGGGGGGGTTGAGGGGGAGAAAAAGGACAAAACAATGTAGCTGACCTAACCAGTTTACCTTGCCTGGTGTTGTACACTGACAGTATCCGGTGCGTGAGTGCATCTGGGTCACTGTTCCTGTTTGTATTTCCAGTGCTGCGTGATACATTAAGGTTTCTTTTTTGCTTAAGGAACCACTCCCCAGCTAGTGTGTGAGGGTATAAAGAAAAACAGAGCATTGAAAGAGCGTACTTTTTTGTGATCTTTGTGTTTATGGATTTGTGCGGCTGTTACAGAAAGGGTGTGTGTGTGTTTGTGTGTGTGTGTGAAATTGTGCCAGTCATAGGTCTCCAGTAGCCTGGCCTGGCTGGTTGCATTCCTGACTTTAACTGCACTAACCTCGCTTTTGTTTCTCCGTATCTTCGACCTGAATGGCAAATGACTGGGCAGCCAGGTAAAATGTAACAAAGCCTCTGCCTACTGATGACAGAGGCACCCACAAGCCAGTGTCTTCATGTCACCTGTTTCATCCCTCCTTTTTCAAAAGTAAAAATAAAGTTGTGGTGAGGGATGATAGGGTATAATTACTCATCTTTAAAATTCCCCATCCGCCATTTTTCATCTTTTCAATTTTCATTTTTTATTCACAGGTAAATGAGGGCATACCTGGCAAATTAACATGACTGGCGGTGATAAGTGACTTGATAATTATCTAGCAACGTCTTCATAAATCATCGGCAGGTGCTCGATGAGCCAAAAGACAGCTCTCGCTTTGACTAGCTGGAATCCCTGCTAACAGGGTAGTCCCCAGCTCTATTTTGGTTTTGTTATTTTGTTTATGCTGTCTGTGAAAGTTTCCGAGGAAAAGCAGAAAAGAAACAAGCAAACCTCAAAAGCCATTGGTCTCTGCCACCGCAGTGTTTTTTAAACTGTTTTAAAGTAATTGGAAGCCACTGGCATGTGGAAAATGTGGACCGCTTTGGGGCTTTGCCCCTTTACTGCAGACGCACAGGCAGCTGTTCCGGGTGTAACAGGAAGTAGCCATCTTTAATTAGATTCAATGCAACCATTACATGCTGCACAGGAAAGTGCAGTGTAAGATGACCTGATATGTTGGCAGATGACTGTATTAGCAGAGACTGTATTAACAGAAACAATGATAGAGAGCGAGAGAGAGAGTGTGTGTGTGTGTTTGCTTGCGTGTGTGTGTGTGTGTGTGTGTGTGTCTCAGAGAGTTAGAGAGTGAGGCCATGTGTTTGTGAGAGAGACTCAGTGGCTGTTGATACAGAATGGCAAAGCTGGCTGCTAAGCCCTTTTCTTGTGGTGCTCAGCCATTCAAAAAGCCACGGCTTTTATTCAAAGCCCGGTTCCAGCTCTTTCTAGGCTACACCCCCAGTGAACAAACAGGATTTGTGTGTGTGTATGTGTGTATTTGTGTGCATGTGTATAAGTCTTAATAACATGTCTCATTTTCTGTTTGTATGTATTGCCGATAATGTGTATGCATTAGCATTATGTAAGTGTATGGTTTGTGTTCCCCTGTGTTTGCGTTTGTTGAGTCAGCCATTGCTGACACACAAAATTGTCTGAAAACTGCTATTAAGAGCTGTGAGGGAACTACTCACACACAACCTGCCTGCACAGGCTGCACAATAGCCCATCTCCTAGTGAACAAAAGGTGTGTGTATATTTGCATGCAGTTGTGTATGTTTATGCTTCCAGTACCACCGGGACAGTCAGATAATCAACAGCTTCCACCTATACAAGCAAGTACTTATTCATTCATACAGGTGTATTTCAAACACTGTTCTCAGCACCAATGAAATATTTCTATTGACATTCACCTATAGATTCCCCAAGGGCACGTTGCTGCTATCACAGTTTCATATTTGGCTTCGAAAACTGTGCTGCTACCATCTGTACAGACTGATACCAGAGTTATCAAGTTGTTATGAATGGATGCCTTGGTTAGCAAAGGGCAGTGGAGCAGAGGAAGGCAAGTGAGGAGAGAACAGAACAGAGAAGTACAGCAGTGAAGTACTAGACAATGACTCCCTGGGCAGCAGTAAGGCAATGAGCCCATCAGGCTGCATGTTAAACACAGACACTTAAGGCAGACACACAAACATACAGAAGACACTCTAGTTGTGTACATGCACACAGTCGCACTTTGTCTCTGAAGGCGACAGCGTGTTAGCATGCCAGCAACACAGTGGCAAAGAAAAACGTGCAGGGGCTGTGGGGAATATAAGAGAGCATGCAGCAGCTCTCCATCCTCTCTCTGTCTCCACCCCCCCCCCGCCTTGTTACCTTACTGGCCCCTCTTGCCTTTCATTCCCATCTTTTTCTCTGCTTTGCACCCCCTCTCTTTGTCTATACTTTGAATATCTCTTCCTTTCTTTGCATTCCCATCTCTTGCTCCTTCTTCCCTGACTCCTGCTCTCTCCCGTTTCTCATTCTCTCTGTCTGATTTTACTGAATTCCATTAAGACTTACAAGCAATGCCAGTATGAATGAATGTGCACCAAATTACTTTTTTTTTTTTTTACATCAAAAATGGCCGCACCCAAAACTGCAAATCATTTTCTCTCTGATTTTGCTTCCTCACTCCATCTAGTTCTCCTTCGCATATCTCAACAAATAAAACAATGTTCTTTTATTATTTTCTCTGTGCTTTACCAGACTGCTGGGAGGTCCCAAAAATTCAAGAGAATGCACATATTCTATTTTTTCCACTGATCATTCTTCTTTCACTTCCTTTTGCAGCTGCCATGGACATTTCAACATCTTAACATTGCTGCAAACACTTGTACTTGTTGCTGTGATCCAGGGTGTCTTGCAGTTTCTGAACAAATCTTACTGGTCTCACAAAATAACACACAGAATATGCCGAAACAGTGCTGAGGGATTGGTTAAGATAAAATATAAGACCCAACTGATGGCCGAGAAAGCCCTAGATATGCTGTGCTAAATGTGGCTTGGATAGGCGTAGCAGGGAGCCCTGACTCTCGCCTGTCACAGTGTTAGCTTGGCCCACTAATACTCAAAATTCCATAGAGAGCTGGAGGTGCCAGGTGAATTTCTGCTTATATACAGACACACACAGGCAGACAGTCCAAAAACACAGATGTCTTCTTTTTATACCTGCCTCCCCAACCTATAGTGAAAAGAAGTAGACAAACATATTATAAGATTTATATGACTTATATTGTGATTTACTTATAATGCAGCCACTTTCACGTTAAGGTATGACTCAAATTAAGGTCTTAAAGCGGCCACTTTCACAAGTCATGGTGTGAAATATATAAGTTTAATAGGAATTATAGATTAAAAATTCATTTTCATTGGCCTTATCCCCTCACTACAGGATTTACCAGGCAAAGGTTCAAATCTGAGAGCACTGCCAATCACCCCACCTCTCTACTTTCATGTTTCTTCCTTTCTAGATAAACATATAAAGAGGCACTTCTTGAATAGGTCAGTTATAAGTTAAAGCATATGGACATGTATCTGTTTTATTATGTTGCTTGTGTTGCAGCTGCACAATAGTTGGTCTATCGTTTGGTTCATAAAATCCAAATATTGTGTTAAATCATTTCTGAAATAGTGATTTTATTTTAAAGCTTTTATCTTATGCACTGTTTGCAGAACTGCACAGCATGTGTTTTCTCTTGCTGTCTACTGAGATGCCCTTGAGCAAGGCTTTGAACCCTTTCAGACAAAGGGAAGCTTTGGTGGGGGGAAAAAATGCCTAAATAAAAGTATATTAGACAGTAAAAGTAAAAAATAAGTGCGTTTGAAAGATAATTGACATGCCGATGCTAGAAGATATGTTGCCTGTTTCTTATTTTGGTGCGTATCAAAGCAGTCTTTTTATAGAAGTTTGACGTGCACTGCTACATGTGTTCATGTGCATGAGTAAGTGGTGAATTTGTTTTACAGTCTAGTAAATCAATCAGAGCTCATTTGGGTCACAGTTTTACTATATTGTGTTTTGAATATGAATCGTATTCCAGGTATTGCCCCCCACCCCCACAGGTGCACGGGGTAAACACTAAATGAAATCAACAGCTATAGCGAAGCACACGCACACTCCATCATACACAACCGCGTAGACATAAAAAGACAAATTACTCCATCCAGCTTCCCTACTCACCCAAATACAGAGAGAAGCACATATACAAATACCCACAAAATTCAACAAGGAGAACCATATTTCCATACGCATGACTTTGAGGTAAAAGTGAACCTGCTTGTCACTTGCTTGTATTTTTAAGTTTCAGCCAGCTGAGTCATTTGCCAGGAAATCTGATGATTGCATCTAGGCATCTCACGCAGAGGCACACACTGCACAGTTCACCCGGTTCTCACATTCAGCCATCTAATTCATGGCTAGAGAGCTCTGCTTAAACACTGTTAACTGTCAGCATTTGATGTTTAATCTTATTTGAAAAAAAAAAGTCTTAAACTGAAATATAAAATGCTATAAAACCTAGAGGGAGAGGTGCACATAATTTCCAGGAAGGGCTCTAAGCAAAAAAAAAAAAAGTATACTAAAGTTTGAGGCAATAGTTTCCATGTTGGGTGATGTAAACATCCCATGTTTCTACAGAAATCTGGTTTTGTGCCCATTTCCTGCTGGTTGTTAAACAAAGCCAGACCTGATGCCCTTAAAATAATCATTTGCAAATGAGGAGAACGCCTTTCCAGCGCAGGTTGTGAGTGATAAATAGAAACTATAGTTACAATGAAACAATACTTGGTCAATTATGACTAATGTCAGAATTATCAATTTATTTTTTTTGACATTTTTGTCAGGTTACATTAAGTTATGTGGGAGTTCATGGTAGTGGTATCCACATTTAACTGTAAATATAGAAAATGATCGTTCTATTTCAGTTGATCTTAGCATGGTCCATGATGTCATGCTTATTTTTTTTTATGATTGAATTGAATTGCTGACAGCCCTATTCAGATTTCAAAAGAAAAGGCCAGACATCTCCGTGTGGTAAATCCACAGTGGTGGGGATGACTCCTCCACAGGAACATTTCAACAGGGGATGAATTCTAGTTAGCTTTATGTCACACAGGATGCATCACTGTAAAAAGCCCCCAAACTGTGATTTTAACTCTGCAGTCTTGTGGAAGCTGTATGTGCTCATATACTATTCATACACAGTCATAGGAATATGACTGTGCAGTGTTCATATTCAGTGGTGAGCCAAAGAGAAAGAAAGCAATAAGTCGATGTTATGAAACAAAAGCTTTCACGTGTCGTTCTCCGAGCAAAATTAAAAAAGCATCTCTGGCAGTATGGGAAATGAAGTTGTAACCATGAGGTACAAAGGTAAGTAATCAGCTGAAAACACCATGTTAGTTAATAGTTTGCAGCTTATATCCTGATCTTGTTGTGACTGCATTCATATTTTCAGAACAATAAAAAAAAATGATCAGGTTGAGGTGCAGTAACAAAGCCAAGGTTGCTCTCCTGATGAAATGCTGATACACTCGCTATGAAGGACTTCCATTAAATCTTAGCAGCAGTGGATTTTGAAGGCAATCTGAAGTGCTTGTGTCAGCCAATAAAACAAGCGCTAATGACTCACCCCCAACTGCGAATGCACATGTTTGAGTGGGTACGTATTATGTTGTCAGTGCTGTGGCCATGTTGATGAAGGTTCTGCGACTTATTCAAAAGCAGGCAAAACACAGAGCCATCCAATAAAACCATGCCACAATGCAGGCTCCTGTGAGTGCTGGGTCTCAGGCTGGGGTGGGTTAAGGTGAAAGAAAGAAGGGAGGGGAAAAGCACACACTTAAACAAAGATGGCAAGAAAAAAGGGGACTTTCAGTGATGTTTGTGGATGCCTCTTTTTTGGCATTCCCAATAAAGCCAGTCAGGAAATGTAGCAACACCATACATCCAGTTATCCACAACTTAAACTGAGTTAAGCACTAAAATGAGCTTCAGTTCTTAGTGGCCAAAAATGTAGTGATAATTAAGTCACGGTGACAATGCCACATAACTGTGCAGTAAGCTAAACTGAAATTGTGTGACTCAAACTAAGCAGGATGGTAGTTACTGAAGACTGAACATATACGCATATATGAATGCATTCATTCACTCATACACGCACACGTACTGACAAACATGTGTTCCCACCCGTAAAGGCACACCTGGTTCTGTAGACAGCTGCCCTTAGGGCTACCTGTTCGTCAGATCCTCTGTGGTTTGTAATTATGAGTAAAAGGGGAAAGGGAGGGGTGAAGTGCGGGAAGGAGACAGATGAGAGAAAGACAGAAGGAATGAGTGAGTGAGCGAGAGAGAGAAGGAAAGCGAAGGGAGGAGTGAGTGGGTTAAGACAAAGAAGCTCGCTCCACTGACGGGACAGGAACTAAACAAGACTTCACCAGCCCTCAAAAAGAGGCTGTACCCTCCTTGGTTGGAGCAGACATCACTTGCATGCATGCACACACAGACACACACACGCATGTATTAGCTGAGCTGCGATCAGAGCTCTTTCTTTTTCCATTTCAACCACTTTGCTCAGCTCTGCTCTCTAAAAGCCTCTCACAGGAAAAAAAAAAAAAGCATTGTCATTTGTTTTTGTTTATTTATCACCAAGTCGCAGCGTCAACGGGTAAGAGATGCTTGACAGAAATTGCCTCTAGAGACAAGATGGGTTAAGCAGACAGACGAAAATGTTCAAAATCCCCAAAAAAAGTGGTCGGCCTCGAGGTATCATTTGATGAGGGGAAGGTAACTGAGCGCAGGGTCACAGCAGCATATTCAGAGAGCAAAATTTGATTTCATTAGACTTCCTCACAAGGTGGGGGTGAGGATGTCTGAAGGAAAAAGTAATATTTAATAAACAAATATAAGAAAAAGGAGCGTCAGAGAGGGTAGAAAGATGACTCACTGATGAAGTATCAGTAGCATTCCCTGTTAGAATACACACAGGACACACCACTCGTGTGACAGCCATTGTAGGATGACTGACTGTGGTAGCAAGATGAAGAGTGTGTGTGTGTGTGTGTGTCTGTGTGTGTGTGTATTTGCGCTAATGGGGAGGGGTTGTCATGGGAGGCAAGTCCCTTCTGGAATTCCACCGAGGAATCAACTCCTTGGCTTGTCCATGTCGCAGCAACCAATTACTGTGACTGTGAGTGTGTGCGCGTGGGGGGGGGGGGGGGGGGGGGGGGGGGGGGCCTTGAAGGGGAGGTCTTGCCATAAAATGGAGGGGACTTCTCCTAATCATCGCCCTCTGGCCCTGCACAAAGGCAAAAAGAGACTGCTTGGACAATTTGAATTTGAATAGCATCTCTCCTCCTGCTCTCTTTTTCTGTCCCGCTTCCTCTTTCTCTGCCTCAGCCTCACACTGGATGACAAAAGTGGAGCCAACAAAGATAGCACACAAAGCAATCAGGCTAATAGCGCTAATAAGTTGAGTGTGGGGTCCTCGCTCTCAGTGTTGACACTTTCCACTGTTTCAGTGGCTAAACAGAGGCTCAAGTGTTTGGCAACCAGACGGCATAGTATTTTAATGGAGTGGCTACCCCATGCCAGGTTGCCATGTGCTTAGTCTGTTTAATTGCAAAAAAAAAAAAAAACAAAAAAAAAAAACAACAAAAGCAACTCAGAGGAGAGGTGGGGAGAAGATAATTAACTACCGAAGAAGCCCCAAGCAAAGGCTTTTGGGAAGGGAGTCATTAGGGTTTGAGGTTTAGTTTATTTTCACTTTTTTTTTGTTGAGGGGCTGGACACAAAATCCAGCTTTCATCATGTTTCATTAATACATAAGTTAGTGGCAATGTCTAAGGAGAAGCCATTTTATTTTCCACTAATAGTGGAAAATTTAGCTGACTGAAATGTCAAGAAAAAAAAAAACATCATGAAAAATATTAGAAATATACGCTACAGTATATTTAAGTTTGAGTTTTGGAGAATTTGCATGCTCAGAAGCTCAAAGCAAGACCTGAGCTAAATCCCTCACCTGTCTGCTCCTTGTGACCTGCAGACTTCACCCTGAAAACGACTACACATTCCTCTCTCTCAATAATAGCCTTTCTTCTTTCCTGCTTCGGTCCTTCTCTTTTTTCTTTCTTCTAAATAGTCTGCTTGTTTGAACAAAGAAATATTTTAAGAGGCTTGTAACTCTGGGTGCTGTGTTTGTGTGTGTGTGTGTGTGCCTTGGTGTGCGCGTGCGTGTGCATGTCTACATTGGATGCGGCCATAGGGACGAACGCTTCAGTGCCCTCCCCTGTTATTAGGCCTGCTCTGTCATTACGGGATTAGAGTGTAGGGGTTTGGCTTTGCATGCATGTCTGTATGCACGTGTGTGTGTGTGTGTGTGTGTGTGTGTGTGTGTGTGTGTGTGTGTGTGTGCAGGCGCGTGCATGCAAGCATTTATTTGCCAGTGTACGATCTCTCCAAGCTTGTTTGTATTTCTACAGTTTTTCTCACACAGTCAGAGCACACAGAGAAAACAAATGTCACCGCTGATTTTCCCCCCATGGTTTTTATGATAATCCCAGGTGCATTTGACCTCTACCATAAATAACACTTTACTAAAGCAATCCTTAGGTTACTCAAACAGTGACTTGCTAATTGAAAAGTCTTTGTAAGCAACAGGGGGTTGAAAAACATTCCCCTGTACACCGCACGTCACATTCATCACTGCACAGCAAGAAAACACGAGCACAGCTACAGAGATCGGTGAGCACAGGAGGAGCAAAGAGAGAGATTCAAAAAAATAAATAAATAAAAAGGGGGGAGAAAAAAGCTGAAGTAAGACAGGAATTATGGAAAGAGTGGGATAAGCAGGAGATACATGGAAAAGAAAGGAAAATTAAGGGAGAAAAATAGAGAGCTGGTTGAGAAAGAGACTGGAGATGAATCAGGAAAAAAGAAAACGTGAGAAAATGGATTAAAGCCTCGTGCTTATCTGTATCTGACCCATCGATACCCCCTGCATCTGCACGCTTCAGCCTGACCGTGCGTGCGTTTTACAGCAGTAAATTTGCATATTCATTTGCCTGATTTCCTTTGGTTGGTTTGGTTGTGCCATACAATCTTCCCCTCTCTCATTTAAAATTTCCAGGATTTGAAAGAGTAAATTGAAATGTGCAGAGGGCAAACCAGTGCACTTCACGTGTTTAGAAAGGATCTCAGAGTCTAACTGAGATTTTTTTTTCTTAACCAACTTGTCCTTCTGGTTTTCTTTTCATCTGTTTTTCTTTTGTCTCACTCAGACCCTTTAGTCGTGCTGCCATTTTAGCCTTCTAAGCTTTCAGGGGTTGTTTCCTTTATAAAATACCTCACTCCTTTTAATCTGCTTTTCTCTGCCTCCATGCTGTCCTTTATTACCTATATGAGTGCTCTGCACATGGAGAACAAACCTTATTTTGGGTGTGCTTAGTTTTTCGTCCATGTATTCGATGGCTCAAAGAATTGCATTGCAGTCTTCAGTACTGCCATGTGCTTGTATTATCTGGTATGTTATCTAAACTCACAGGAACATAGTGGACAGAGCATGGCAGATAGCCATATGCGCATACACGCACACACACTGACACACATGAGCACACACACTGACAGAGAGGGAGCAGCCGGGTTAGGTCGGGGTCATTCACTGCTTTTGCTCTGGCCCATTGACTCAGGATTGGTACTCCACTTTGGGCACAATACAGGACTTTGCACCAAATACACACGCACACACATACTCCCCTGACACAGACACACAAACACACAGTTGTGCACACACACACAAAGGTTAAACAATGCAGATGCAGCGAGAAAGGAGGGGGGTCTAGTAATGCTCAAACCATCCGCTGTCCCAACCACTGAATCAGACTGGAGGTGTGTCTGTTTGTGCTTTGCATATCTCTCTCTCCCTTTCTGTTCTGGTTCTTTCTTTTTTCATCTGTGCATCCCTCTCCCGCTCCGTCTTTGTGCTTCGCCGTGTTGTCATTTTCAGCAAGGCCAACTCTAATGACAAGCCAGCGCATCAAACACAAGGCTGAGTTGTAATAATAAATACCAGGCAGTGAACACATATCATTTTCACCTCACCAGCTTACCTACCTGCATGGCTGTCAGTAACAGTTCCCAAAATCACACACTGTCACAGTATGAGTCACAGGAAGTCCTGCAGCTAGTGTGCACTGGCACATTTTCTGAGAAAACACTAGCAGACCCTCAGCTGCTCACGTGCGACTACATCTGGTTACAAAGAGAGCTCTCAGCAAATGCTGCGTTCATGATTTCGTGCATTAACACTATAAACACACAGAGAATAATGTAGACCGACTAAGAGAGAGGGATGAGATCATTTGTGACCAAGGTTTTCAGGTGGATTTGCATGACAGTGAGTTTCCAGGACAGTTTTCACTGTGTGAACTGGCTCATGTTAGATATAATCCATAAGTGGTTTGAGGTTCTTAGTGTTTGCCTGAATGTAGCAGGAATTCTTTGAAGAAGTATGGTAAAATCCTTCAGTTATAATCTTACATTTTGCACCCAGGACCTATTTACAATTAGTTACCAAACCAAAAACAAAAAAACAAAAAAAAGAAGCCTGCGAAGTCTTGCACTTCCTTCAGTGACCAGGCAGGGTGGAATATCACTCACCGGCTGCACCGTTTCATCATCTTTCACTATCTTGTAGAACAGCACAGCGGTTGAGATAATAACGGTGGCTGCATATTGTGCCTTGAGCGCCAGGTAGTAAAAGACTCGACATTTATAGTCTTCCTTCCCTGTTCTCGCAAAGCTCCCATCTTTGCCAGCAGAAACAAGAAAGTGGAAAGTGGAGAGGAAAAATGGCTTCTCGGGAGAGAGCTCTGTCCGCCATAATGTGTGTGCCATTTGTTGATGTTTTGTGTGTGGAACTCTCTGTGTGTGGCATACAGATAGGTCTAAGAAGTGCCGTCAAGTATTGACACAAAGCGAATCCTATTGAAGTGTACCGACCTCTGTTCCACTCAAGAGCTCCTCTTTTGTGACACCTAAATTTATTGCTCCCCTCTCAATTCAAGCATTCTGTTGGGTTGTATATCTTGTAGAGTTTTACAACATGTTACTGACGGTCTGTGTCTGTCTTATCAAGTGTGTGTATGTGTGTCACAGTGTCCCGTGGGAAGCAGAATTGTTTCGCAGTGAGACTTACCCTTGTTTAAAGGAAACGCCTAATTGAGACTAATTAGCCGAATGAGGAGCAACAGTAAAATGTCACACAATATCTCACTGATCACCTATCTGGAGTTTTGTCTGTCTCTTGTTTCTTCTGTAATACACGTGCATACACACACTCACTTGGACATAAAGTACTCCTTTGTCTAAATCAATTCAGTTAGCTCTGAGCTTGTCCTTCCTGTTGAGTTATTCACCCAGTTATCTGAGAACAGCTTTGGTCAAAGCCTCTTATCTGCTGCTTGGATCATTTTACAAATTTTATGAGATTGTTGTAAAACAATTGAAAGTTCCACTGATCTCTGTCAGCCTGTTCCTTTTCATTTTTTTTTCTTTTTGTCTGATTGTGTTGTTCTCTTTCTGCTTCCATTTTTCAGAGACGTTGATGGACACAAAGTGGGCCACGACAGAATTAGCCTGGACTGCGCACCCTGAGACTGGGGTGAGTTTACTGGGCATTGTGTGCATTGTTTTGTCTCAATAATAATAAGCAATACCTCTATGGGAACACGGGCAGAGAAAACAACTCAGCTGGCAAAATTTCCCCACTGTAATTTGGAAGATATGTTACACACACACACACACACACACACACACACACACACACACACACACACACACACACACACACACACACACACACACACACACATAAATATACATATAAATATGGGACGTTAATTTATTGACTGATAGTAGACTGTGCACTTTTACTAGCAAATCACACTCCTGGACA
This sequence comes from Archocentrus centrarchus, assembly GCF_007364275.1. Taxonomy (NCBI): domain Eukaryota; kingdom Metazoa; phylum Chordata; class Actinopteri; order Cichliformes; family Cichlidae; genus Archocentrus; species Archocentrus centrarchus. The sequence continues at coordinate 16,532,500 of NC_044349.1, read as the reverse complement.
CATTTCAGCATTTAACAGGATCAAATATTTAAGGAGCAAGAAAAGATCCACTGCAATCCAATTTACCTGATCCGCCCAGTCATAGATGTCTCTTCCTCCTGCCTTAGGGCACTTGAAACATGCAAAAAGCTTTGGTTTTGTCATGAAGTACCCTTTAAACACTGACAAATTTCCCAGCACCCAAATCTACCTCACACAAAGTGCCCGTGACAGCCTCATCTTGCTTTCCCATGTGGTCTCCACAATGGGCCAAAAAGAGCCTTGACCCCTCCTCAGCTATACTTCAAAGACTGCCAGCACCCCTCCCTTGCCTTTGTGTGGTCCTCTGACTTGGCCCTTGTGCTCTGAAACATGGGCCCCCATTTTTTATATTTTATTTTTACCACAACACACTTGCTGGAGGATTCCTCCTCAGCTGTTCGAAGTCACCCACCCTCTTTATGCTCCTTTTCTCCTAGCCACTAAGCATTAACTGTGCCAGACGCACTAGCCACCTCAGCTGTAAACAATCAGGAGGACAAACCCTCCAACAGCCTGTCATGCCCTCTTTCTGCTTCCCCTTCCCTCTTGCCAGCCCCTAGTTCCCAATACACACACACACACACACACACACACACACACACACACACACACACACACACACACACACACACACACACACACACACACACACACACACACACACACCTTCATCTTGTTACACTACAACGCAGTAGTAGTGATGCTCCCACCAGTTCCAGGCAGACATAGCTTGGGAACTAAAAATGTCTCTGTTTCTTTCCCAACCAAACCTGCAACAGATGCTCCTTTTCAGTAGATGTACGTACAGTGGCTACACTTTTGCACTCCAGATTTCCCACATTACCTGCCAAAAGGGTGGAGATGAATTTCTCCCGTGCCCTTTTTTTGTGTTGCAGCAGAATGTGTCACAGACGGCGCTTGTCGTCCCTGAGTTATTTTTCCACCCTTTGTGCGTGTGCGCATTTTCCCTCCTTTTATTTTGTCCTCCCTCCCTCACTTTCACTCTCTCTCTCTCCCTTGCTCTCACTCTCTCGCCCGCGCACTCGCACAAAATCAATCGTCCGTGTTGTCTTGTTTCTTTCTCTGCGCAGACTTTATTGTATATGTGCTTGTTTGCTTTTGCACTCTTGCGGTGGGAACGACACAACCTGTTTTTGTTATATGTGATGAGTGTTTAAGAGGAACCGATGCAGTGGCCTAGAGGACAAACAAAGCAACATACTGAGCGAGCCTGCAGGGAATGGGAAAGCAGAGAGAGAGAGAGAGAGAGAGAGACGGGGTTTCAGGAAAATCCAGAGAAATGTCCATGTGGCAAGAGACAGACACTGTATGAGACAAGAAAATCAATTTCACAAAAAAACAAATATAACACATGCATTCTCCCAGGGATGCTGTCCAACCAAGTATGACTCACATCATCTCTGCCTTTTTACACGGTGTTGCACAACACATACATATAAAGCTACGAATATAAAGCTACACAAAGAATGCATATCTAAGCACTGATAATTGTAAGGAAGTGTCTTCATGTACTACATGACTAGGTTGTTATGTTTTACATGTAACCTTTTATATTCTTTCACTTCCGTATTTGCACTTTGGTATGCACATGTCTCAGTCTAGCTGTCTGCATCTGTCTTTATAGCCTATAGCATCACTGTATGAAGCATGCATGTATGTGTGTGTGCGTGTGTGCATCTCAACACCAATTTTGTGATGCACTTGTGCTTTCACTTGGATTTCAAGGTTTCATTGTGTCTTCATGTGACGTGTGAATATTTGTCTATAAATCATGCCGTTTATGTTCCAAACCAGATGGGAGAAGAAGGGGGAATTCCACTTTGTAGCTCTCCTCAGACCTGGAATGATACCCACAGGGCTTTCCCTAAGCATACATTGACAACGATATATGAAGTTAGTGAGCCTGCAGAGATAATAAGTATTGTGAGTGTATGACTGTCTCCCTCGCAGGACCCCCTTCCCAGTGTAAAACATGTCATAAACAAGCTGGAATGCTCTTAAATTAGCCTTAGTGGGATTATTGAACAGCTAAACAAACAAAGACTAAAAACACACTAATTGGTTGCACTGAGCTTGTTGGAATTTTCAGTATTTCAGCCATTGCCTAAAGCTACAGTAATAATAATAGTTTATCTATGTTGGCATGATGGTTGCTAACAGTAAAAGTTTCAATTCAGCTAAGGTCAAGGAATGAAAAACATCAAAACAGACAAAACAACAGCTTAAATGATGCTTTCCCCTTCTGCAGTCACAAGAATTACAGCTGCGCCAAAACACGGCAAAAATATAAGAACTGAGTATTGTCGTCTGAAGGTGAAAGTTAAAGCTTTGATTGGAAAGGACACAAAGAAAATAGAGAGGCTCGCCAATCTTGCATAACGATTCATCTTGTCGAAAATCAATGCCAAGAAACTTGACCCTTTTTCGCACAACATGCTTAATTCATTCAGGCTTGGTAAGCAGGCTCTTAGATTGTTTGCCCACTGGTGCATGTCTGAGGGGGGTTGACCCCTTTCTAAATGCGCACATACACGAACAGACACACACCTATACATATATACTCTCAAGCAAACACACAGAGCAAGCACAAACTCGGCCAGACAGGCTCGCGCAAGCAAATTTATACAAACGCATACAACGCACACCCACAAACACTTGGCTGCATTGCTCTTTTGCGTAGGGTGATTTATTACACTAAACTAAATACCCATTGACACTTCATGCTTTTAGCCATTCCATTGACCTGGCTGGCGATTATCGATTCCCTCTGGTCGCTTCCTCCTTCTCTCCTGCTCTTGCGGGGCCATCATTTTAATGCCACAGCCAAACTACACCCATTCTTCCTCTCTCTCCCTCATGGCCTCTACGGTCTTGGATGAATAGCCTTGTCTCCACCACATCCATATCGCAGCCTTAATTAAGATGCTTCGAGCTCAGATGGAAACGACTGGCTCTGAAGAGCAAAAGTGGTATCTATTTACCAGAGTTTTGAGAGAGACAAATGCTTTAAAGCAAACTTCAGCCCCAAGAACATAACCACAGAGATTTAATTTTGTTATAGCTATCTCATTAAGCGCATATACAAAGCATTTCAGTCTTTTGGGATGGCAGGAAAGATATTTAGATTTAGGTAGCGAGTTCAATGATTATGTTAAGTATACATTATGTTTCTGGTGGAAAGTTTATGTTTTAACAGCCATACAACTTATATTCCCTTGTCTAGTTTTATTTTTCTCCCCATTCTGTCAACATTAAATGCTCTAAAGCAGTTAATGTACGCGTAACACTTTTAACTACTATTGTATTTAAAAGTGTCTAAAAATACTTTGACTCAAATGTTTGTCTGATAAAATAAAGGGGAGCAGATCCCTCAGTGTGTGCACACGCACACACACACACACACACGCACACACACACACACACTAAGATATATTATACACACAGGAATTGCTGTTTGAAGTGAAATGATTTAATCGTGGTGTCCTCATTCGAGATTGAAGAAAAAAAAAAAACATAACATTACCATGTCTCATAGCGAAGCTTTTACAGTCTGGTTTGCTTGCACTCATTTAATGAAGCTGGTAATCAAAGTTTAGAAAATTTAATCCCATTTTATCCTGTGTAATTCACCCCCTGGGTACTGTAGTAGCATTGAAAGATGTAGAGTGTAAAAACAGAAAAGCATGAAGGTTAACTGGCGCCTTTTCCCCGCTTTTATTAGAGGACGTTGCAGTCATTGCTCGGTAATTGAAGCGTAATTGGTTGTGAAGCAATGTGGCTGGTTCTTCCAAACAGATATGAGGTAAACATGCTTTGGTGGCTCTGCGGCGAGGAGGTGACAGGTTGCCGTAATTGTGATGAATTTGCAGTCCCTGTGCCTGGCCTTTCGCCACACTAATCAGGAATGAAAGGTGCATCATGGCAAAAGCAAGGGAATGGAAGTAAAAAATATAGCTTAAAGAAAAAAATCCAATTCCTGTTCCCTCATGACTTGTGTCCTGGTACTTTAATCATTTCCTTTTTTATGCCATTTGATTTAATGAAGCTCATCAAGGTTTGATGCAAAATGTGCAGTAAGTAATCAATATGTATCAGACATTTACAGCTGCTAATTTTTCATGTTCTTCATCTGGTTTCTTTTCAGTGGGAAGAGGTCAGTGGCTACGATGATGCCATGAATCCCATCCGGACGTACCAAGTCTGCAATGTACGTGAGCTCAACCAAAATAACTGGCTACGCAGTGACTTCATCCCACGAAAAGATGTACTGCGTGTATACGTGGAGATGAAATTCACAGTACGTGACTGCAACAGCATTCCCAACATCCCAGGTTCCTGCAAAGAAACATTTAATCTCTTCTACTATGAGTCTGACTCAGATTCAGCCACAGCTACCAGCCCTTTCTGGATGGAGAACCCTTACGTGAAGGTGGACACCATTGCCCCAGATGAGAGCTTTTCCATGCTTGAATCTGGACGGGTAAACACGAAAGTCAGAAGTTTTGGCCCGCTGTCCAAAGCTGGGTTTTACTTGGCCTTCCAGGACCTTGGTGCTTGTATGTCGCTCATCTCAGTGAGAGTGTTTTATAAGAAGTGCTCCACCACAATCGCCAACTTTGCTGTATTCCCTGAAACAGCAACAGGGGCTGAAGCAACATCACTGGTCATTGCACCAGGAACTTGTGTCCCGAATGCCTTGGAGGTATCTGTGCCACTGAAGCTTTATTGCAACGGAGATGGGGAGTGGATGGTTCCTGTAGGAGCCTGTACCTGCATGGCTGGTTTTGAACCAGCCATGAAAGAGACCCAATGTCAAGGTGAGTGTTTTCACAACAGATAGTTTAGGTCAGTTTAGGACTTGTTCTGGTGGATTAAGTGGATTAGACATTCTTCAACAGGGTACTCAAGGTTCAACAGAATAGTGTGATATTCTATCTTATGTTACAGTCATCAGATTTCTGGATACAGTTTGGGGGTGGGGGGGGGGCGTTCTTATGATGATCAGCTGAGAAAACCTTTACATTTCCATTCTATGATATTACATGATATTGTGATTTCTATACGCAAATAAATGTGCAATAAGTGGTCCTAGTCCTCCTGATGGAAACTTGACTGTTGTGGAAAAACACTGATTGCTGGCGAGATTAATTCTTCATTGTTGTGGCTACAGGCTCTTATCCCGGATTGTTCACTCGCCACATTGTTATGAATAATTTATTTTGCCTTGTTTTCTTTGACATGTTAATCCAGTGATTACAAGCTATAAAAGTACAGACTAGCAGGGCTGTGCACTCCTATGACCTCGGTTTTGCCTTGAGGGTGGTTGCAAAATAAATGTGCAATATGTTGTCTCTTTATGAAAGCGAATGGCTAATGGCTTCAGGTCTGACGGAAAACACGACAGGTTCGCAGAGGTGAAAGAGAAAGGTAAATTTAAACAGCAAGGTCTCGGCTGAAATGGAGTGCAGGCGACAGCATGAGAATAATGAAGGATAAATGGAAAATTTGTGCTTGTGTGTATGGGGGCGTAAAATTAGGCTTGGGCGTGCAGGTCAGATGAAGACTGTGGAAAGTGTGTGAAGAGTGAACGAGAGAGCTGGTGAGGCTATTGATCAGATAACTGCGAGGTGCCTGTGCACGTTCGCGTGGCGTTGGGTTTGCGTGTCATCATTTGGGTTCACAGAGCTCCTTCTTCTAATAGAAGAAAGAGTTGAGGCTGCATAGGCCGTATATTTAGTATCCATTCCACTGATCCAGCAAAGAGTGGGTGGATACTGAATATGTGCTCACCTTTATAAGGAGAGTGCTTGCATGAGACGAAGAGAGTATATCTAAAGCGGATGTGGTTAAAAAGTCATTTGTTTGTTTCTGGCACCTCAAGGTTGAAGCGCTGGTGACTGGCCCCTGATAAAATGCTCTCTAATCACTAGAAACCACAAGGGATAAATCTCTCTTTCTTGTTCTTTTTTTTTTTTTTTAAATCACCTCTCATTAGGTCCTCTCTTCTTTTCCTTCCTCTTCTATATTATTCCATATTCATTTCTCATCATCCTTTCGCCGTGACTCCTCCTTTCTCTGCTTTTCTGTCCTCATTCCAACATACAGTATCTCTTCCAGCTCTCCATTTCTCTCTGCGCTAGTCTTTACTTCTCCAATTCCATCCTAATCTGAAGGCCGTTGTGCTCATTAATACGCCACTAGAGTTACAGTAAAGATGTCAGTATTAATATTAATCGATGAGCCTTTTTTTGCCTTTCCACTCATTAGCTGCACATTTTTTACCCCCAATATTCTTTACTTTTTCATGCCTCAGACTTTCCAATTTCAGCATACATTTTAATCAGTTCCTTAAGCTCTATGTTCTGCATGAGAGGATAAGACACAGGGGAGTGAGGACGAGGGGAGGTGGGGGTCCTACAGGATTAGCATTTTCTATGCCTCCACCTCTTCCACCTCTCCCTCCCTTTTCGCTCTACCCCCTTGTCTCTCTTTCTTCCTCATTCTTTAATGGTTCCTCTAAGGGAAAATGGATAAAAGGAACAGGATGACCCCTTTACTCACTGAAAGTGATTGATCAGCACTTTCAGCCTTTTGGTGTTAAAAAAAAAAAATGGCTTCCTTTAACGGGAGTGCTTCTTCAACATCTTTGCTTAGTCTAACATTTTCAAAAAAAACAAACCAAACCAAAAAAAACAACATTTTCATGCCCCATGAGTTGAGAAATTTCTTTCAGTTTACTTTGTGTTAGGGGAAAAATTATGAGCCAACCCATTTAAAGAAGCTGTCCTGACACCTAAATTCAAGGTCATTTCTTATCTGTTTATCAGATAGTACTTCCTGTTAGCCAGTGGTGTGGATGACTCTGACAAATTGGTGGGAGAACAAATACACTCAGTGCTAATGTACACGGCACAGCCAGCTGGTGGTTTTGTGCTAATATTGAACTTTCAAAAGCGGGAAAACAGCAGGGGCAGTAAGTGTTCTGCTGTAAATTTGACCTCCAACCTTGGCTGTTTGCAACAGGGAGCATAAATCCAACATGGAATCTGTGGTGATAATTATCATTCAGGGGGACAAACATTGCAGTTTGTCCTTGACACTGACGAGCTAATGCACCAGTGGGTCAGCTAATCAACTGGCCCTTATAAACTTTGCCGCTCTTACCTGCTCCTGTCTTTTTTTTTTTTTTTTTTATTAGTCATGGCGGCAAACTCATTCATCTTTTAACAAGACAGTTTATGAAAGATATGGAGCCTGCCAGAGTGTTCTGAATCACAATGTTGCTCTTACCGTTTCCCTGCACGTCTGTAACTTATCACCTGAGTTATAAACGTCCAAACAGCTGCTATAAATGGAGATATGGCATTTTCAAATGCTAGCAGTGCTTTCATGTGACTAAGTTGCCTTCAGGAACCAGTGTCGGTAAAGTTATGTTGAGAGAAGTTTTCTGCACAGAAGTAGTCTCAGCTAAAATGCATAGATGATTTAAAGAAAAAAAAAAGGCTTTGACATGTTTATTTTTGCATGAGTGCCTTTCTGATTCCCTTTGTGTATGTTTAATATATTTCATAAAAGATTTAATTCAGTTTAAAGCAGTTATTGTTTTGTCTAAAAGATGTGTAATTTGGGCTAAATGTCCTGTGTGAGATGTGCTTGTTAATCAAATATGTGCAGCACCAAATTCATGTTAAACATTTTTTTTTTACCACTAAAATGATTTCAGATGTAAGCCATTGGCATGGATTACTGAAAGTAAATTTTGTGTTTTCTTTCCAGAGTAAAAGTAGGGCACTTCCTAGTATGAATGTAGCAGCAACCGCTAGTAAAACGGTTATACAGAAGTCAGGTGGAAACCAATGCTTAAATTTGAAACTGCTAATAATCAGTGTTTTAAACTGTTGTAAATGCTTTCTTCATCATTCTCTCCTTTGCCATCAGCTTGCAGTCCTGGCACCTTCAAATCCAAACAGGGGGACAGTTTGTGCTTGCCCTGCCCAGCCAACAGCCGCGCCAGCTCAGGAGCAGCCAGTGTTTGCTCCTGTCGAAACGGTTATTACCGCTCAGACACTGATTCTCCTGACTCCCCCTGCACTAGTGAGTAATGCTTCTTTCAGCTGTCTGTACAGCATCAGTATGTTTTAGAGACACAGTAATAATGTTAAATGCTGATAACCATGCATCTACTCTGTTTTTCACCCCTCAATATCCAAACCGGGTCAAATGTGTCTTAGTCATAAAGTAAAATGATCGTGTCTTAAACATTTTCCCTAATGCCCCGCTTTAATATTGCCCTCAACTGCTGATAACCCAACTTTTAGGACAGCACTTCTACCACACAGACAGCAAACAAGTCTGCTTACTTTCCCAGCGTTATCCAAAACTTTATCATCCAGCCCCTCCTTTTCCTGCCAATCTGTGATATCTCTGCTCACTTCTCTCTGCCCCACTATAGCCAGAAAGTGAAACCTTTTTTTTTTATAGTACTGTTGGCTCTATTAAGAGCAAACATGCACACGGAGGGATGAATTTATTCAAAAGTGAAGAGAGAAGATCCTTTTTTTTCTGTTGCTGGGGTGTGGGGCTGATTCTCCCACAGTGCAGTGAGAAATAAGGCTCCAGTAATTGGATAAGAATTGCCAAGACTCTGCCAATAGTTTGTCTTGCTCGTTGCCCCCAGCACTTTGCGTGCGTGCGCGGATGCACACACACACGCGCGCGCACACACACACACACACACACACACACACACACACACATGGTGGAAATAAGCATGCAATTCAAATTTGAACTCCTGTCCTCTTTTTTCTAAAGAACTGCTGGAACAGTCTCTTGTTAAAGTGGAAGAAAAAAATGTTCTAGTTAATGCATAAGAAATGGACTAATACCACAGCACAATGTTGATAGCAGCTTTGGAATAATGAATGTATGTGTGTAATGATATATAAACTGTGCTTTCCAATATAAATCTTTTGTCTATTGTCCTGATGTCTATGTGCTGTCACTGAGATAAATTTCTTTACACCTATTGTGCACGGAGATTGAATGCATTCTCATTCCAACCTATTTTCCTCATCTCATCCATGGTTTACCTTCCATTTGCAGCTGTTCCATCTGCCCCGCGCAGTGTCATCTCCAGTGTCAACGAAACCTCGCTCGTGCTAGAATGGAGTGAGCCACGTGACTTGGGCGGCCGCGATGACATCTTCTATAACGTCATCTGTAAGAAGTGTCTCCCTGAGCGGGGAATGTGTTCGCGATGTGATGACAACGTAGACATCTCGCCACGCCACCTGGGCTTGACCCAACGACGTGTAGCAGTCCGTAACCTACAAGCCCACACACAGTACAGCTTTGAGATCCAGGCAGTCAATGGCGTTTCCAACAAGAGCCCCTATGCACCCCAGTTCTCTGCTGTGAACATCACCACAAATCAGGCCGGTAGGTGCAGCTGCAGCATTGTGGCTACCTGGCAAAGATCAGTATTGATGTTGCATGCAATGCCAACTTTCAAAGGCTGGAAAAAGACACAAAAGAATGTCAAAGAATACACTGTGTGCCTAAGAAGCAGAGATCAATTTCTTGTATGCATGTAGGAGTATGTTACATATTTTTCCTTTGAACAGGGATTGAGAAGGAAAGCATTCTTCTGAATGAGCTTAGAAAGGGACCTTTTTCACACGCCCACAACATGCTCTGTACTAACACCACTGCAAATAGCAATAGCGAGGCAGTGTGTATTCAAAGTGTGGAACCTTTAGTATTCTAGCTGCCCACTGGTTCCAACCCACCGATCCTTCAGCTCACAGCAAAAACGGTAACTAGGCCAATGTAGCAATCGGTGCTGAGATGGTTTTTTTTTAAACCCATCTGGTATTTAAACAGAATGATGGAAGATACTATTGATAAGCTATGTGATGATATTAAATTAATAAATGTAGGTAGACTGTCTCTTTTGATCATTTTTGTGGTTACCCAGGGAATCTGGTTATTTTCATTGATGTGCTTTTACTCACCCCAGTTTCTCCAGTGCCGCTGAGCTTTCTCTATACTTTTTTTTAGTCGCGAGCTGATCTCTGCTGCTATGTTAAATTTGCTCTTTCGGCTGGCCTAGTCAACATTATTATTATTCCTTACTCCTCCCCCATCCCTTTTCCTTCTTTCCATGGCCTTGTCCTCCTCAACTTTAACCTTGTGTGCCTACTCCCAAAAGATTCTTTAGGAATGCCTTCTCTTTGTGGGTCTGGAACCCAAAGGCTCCACCAGCCCCATATGAGGGCCTCATTGTTTCATTGGGGGGGGTTGGCACTGGGCTGACAGGGACTACTGCCCACCCTTGGGCGCTTGGGGTCAGGTGGGTGCGGAGAGAGCAGTGAAGAGAAAGAACAGGGCAAGAGAGCATCAACTGTGATCAGATTATCCATTTGCGTAGTCCCAAGACCATCCCTGCATGTGCAGTCACCTTTTAAGAATCAAAATAAATACTGGGGTGGTGATAAGCCCCTGGGGCCACCTCCATGGTTACTTCAACGTCTCCTCCTGTAGGAGGGCCCCTAATCCCTTGGCTAGAGTAACCAGGGGATCTGCCTAGGAAGTATTGTCTTCTGAGGGAGTAAGAGAGACAAGGAGAAATGGAATGGATGGGACTTACAAGGAAAGGAAAGACTCAGGAAAGGGGAGGTGCAGACATGAGAAAGAAAGGGAAAAAAATAGAAGGTTGTCTGGTCTCCGAGACAGGCAGCGGGGTTAGACAGGAAATTCAATGGGGAAAGAAAGAATGAAATAATGTAAAAACGGGATGTAAAAGTTTCTAACAAAACCGGTGGTGTGAGGGAAATGAGATACACTGATCCAGGGATTTGTCTAAAGTGGATTCAGTTCAATATTGAATAATATTACTGTATTGCATTCACTTCACCGTCCTTTCCGACCAAAAGTGACAATAACACATCTGTCTTAGTTGGGTGGGACATGTTGAGATAAAGTTGTAAAGCACCACAACTTGGCCCAGACAGAGGGAGTGGATGGAGGGCTGTAGCGATGAAAAAGAAGACAAGAGTTGGAAAGGCCACTGAAAAAGCAAGAAACTTATATATTTATTTTTAAGGAAAGGTATCATAGATAGACAGTGGAAGTTATAAAATAAATGGAATGGGGTGGACTGAGAGGAGGAGGGGGTAAAGGACAAATATACACTTGCAAAAAAAGCAGAGTGATTCATGTACAGCACATAATGGGCATGATTTCTTCTACTTTTAATAGGAGGTAAAAAAGGAAAGCATGGTTCCTCACAAACATTTCCACTAGACTGTGGAGTAACAGTGTAGCACACTAATGAAGCAAGTAAACAGTTACATATGCGCAAAAATCTGTATGTGTCCTTATTCTTTAGCTTGCCTACAGTTAATGTATGACGGGAAGTACATGGACCTTATCCATCAGTACTGAAGTTTGATTCTCTTGCTATAGGAGAATTAGACATAGCCTTTCCTTTCCCTAGGACTCTGGGGGGGAGAATTTGAGCATTAGTGGGGAATGGCTCTGCATACTAACTACTGGCCAAAGCTTTTCACAAAGCTCACAGCTAAGACTGCATTCGGGCTTCTGTGGACAGACAAAGGGCACAGAACTTCAAAAGATGTAACACGAAAAACAATAAATAAAGTGGATTCCCCTTTTGTTTATTTTCCTGTGCAGCCCCCTCTGCAGTACCTACAGTTCACCTGATGGCGGCCACAGCGAGCACCATGAGCCTGTCCTGGCTGCCTCCAGAGAAACCCAACGGAATCATTCTGGATTATGAGATTAAGTACCATGAGAAGGTAAGCACCAATGTTAGCGAACGCCTGTAATTCAATCCAATTTCAATGACTAGCATGGTTTCTGTGCCATCTGTGTTTCTGTAAATGTGGAAAACAATGGGTCTGCTGATAAACACATGTTGGCTGTGAGGCTTCCCTTTCTTCTTATTCCACTCTTTCCATCTCTTTCTCTCCTCCCAATGCCTACCCATATTTCAGCAGTACTCCTTCCTTTTCTGAACCCCCCCCCCAAAAAAAAATAAAATAAATAAATAAATAAATAAAAATCCTCTCTCAGTCCATGCCTTAAAAGTTAGAAAAGTTAAAGAGTTTTCCTCGGGGAAAGAACACAGGCACTCAATATATATATTGTCTTCCAATGTCAGATTAACATACAAGCTATGATAAAGCTCTTCTTTTTCTCTCTCTCTCTCTCTCTCTCCTTTTCTTGTCTTATTTTTTATTTATCTATTTGTCAGTTTTTCCAATGTCCACATAGTTAAATTGGTAAACTGCTTCAAGCGGATCAGAGAAGGGATGGTGATGACCAGGGTTTTTTTTTTTTTTTTTGGAATTGTTGAATCACTGTATTTGTATGCGCAGGATCAAGGTGAGGCCATTGCCCATACCATGACTGCCCAACGGAGCAACGCCCGCATTGAAGGTCTTAAGGCTGGTACGCCTTATGTGGTCCAGGTCCGCGCTCGAACAGTGGCTGGTTATGGACGTTACAGCAGCCCAGCAGACTTCAGCACCAACCTGCAAAGTATGTTATTCCCGTGCCAGCTTCATTACCCATGGATATATTGGGATATGTGTAGCTTAAAAGCAATGCCTGTAAAATAGTGCTGTGCAAAGCTTATGGATGTAATGGAGTTTCAAAGGCTTATGGTGTTAGAAGCCAATATGCCTAAAAAAAAAAAAAAAAAAACACTGAAATTCTTGTAGATAAACTGACTTATGATTTGATGAAAATCTGTCCCTATCTTATAGGCATCACTGTAAAGTCTTTTAAAAAAGGATTTTCAGATTGTTCTCCATTCAGCTCAATAAAGCCTGAGGAACACAGTCTTGGATATGCATGTGTTGATTTAGATTGCAGCTAGTTTGATGATTGCTTGCAACAACTAACTAACTAACCCCTTTCTCTCTTTGACCCTTAAAGCTGACCCTCCAAAGTCCTTGCAGGAGCAGCTGCCACTCATTGTTGGATCAGCCACCGCCACCTTAGTCTTCATCATTGCAGTTGTGGTCATCGCTATTGTCTGCCTCAGGTGAGAATCTCGCGACTAAAACAGCAAGGCTTACAGAAACATTTGTGCCAAATGTTTTTGCGTCAAGTTGAAAAAAACACTGAGATAGCTTCAAATGTCAGCTTTGTTTGCTTGTCCTCCAAACCGCCCCAGAACAGTCTCAGAGGATTGCTTTGCCACCTGTGAGCCCACTGAATGCCAGATTAGCCTTCTGAATCTGTGAATAGTAAACAGCTTTGGCCAAAATGCTACTTTGCTCAGTGGAAACAGCATGGTGGAGCAGCTGTTGGGCCTGATAGGCCTGCCCTCACGGCCCAGCACTCAGAATCAACTGTGCGGTTGCCCGACCACAAAGAACCCAGATGCGCCCCTGTCTGCTGAGCCCAATTGACTGGGAAGATGCGAGTGGCTGCTCGTACCTTTCAAAAAGTCTGACACTGCATCAGCTGGGTCTAACCACACTTTATCCTTATGCCATTCATTTGTCAAGCAGAAAATGCTGTGCAAGGGGGTCTATATGTGTGAGAGGTTGGCACCCACTGCTGACTGGTGCCCACTTGGGTGCTCTCCACAGGCCAGTTCAGGCAGCTGCTGACAAGCGTGGGCATCGGTCATGCTAGACTGAATAATAATCTCCCTGGATCCCCCTTCTTTTCTTTCTCCCTCCTGCCTCTTCGCTCTCTCTAATTTTCACACCGCTACATTGTGTCTCTCTCAGGGTCTTGGCTTAGCCACCGCTCTGACTGCTACAGAAGAAGGAGAAAATAGAAATACAAAATACACAGCTACGGCATATACCAGAATAAAATTAGAATTTAAAATAAGATGCAAATCACCATCGGGTATTTTTTGCCCCGGTTACTGGTTAGACAACAAAGGAAGCACATTAACATGTCATTTCAACAACCCCAGCCCGTATCCAACCCCACACCCCAACCCCACTGGTGTGAAAGGGACAGATGCAGGAGTTTGAGGATACAGAAACTGAGAGACATAAGAGTAAATAAATTAATAAAAATGGAAAAAGAGATTGACAACCAGAGAGCAAGATCCATAAGGACAAAATACGATTCAGATTGAATTGAAATGCGCAGTGTGATGTCTGTGGGGCGAGGAAGGCGAGACAGCTGAGCTTGCTGTTTGAGTCTGCTTTTGTCTCGGTTGCTCATTTTGGGGGGGGGGGGGGTACCGAGAGTGAATGGCTTTCACTTGCTGCTTCAAACAATGGTATGATATCCTTTTGTTTACACTTGCGTTACAGTCCCCGCATATGAATCATTTTACCACTAGGCATTAATACAATCTTTATCAGTGTATCCCTTGCTTCCAGTGCAAAAAGACTACACATATTTACCAAGCCACATCATAGCGTGACTACATCTCATGCTGCAGCTAGGCATTATTAGGCATCTGTTTTCTCCTCTTGCCTTTGTTCCTCGGCAGAATTTGTGCCCCACTGTTTGGAGACCACGTGACTCAGTTTGTGTTTTCATCTTTCTCAACAGAAAGCAGAGAAATGGTTCAGAGTCGGAGTACACAGAGAAACTGCAGCAGTACAGTAAGTCTCTTTGCTACGATCACTTCCCTGTTCCAACAGCAGCGTATCAGTGTTTCTTGCTTTTATCAAAAATGATTAGATAAATATTATATTACATATTTATTGCTCAGATTTCATTTGGCAATGTAGATTCACTTTCCTGTTCTTGCCACTGAATCCCCGATAGTAACGCCGGGAATGAAAGTCTACATTGACCCCTTCACCTATGAAGACCCCAACGAGGCAGTGCGCGAGTTTGCCAAGGAGATCGATGTGTCCTGCGTGAAGATCGAGGAGGTCATTGGCGCAGGTAACCCACCAAAGCTCCTGAGCTACAGGGGGAAGACTGCTAGTCACCTCCAGGCCATACCATTAGAGGACTTC
This sequence comes from Archocentrus centrarchus, assembly GCF_007364275.1. Taxonomy (NCBI): domain Eukaryota; kingdom Metazoa; phylum Chordata; class Actinopteri; order Cichliformes; family Cichlidae; genus Archocentrus; species Archocentrus centrarchus. Next base: position 16,517,486 of record NC_044349.1, on the reverse strand, counting down.
ACACCAAGCGGTACTTTCACTCAATTCATCGCTAGCCCTATTCTTGCTCGCCTCCCTACCGCACTCGTCACCTCTTAGGAACGTCTTTTTAAAAATATTTTTAGTCTTCCAGATGTCGAGCACTTTCCTGTGTTTAAAGCATTACTAGCTGTGTTTTCTTTAAGTTAGCGTGACTCACAGTTGTAGCACCCCTACGTTTACCACGCCATGTGCGTTTAGAGTAGTTTTAATACCTTTTGTATGGTAGATTATTGTTTCACCCAAAAATTAAATCCAATCCTGGAGTTGGAGCAGTTCAGTATATCGCAATTGATTTTTTTTTTTAAGTTAGAGTCATCGCTAACTGATTAAAAATCTTCTTGAAGCTAATGGAATCAAATTTCAGACAATGCGAGACCGCAGCCCCATACAGACAGGATTTATTTCTCTAGAGGAGATTTTAATCCTGCTTGAGTCGTGTATGTGTGAGTCTTCTCATATCTTTTCCAGCATAAATTCCAACCCTGATTATTTTTTCTCATCTTTGCACACTGGTTGACCCTTAGTGTGTATAGATAAACACTTCTTTTTTTTCTTTTTTTAAATTCTTTCATACCCTTTTGCACTACTGTGCACATCAAAACTAATACAAAGGCAAACTCGGAATTTAAGAAGATGGGACCCAGGAAAGGGTGTGAAAATGTGCTGTAACTGCTGTAGCTCACCGTGTCGGTGCTGGTTCTGTAAAACACAAACACAAAATTTTTAACTTGTGTATATGATGAAATATAGAGAGATTTACTGGCCAGTGATAGCCTTAATCAGTATTGTGTGAACTTGCAAGGGCTTGAATGTAATGGATATGTACTTTAGAGGACTTGAAGTCCAGCACTTTCGCACTAAGTGGGTTTGTGTGTGTAAGCTTGGGGAATTCCTGTCTCCAAGGGCCATGGCTAATATTCATCTGTTGTACTCTTCTACAGATTTAAATCTGTCTGGATGGGGCATAAGATTTTAAATTGTTCCAAGTCCAGGATTGGCTGTCTGTGACCCTGCCCATTTTTTAATATCCGGCGAACCTCTTAATTAAGAAGTGGATTTTTACTGGATCATTATGTTTGACCTTTTTTTTTCCTAGTACTCACACCTTTTCCACTGTGTGGTTGTATTCCCTTAGAAACCCTTCTTTACCTGATGTTGTAGAAAGTGAAATATTTTATGTATTTGATACATTTGACAGTTATATCTCTGCCTAAAAGCTACAGGACTGTGCCATGTGAGGTTGAGATATTTTAGCATATGTTTCTGAGCCAAAATGGAGGACGTTGTGATGGCAGAGATGGGAATCCCTTACCACTGCTTCTGCTACTACCATTACTACTACTACTACTACTACTACTACTACTACAACAGCTCTTCTACTGCTGAAGCTACTTCTAGAAACCCTCGCTCCCCAGCATTCGCCTTTAAAGTGACAATCCGTCAACCCCTGTCTTCCCTTTCCCCTTCCTCTCCTCTACCCCTTCCTCAATCATCCCTCCATCCCCTCAACCCTTGCCCTTCCTTCCCCAACTTCCCCCACTTTGTCACCTTTGCACCCGTGTTGACACATATCACTTTCATCACCTAATTTTTTCTCGCTTCTTGCACACGCTTGGTGTAGAGTGTAAACATAAAGCGTCCACAACCCCCAAAACCCCCAAGCTTCTGTCTCCACCCATCTCTTCCTCCTGTGCTCACTTCTCCAGCCACTCCGAAGCTTAGCACCATCCCCCGATCCTTGACCCTTTTTCCTTTATTGCCCTGATAACATTACCCAACTTTACCCTAAAAATGTTATGCTTTTTTTCAGTTCTATATTGTTTCACATTCCACCATTATGCCTCTCACTCACCATGTTTTTTTTCTTTTAATCTGTAAGTTAACAGTATAAAGTCACTGTATGCTTCCCCTTACATCACAATCCCTTAAGACTGGCCTAGAGTCCTGGCTTCTCTTGCAGTTCCCCCTGTGCCACCCTGCCCCCAGCTACCCTTCCCTGGCTCCTTGGTTCTAACCAGTTAACTGTCCCTTCTTCCCTCTTTCCCCCCCACTCTCCTCCACTCTTCCGTCATGCCTCTCTTCCCTCCCTGTCTTTCTCTCTGTCTGTCCATCTCTCCTCTTTTGCTGTTTTTCTGGCTGTCTCACCTGGGCTCTCACAGGAGAGTTTGGGGAGGTGTGTCGTGGTCGCCTAAAGTTGCCTGGGCGCCGGGAGATCATCGTAGCCATCAAGACTCTCAAAGTGGGCTACACCGACCGCCAGAGGCGAGACTTCCTATCTGAAGCTTCCATCATGGGCCAGTTCGACCACCCCAACATTATCCGTCTGGAAGGTGTGGTCACCAAAAGTCGTCCGGTGATGATTGTGACAGAGTTTATGGAGAATGGGGCACTGGATTCTTTTCTAAGGGTAAGACATACCAGAATAGCTCTAATCTTAGGTACTCTATATAAAATGTGATTTTATGAGTAATGCAATACTACCCTGCAAATAAGCCAATCCAAATCTGCTAGATTTTTGTTTGTAGCTATCTCACTGGCTTTGGAGCCTTTAAAGGTTTTCTTAAGTGCAGCTGCAGAGCCCACTATGCCCACTATCTTACAAATCCTGTATTCTGGCAGTTGGTGACATTTACAGAGCTCAGTCTCCAGTGAATCTCTGCCTCAAAGTCACATCTCACACTGTCTGCCAGAGAAAAGGGGATGATACAATGAGATAATAGAGTGGAAGAATATAGCATGGGCAGGTAGAAAAGAGAGAGACATTACAGTGTGAAATGACAGGAGATTAAAGATAAATATGGAAAAAAGTGGAAAACACTGAAAATAGAAAGACAGGTCAAACGATAAAAGTAAACAAGAGACATACATACTGTTTGTTCCTTTGAACATGCACCATTGATCTGCAATGCAATTCAGCCACGTCACTCTCTTTTTCTTTGCTAGCTCAATGATGGGCAATTCACGGTGATCCAGCTGGTTGGCATGCTCCGTGGGATTGCAGCAGGCATGAAGTACCTGTCAGACATGAACTACGTGCACAGAGACTTGGCCGCCCGTAACATCTTGGTTAACAGTAATCTAGTGTGTAAGGTATCTGACTTCGGCCTATCTCGTTTCCTCGAGGATGACCCTACAGATCCAACCTACACCAGCTCACTGGTGAGTTAGTGTTTTTGTATGTGCATACATGTTTAAAATCAGTCTGTGTTTAAATAAGTTACGTATATTGTTTCAACATCAATCCATTATAGTTCATTTTCATTTTTTTTAATCACTTTATACAATATCCGCCCAGTCTGTTCCCACAAGATTCGACCGTTATGGTTGCGAAAAAGTTTTTTTCTTGTCATTGTGGCTTAGAGGGTATGGAAGGGTAGATTAAAGGGTGGAATGGAATATGCAGCTGGATGCATGGAAGAATATGTAAAATTTAAAAGTACCTCCGAGGTATGCAGTTGTTACACCTCAGATTTCCAGAGATGTTACAATATCCTTTGCTGACAAATTGGCAAAGGATTTTGGCAAAGCGACAAAGCAGTTTAAGATTTATGTCTAAAAGGGTATACTGAGGATAACTGACCTATAAATATGAACTCTGGTATAAAGATAACTGAGTTTGTGTCTTTATTTATCAGATTTTTTTTAACAGCCGAGCAGCTCGCTCTTTTTTTCTTTGCCACTCAACTATGATTTGGGATGATTTAAAAGTCATTAACAAGCCATACACCCTGTAAAGTAAAGCAAAAACAAAAGAAAAAGCACAGAACGATGTCAGGAAGGTAGGATGGCAGGACGCAGTTGTGTTAACTTTTTTTTACTGACTCTAAGACACACTGCTAGCACCAGACAGCAATTGTCTATTATAAAGTAGTTACATGAAAAGGATTTACATTTAAGGCCCTTAAGTTTCACCTGTTTGCACGTATCATTTCTCTGTAAACGTGTGTTTAACCTTGTGTGTATGCGGTGTTTGGGTTCTATGGCATGCACCCATCTGTTGTGCATCAGCGTTTCCCTTAGACTGTATTTCTCACCCTCTCTTTCCCTCTTGTATGTGTGTGACTCTGTGTTTGTGCTCCATCTCTCCAGTATTTCATGCTCACCTACTCATTCGCATATCCACAGGGAGGGAAGATCCCCATTCGCTGGACGGCTCCGGAGGCAATCGCCTACAGGAAGTTCACCTCTGCCAGCGATGTTTGGAGCTACGGCATTGTCATGTGGGAAGTAATGTCATATGGCGAGCGACCGTACTGGGACATGAGCAATCAAGATGTAAGCGCTTAAGAGAATTTATACTTCTATATACGTGCTGCACACACAAACTTATGAATCCTTAAAAAATTGTTCTTCCATCCATGTAGAAAAGCTATTTTTTTCTCTCTACACACCCACCCACAGCTACCACTTCTGCTGGCCTTTATTTCTGTGTTTAACCAAAGCCATTTTTTCCTTCTTTATCTCTGAATTCCATAATCTCCACCATTCATTCACTCCCGCCTTGATGTTTTTCATCGACCCATCTCGCTCTCTTTGCATTGTCTTCCCTCCCTCTGCACCACACTTTGCAATTTGAAGTGATTGGGGTTTCTCTGTTGTCCTTCCCTAGGTGATAAATGCCGTGGAGCAGGACTATCGACTGCCCCCACCCATGGACTGCCCGACAGCTCTGCACCAGCTCATGTTGGACTGCTGGGTGAAAGAAAGGAACCTACGACCTAAATTCACCCAGATCGTGGCCACGCTGGATAAGCTTATTCGCAATGCTGCCAGTCTCAAAGTAGTCACCAACAGCACACAGTCCTCAGGGTAAGTCTTAATCATAGTATGATATAAAAAAACATGTTGGTCATATTAAATTAAGAATCAGTATGAAGACCGTGTCAAGCAAAGCTTTAAAGTAAATGCTTGTTTATGCTGAGAAATGGGCTATTATAGGAGACTTTAACTGGAATTATGTTGTTCCAAATGCCCCTGAGGGCTCTTGTTAAGTGTAATGTTCAGTGCATTAATAATGTATAATTATGGCCATACCATAATGGATATAAGTGATGACTGCTTTCTAAAAGTTCTTGCTTTTCCAAAGTCACATGGTGGAACAGATTTGTTAGGCTCTCGTGGTGTAATATAATAATATGAACATTCAGTCCGTTTACTTTATTGAATTAAGGCACTAGGTCAGGTTTTCATTTGCACCTAGGGTAGAGAACTCTGCAAATATTCCTTATCTAAGTTTATATAGTGCGTGTGAATATTTTTTGAATCATCTGCAACAGTCTTTTTTGTTGTTATTAAGTCCACATATCTTCTTGTTCAACTCTTTAGTTTGCACAAGCTTAGGCTAAGTCATTATGCAAATCCAAATTACCACTGCTCAATACGGACCTTGAAAAGCAGCTCCTTCACCAACTGGGAGCTCCGTGTGTCACATCTACATTTAGCTGAACTATCTTTCTGTCCAATTGGTTTCTTGGAAAGAATTTGGAGAACAGGAAGTGGCAGAGGCGGTGCAAAGCTGATGGGGCTGACCTACCTATCTGTCTCTACATCAGGGTCTTTCTGTCTTGAGGGAGGGACAGAGACAATCCTGGGTTGTGCTCAAGGGGGAAACCAGGGTCTCGGTTGGCCACAGGAGCGACGCTCTTAGAAGATTAAGCTTGCGGTTAATTAGCCCGATTAAGGCGATGCAAAAAAGAGATGAGAGTGCCTTTTAATTAGCCACTAACGAGATTTTAAATGGGCCAGCAGAGAGGTGGCCTCCTGCCGATAGACCTAACAAGGGAGGAGTGAAAGATGTTACAGTCGTCCTGGTCGGCACTGAAGGGTGGCTGGAGGTTAGCTAACGCTGTCTGACATAGAAGTCTTTGGGTGCGTGAATTTTATATGCCTGACTTGACTGAATATTTGCCCGTATGTATAATGAGCTTTGCTACTTCCAGCACCATTGTCGCAGTGATTTCTAGACTTTTCTACAGCTTAGCCAGTTAGAGAAAAAAAAAAAGGAAAACAAAAAGAAAAATAAATCTCCTTAAAACAATGACTATATAAAAGACTGAACCACTGACTAAGCCTTTTGAAAAGAAAAAATGCAGCAACTGTTATTTTTTATGAATTTAGGTTTGACTTGTGGCGTCTCACTAGCTAGCTCACAATATTATCCAGCCTTCCTGCTGTGTTGTGCTTGTGGCTCACATGTGGCCAGCATAAGTCTGGACCCTTTTGAAGCCAACTTTACAGGAGGACCAACAATACTCCATTAAGAGAAGCCAGAGTCGTGTGTTAACGACAGCCCAAGGGCTTGGATGCCCAAGCACAGGCCTTATTAAAAATCACTCCATCTACACCACTCAATGGAGCCTCTGTATCACTGTTATTAACTCCCCCTTCCATGTGTTTTCTCTTTCCCCTCTCTTTCTCTGTCCATTCCTTTTAATTGTTAATGAATCTAATGCCATCAAAAAGGATGACAGGGATCAACGGAGCAGAGAGGAGGGGAGACAGTGGTGCTCTTTCTCTTTTCTTGCTCCCACCCTGTTTCTTCTCTTTTACATCCCAGCCATTCTCTCCACCTCCACCTCCTCTCTTGTTCATCTGCTGCACTTCGGTCTGAGTTGTTGCACTGTTTTATTAAAACTCCCAAGGTGGCCCCTCTATCTGCAGCATTGATCAGCGCAGGAGATTAGGTTCTTTTTTCTTTTTTTTTAAAGGCCTTTTGGGGCTGTCAGCAGGTGTGCAGGAACATGCAAAGTGCCCTCCGACACGTTTTCGTGTGCAGACGGGACATTTGAGCGAAGCGTTACGAAACTAAACACATTCATGCACTGTCAAACACACATGAACTATGAGTTTGTGAGTCATTTCTTCCAGAGTCCATAGCATTGTGAGTCAACCCTAATGTGAAACCGCACACACATGTGAATGACATCTGTGTTTACATTCAGCAGATATGTTTTTCTCTTTTCATAAATCATTTTTCAAAAATCTTTCCACCTTTGTAAAATTGTGTTGCACACAGTACATCATTTTATGCATTGGAATACAGAAACAGCATGTGCTTAAAGATTCAGATGCACTTCTGTAATTATGCACTGAAAGGCATATGGCTTCTAGCCTGCTGTTTAAGCTCATGTTCTCACAGCCAGCTGAAATTTGATTTGAACTGACCAGAAAAACCACACAGAATCCAATCTTTCCAGATCAGATTTAAACCACATTTGTAGGTGGTTTAATAGTGCAACTCAGTACAACCACACAGATTGAATTTCAAGTTGTTGTTTTTTTTTTTCTCCTCTCTCTCATCAGGCCCCAAACAACACACTGACATCTCATTGCAACAAAACGAACGCGAACCAAAACACAAAGAGAGAGCTGTTCAGATATTTCTAGGTTTTCATGAAGAAAGCACATTCTGCATTATTATTATTATTATTATTATTATTATTATTATTATTATTAATATTATCACTGATGCTGCCAGGCAGGTGAATTCTTGACTAAAATAAACTCCACTTGGTTAGTTTGAACACTTGTTGCTGTAATGGGGTGATATAAGCTAGATTTGATATAAGCTCTGTGAGTACACGTGACCTCCCCTCACCAGCTGTTGCGCCAACATCCACCACCCAAGCCTCCAGCCAGTCTCTCCACAGTCATAACTTGCTCCTCACCCATCCTGTACATGCCCCAGCCCCCTGCACACAACTCGTAACAGAGGAGACGAGAGGAGAGGGGGAGAAAAGAGGAGGAGAGAAATGGAGAGGTGGCGCTCAGCGGGGGGCCTTTGGGGGTGAGGTTGGCCGGTAGAGGCGCGTAGAGTGACGACCTTAACCCTCTCTCTCTGTTTCTCTTTCTCTCTCCTCCCTCCCCGTCCCCAATGTAGGGTATCTATGCCCTTGCTTGACCGCTGTGTGCCAGACTATACCACTTTCACCACTGTGGGGGACTGGCTGGATGCCATCAAGATGAGCCGCTACCGTGACAACTTTGTCAACGCAGGATTTGCTTCGTTTGACCTGGTGGCCCAGATGACAGCAGAGTGAGTGGAGCTACTCAGGTCTACAGTGACTGAGTGGACTGAGTTTCATAGTCAAATTAGTGCTATGCCGTGGCTTTGATAAATAACTTAAATATGATAAGACTGATAAGATGTGGAAAAGTGATCTCTGAATCGACTCAGATATCAAATAATAGGAATATGAATAACGATGCATTACATCAATATTTACAAATTTATATTTGTTGTGGTATGAACAATCCTCTGTTTGTGTGCTGTGCACACACATGCCATGGAAGATGTTAGACTCAGTGGCAACACAACTTAAAAGAGATGAGAAAATGATTATATGGGAGAATTAAATTATATGCTTTTGTTTGGTATTGGTTGATCAGGATATTTTTACTGTAAAATGCTTTTCTTTGGATTTTTTTTATAGAACGATACTTCATCGCCCATTTTAGAAGCAAACAAATCAAATTACCCAATTTCACAGTACAGTAGCCTATAATTTTTAAGCAAACTCTTGCGGCTGTTTCCTTAACTGCAATTATATTCTGCTTTTGTCATGTTTACAAACAGGAAATGATGTAATGGAAACCACTAAAATTGCAGGCCAGTGATGATCAAATAAATGAATTAGGATTATAATGATAAATAAATCATTCTCATTAGGTGCATAATAGGCAGTGGAGGTGGGAGTAATTTGTTTCAATTTGGCAAGGCTGACAGGTGTGGTGTACTGTGCCTCTCTGTTGCCCTTAATGGCCAGTAATTCCTCTAATGGTGCCCATTTATTATCATTTCATCCTCTGTCACTGTGCTGATGGGGTTGGCAAAATATATAAAAAAACTAAAAAGCACTATTTGTTTGTGTGAAGTTATGGTGACTCTAATATAGCTTTGGAGAGGACAGGTGTGCGCTCTGGACGTGCGTATCTGCATATGTGTTTAAGTGATAGGCTTAACTGTACACCTTTGTTTTTGAAACCCTTAGTTGGAGTCTTTGTGTCTGTATGTTATATTAGATGAGAAGGGAGAGGATGCATACAGAGGCAGAGCACTGATGGTCAGCTAATCATTCCCCCAGACTATGTCTGTGTTCTCCTCAGCTATTATATTAGAGTATATCTACACATACTCACACCAGCATTATTGACATATACTGTGTATATGGCCACTTTATTAGGTATAACTTGCTACTACCTGGTTGGATCCTGTTTTGCCTTCAGAACTGACTTTGTAGCATAGATTCACCAAGGCCCATGCTGACATAATAGCATCACACAGTTGCTGCAGAGCTGTCTGATGCGCATCTTTGATGCAAATTTCCTGTTCCACCACATCCCAAAGGTGCACTGTTGGATTGCAATCTGGTGACTGTGGAGGCCATTTGAGTACAGTGAATTCATTATCATGTTCAAGAAGCCAGTTTGAGATGATCTGAGCTTGGTGACATGGTCATCTTCTGCTGGAAGCAATCCATCCCTCTGTGACTGTGGTTATAAAGGAATCGACTTGGTCAGCAGCAACACTCAGTCTGTGGAGTTAAAATGATGCTCAGTTGGTACTGAGGGGCCCCAAAGTGTTGTTTGTTTTATAAGCTCCAAAGAATGCTGTGAACTTAAAAGTGGGCAAGTTAAAAGTGGAGCTGCCTGCTGTGGCAACCCCTTGTGAATAAGGGAGCAGCCGACAGGCTATTTATGAGCTGAGAAATCTGCCTGATATTCTGTGACGAAAACCTTTTGCTTCGTCGTTCCCCTGTTTTTCCAGCCAAGTGACAGACTGGAATGGACTCTGTAAAAGTCTGCCACCTGCCAGACAGTAGCTAAGTTTGTGCTTTAATCATTAACTGTGATTAAGGCTGTTTGACTCACATCCTCTTGCCCACCTGCTGGGTAACAAAGATATCATGCATTAAGACTAACACTCAGTATAGCTAGATAAGTGTTCCCATTTTGTTACCATCCTCTCAGGAAACCATTTTATGGGCGATTGCCAAGGTGAGGACTATCCGTGTTCCCACCTGGTCGAGTGCGTGTTCATTTGTGGTGAACAGTGAAATTTGCACTTCAGCTTCATGTGATGTTTTCCTTCTTTTATTTATTTTTTTTATGACTGAGCCACCTGTTCTTATTTTTCCTTCTTTTTTTTCTTTTTTAAATTCTTCTTTCTTCTCACTCACAGGGACCTGCTGCGGATAGGGGTAACATTGGCTGGCCATCAGAAGAAAATTCTTGGTAGCATTCAGGACATGAGACTACAGATGAACCAAACACTTCCTGTCCAGGTGTGAGTGAGAAGACACACAAACCGATGCAGTCGAAGGACAGCCAGACAGAAAAAGGGGGAGAAACTGTGCCAGAGATTGCCACTGGAAAAACCCTAGCTGCCTGACCCATCTCTGCCAATTAGACACTATGAAACTGGCTTGCAGTGCCTCTGAATATTTTTTTTTCTTTATTTCATTACCACTTACATTTCCTGTTTCTGCATTTTTGTTAGTCTTCTTTTTCCATCCAATCAGAGCTTGTGTGTTTTTGAAAAAGGAGATATAATTAACCCCCTTATTACCTACGCGTGCCTCACCAGCTCTGGAGTGAGTTGATGTTTGCATGCATATGCGTTGTAGTGAAGTTGGCCTTAGTCCTGTCACTTAAATGTCACACTTTTATCCTCACACAAGCGCCCCTCCCCTTGATTCCTGTTCCCAGCTCTGCTGGATGATCTATGTAGGAAAGAAGGAAAACCCTTGTATAAGAAAAAGTGATCAAGTTTTTTTTACATATAACAAAAATCAAAACAACAAAAAAAAAAAGAAGTGTTTCAGACCACAGGAGAGAGAGAGAGGACAATTTTTTTCCTTGCTAGAAGTTGTTTTATTGTGCACGTGTGTTGTTCTCCATCTTCATATTGAAGGTGTGTTATCTAAAAGGGCACTTGCTGGAAAAGGGGTGAGGTGGTGGAGGAGGGGGATATGATGGGCTGCAGTCAAAGGTCAAGAAGAAGACAGAGGTCAGAAAGGAAGGACACCTGTTTTGGGTGCTGGATCCTCAGTAGTTCAGCAGATGACCTCTTCACTCTGACCCGAAGTGACTCAGGATAGTTTCCCAGCTTGGGAACGCCTGCTCATCAACTATGTTTTACACCTTTGTTTTGTTACTTTTGTTTGTCCACACCACAGTTTTTTTGTTTGTCTGATGTTTGTTTAATTTTTTAAATGTTTTGCTTTCTTACTCATTTTTTTTTTTTTTTGGGAGATTTGTGGTTTCAGAACGGCTGGTCAGCCTGAAGTGGATACTTGAGCGGGGGGAGACGAGGACTGTGGCAACAAAATAGAAAGACCCTTTTGGCCTTTTGTGTGCATTTTTGTATGTCTGTGTGTGCGCATGTGGATTTGTATGTGTGAATAAGTGTGACTGGATGTGTGGGCGTGTCGAGTTGCACACAAATATACTGTACAATACAGCTTCTGCTATTTGCCACCATGGAGAATTTACGCATGAACTGAACTGTGATAAGGAGCAAATATATCTGAAACACTTATGCTATATTCTGTGGACAACTGTTCAAACATTCTTTTTTTTATTGAATCCAAAAAAAATGGACTTTGGACATACACACGTATATATATATATATAAAATTATATATATATGCATCATGCAGAAACTGAAGACAACCATGACGGACACTTTAATTTCTACTTTCTATTATGTGGGTTTAGAAATAATCAAAATCCTTGTTTTAATTTCTTGACGTCCTGCCCTATGTATTTATTTGTACCTCACCCGCCAACCCACATGCCCCAACAACACCCAGAAGGACTTTAGGTCGTTTGGGGACTCGGAACAATCAGAAGGAAAGAGAAACTCCAAGAGGATTCACCTATTGAATTGATGATTATTAAACAAAGGAAATTGCATAATTGGATATTGTATTTTTGTTGTTGTTCTAAACAGCCTGTACATGTTTTGTAACAAAAAATAAGATAAATAACAAAAGAAAAATGGTGTTTTGACAAAATGGACATACTGTTGTGAAATGTTTGATTTAGAGCAAAAGAGAAAAAAATAATAATGGAAAGCAAGAGAAAATAAGGAAGAAGAGGGAAAGTCAGGAAGTAGGGTGGAAGAGTTGAACATCACCTGGGGTAAGATTACTGGTAATAGCATCTCACCTTCTCTCCAAACAATGTTGTCTGAATTGTCAACTTACCATAGGTGTGTTTAAGTTGTTGTGTGCCATGTAAACGAGATATTAAGCTTCCCAAATCTGTACCTTATCGTCTTCCAGGCACATTATTGTCAGTCCTGAAAATCACTCAAATGTACTCAAACCCATCTTACAAAGGACTGTTATTATTAGGGAGCAGGTCCAGAGACATTGTGTCACATTAGTCAGCAACCACCTGCCAATCATTTCAGCTCCCTAAGAGGTGGAGCTCCGTGACATGACGTGCGCTGCCCGTCCCTACAAAAGGATACTCACGAGAGCCGTCAGAGGTGAAACCTGTCGGTCATTGTCACTTCAAATCTTGGAGCGGCCGATCAGGTCTTGCGAGGATATGAGCATGCAGCCGGCGCAGACACAGGGCAAGCTGACCTATCATTAGAGCTCTTCATTCCCTGTCTGTCCTGTAATCATCCTGTTTCAGCTCATGCTGCTGCATGATTAGTACAGTGCAAGATCAACAGCCCAGACATGCAGCAAAATCTGCAGCCCCTTTCATTGTAGCTGATAGCCACAATTCTGAGATTTCACAAGCTGCACTTCTCACAGGGAGGTATTTGAAGTTAGTGGAATAGAGATCCAGAAGGTGCATCACTGGTGATACCTTCCAAACAGTGTCAATATTTTTTTGGTTTGGAGCTGATCAATGCAATATGTCAATATTATTCCTAAGGTTTGTAAGACTAACATGATGTTAGTGACCGTGCAGTGTGCCAACTCCTCACATGTTCCTTCAAATGAGGAGGATATGCAAAACAGCAATGTGTTCCTGATTTTGCATGTTTCCATTTCATTCCATATACACGTTTTCACTACTGCTAGTACACTCTATTAAGGGCTTACTAACATGTAACAGTTGTAATTTTAAATTCGTTTTCACCAAGGTCGCCAATTCGTATTCGATATCATGGCTCAGGCATGTCAGTATTAGCGGACAAGACTCGCTAACATTGAGTAGAATCTGTTGTCTGTTAGATGAGCACTTTTTTTTTGTTTCCTGGAAATCTCTTTTGCACAATTATATTGTTTCCCCTCTGATGCAAAACACCAGTTTATTGAAAACGAGCAATAGACATTGAGAAATGACAGAAGCAGAGCAGAATTAATGGACTCATAGTCTCACTTTTTCAAGGTTTCCTACCATACGCTTCCTCCATTGGCTCAATCACTCAGCTTAACCCCACTGTTGTCAACTCGTATGGTGCCAAACAAGACACAGCTGATGGGCATAAAAATCTAGAACACAGGGAATAAAGGAGCTCAACAAAATCAGATGGCAGACATGCCTAATCATGAAAAATGACAGTTTGGAGCTTGCATGAACTCTTGATGAGGTGCACATGGTGTTCCGGGGCCTGGAGTTGGGTTCACCAAAGTTAACCGGCCATGAGTGATGAGCTCAAATGGCAGCGCTGCACATATTTAAAAGATTAAACCGTCGCCACATCAACGCAAACAATTAATCTTTAAGTGGATTGTTCACACGTTCAGGAGAGTGTTTCATATTTAACATTGCTGAGAGGAAATAGCTTTCTCTCCTGTGTTCTTTGTTCATTTATCAGACTTTATGATGCTGAAATTGAGATAAACTGGTACATTTGTGTGTGCGTGAGCATGCGTGCGTGTGACCATATGCTAGAAAAGTATTGTCATTTTTTACAGAATCAGTTTGATCAACAGAGATGGGGCTTTGTCGGTTATCTCTTTGTGTGCCACACGGATTTAAACTGTCCAAACATTCCTGCCTTTCTTTGCATTTTACATCATCCACCGCACATTCACCCACCTTCTCCTAAACCCACCTCACTTTAAAAATCTTTAGCTTTTTTTCTTCAGTTGTGTTTTGAATAAATATATACAGTACTGTCTTTTCTTCTGTCTTCTCTTCTCACTACGCATATTTCTTCTCGCCACTTTTAAAAACCCTCTTAAAAGTAAGTGACATGTTTCAGAGAGTACTGTACATGTTTAGTGAAAGGGGAGTGGGGGGGGGGTGGGGGTGAATGAAGACGTGATATACTCAATTGTTAACTCCTCTTTGAAAAGGACTGAGATGTATTTAATGATGCAGGCATAAACAAGAAATTACTAAAAGGTGATGATGCATTCTTGTAGAAATATTTTTAAAAGACCCTTTTGCATTAAATTATTTAAGAAATTAAGCGCTGATCTCCTGACTGAGTCTTTGTGTTGTGTTTTGAATTCATAATTTATGCATGTGGACTTGGAAGTACATTTTGTTCTTATTTTTGCCAAGCCAGTTCATAATCACTTGCATGCTTTGCAGTCAAATAACTGCCCAAGACAAACATCTAATCTTGCCATTTATACCATTTCCCGCCCCTGTAATGAGTTCCAGAACTAATACCAGCGTTTTTTCAGCACTAATGACAGTATAACATGTCTTCTTGGATAAAGCAGCATCAAAGCCCTTCATTTAGATTGAAATAAAATGAATAAATAAAAATAAAAATGACAAAAAAAAAAGATAAACATTACAAACACCCAGATTCCACCACATTTTACACAGCATTGCAACTTTTTTTTGGAATTGGAATTGTAAGCTGTAGATTAGTTTTAATGGACTATAATAAGCTTGGTCACAACCAAATCAAAAAGTTATGTCAATAACAACTTTAAAGCTCCCCATATTGTCTTTCAAGCCCACTAATTAATATGAGTTCAACTCATCTCTGCAGGCACTGAGCCAACAATTTTGTTTTGCAGCAGAAAGGAAAAGATGCTCAGATCATAGATTCTACCTCGTTTGCCCCTTGCCTTGTCCCTTGGCTCCCCTCTCCTCCGTTTCCTCTTCCAATTAAACGCAGAGCCTCGGATCAGTCTTCCTTGGTGTCTGAGTAAATCAGATATTTTCAAAATGCTCAACCTGCTGCAGATGTGCTCGGAGAAGTTTAAACATAGAAATATTTGAGAAGCAAAATAACTTTTAGCCCTTTTACGGTTTATTATCAGTTATTGCAAATAAAGTGGAACCTTCACTGGACACTTTTTTTTTAAAATTATTTTAAGGATAATTGTGCTCTTCCTTATCATTTGTTCTCTTAATAAACCTTTTCTCTGTCACTGTGAGACCACATTAGCAGGGAAAACCCAACTCTAAAAACTACCTGGCTACCTACTAGCATAGACTCTAAGCTTGTTTTGACTGCCCTCAAAGCTAGTGCTCTGTCAGTGTGTGATACACAGTATAATCTGTCAGTCTGAAGTAAATATGGACAAATGCCAAGATGAACTAGAGGACTGTATACTTTCTAACGCCTATTGATATTGTGTCACATTACTCCAAGCTGGAGAATATTGATTGTCAGCAGTCTAGTTTCATCAAAATATGTCACAGGGGGACATATTTTGCAGGGGAGAATTATTAAGACGTCAATAAAGATTAATTTCTTATCCCTGCTCGGTCAGTGAGGCAGCATTAGCATAAATATTGGTGTGCATTAACATGTCTTAGGCACATGTCGGTCAGGAAGAGAATCAATGAAAAACATGATCATACAGCAGTAGAGAAAAAAGAGAAATCCATTGCCTCACAGCCTCCTTACACGCTCCTTTCCCAGAGTCTGTCTGTCCCTTTATTCTCTCCTAGTCCCTACAGACTAACCCCCCCCCCCCCCCCCCCCCACCCCCCCCCCCACCCCCATGGGCTCCCCACTAGCACCCACACAACCCATTCCCTGTCTACTTTTTCATCCTCTCCCATCTCTTCTCCCATAATCCTTCTCTTTCACTTCAGCTTGGCACAGCTAATTGGTCACGTCTGTACTATGACATGGGGACCTGACATAATTGCTGGACAAATAGTGAGGCGTTTAGCTTCAGACCTGTCTCAACTAAGCTGTACACAGACACCAGCCGACTGGAAAGCCTAATTACCACTCCAGTCCCACAACTTGCTAATTGGCAAATACTTCCAACAAAGGAATATGTGGATGCCTGTGTGCATGTGTTTGCCTGCACCAGTGTTTCCTCTCTTGAATTAAGGGTCCTCTGAAATAGAATAAAATGAGAAAGAAGAATACAACTACAACAACCAGCATGCGCAATGTGTCATTGGAGAGTTGTGAAGAGATTATCCTTAAAGTGTCAATTATATTTTGTCACAGATTACATGCCTTATTGCCACTGTATTATCTTGCTGTCTGTTAAGACAAAGCTAATTACATACATTGCTGTTTGGTAAGGATAGGTCAGACCATACTTTCTTCACACATAATGCTTGTTGTTTTTGATACCGCTTAACTTTTACACTCCAACAAAAGCATTCGCTTGCATATTTTATAGTAACCCAGTTTGGTACCATCATCAGTTATCGGTTTTCTGTTAACTTTGTTTTCTAAAAAAACATAGGAATGTCTCAACTATGCAAAAAAATGGTAAGCTGTTCACTTTATCTAATGCTTCTGAAATCTCCAGACCATCGTTTCCTTTCAAAGAGACATCACAAAGGAATATCCCATTGCAAAACCCCTGAAATATCTGACCACCCGTTCACATCGCCCCCTTCCACAAAAAAGGGGACCCATCCTCTTCTGCCCTAGAACAACCATCCTATTGTTGGGTGTTTGGGTGCAGCTGCATGGTCTTTCTGTCTGATGGGTTGAGTGTGTCTGCCAGGGAAACAATATTCAACAGGACTGCGCCCAGGGACCAGGGGGTGACCTGAAGTTCACGGTCACAGAACTGGACAATTTGTGGGAATCTGTCACATGTGAGAGGTATGACGGCCTTCAGGTACACCAGTGCCATTGAGCAATCACATGAAAAGGCCACTGTGTGGAGAGAAGACATCCTCATGGCTGCAGTTAGAAAGGCAGAGCGTAAATTTACTGTAAACAGATCATGATACTAGTACCCACAGTACATTCATGATGCTTACATGGAGTGACCTGGACTTGCTTCCAGGATCCAGCTAACATTGTTTCTCCGTCATAGTTTGCACTTGTGTGCCTTTAGAGGAGTTTAATGCAGTGCAATGTTTACAAAAGGTTCCAAACAGTTTATTGATTTTAATTTTAAAGTGAAGAACTGCACGCTCAGTTATTGGAGTCAACTTTTATGATGGGTGCCAGTGACAAACATTTAAGATGCACTTTTCATCAGCTAATTGTGACCGTCTGAATGAGCCTTTTGTTGTCTGTTTCCGCTTGTTAACCAAAAAAAAAAAAAAACACTCTTCTGAAAAAAAGATTAATAACTGTTCCACTTATTTCAATCAAAACAATGCATTACTGCTTTACTGATGATCTTGCACGCCAACCACAGAACACCTTGTGTTGCTCTTATGAAAGACGGTCATGACATTGCCAAGTCGAGGTCATTTTTCCCCTCCATTGGTGTCTCCATAGGCATGAAGGAAAGGGCCTTGTTCCTGCCTGACATCTCATTAACTGCTCGTCGATATTTATCAGTCTTAATCAGAGCTGTGGCAGGTCCGGTGTGATTACTTCCTGGGTGCGAAAGCAATCACACCTCGTCCTCCCCACTGTCCTTGATTTATGGAGGGAAAAAACAGCCTGGCATGGTTGAGGAAGTTTGAAAGGACTATGCAAAGAGAAGATGCAGTCGAAAAGAGCATATTTCCTACCTTCTGCCTTATCGCTTCTTTTTGCAAATACACTGTGCAAGATGGAATATATCAGCATCCAAGCTTGGCAGTAATGACAGACTATTTGTTTTTCTTTTTTTAAATTTCAGTGTTGTTTGCACATCTAAAACATAAACAACTGCGATTTATGGAACACAGGCAAGATTTTACATCTCAGAATGTACTGAATACATAACCATGTTTAATCTTTGACAGATATTTTTAAAAATAACTTTCACAACAATTTTGCCTATCAGATAATTTATTTTCTTTTTTTTATTACCTGCATTATCTATTGAGTGCTTTCAAGTGAAACATGAGCACAGAAACACCCGATATTTAATCTTGATTTCCGATGTGCAACAGGGAAAGTGTTCTCACATGAAAATAACTGCTTTAATAAATCAGGAAATGATCAAAGAGAGAGAGAACCCAGCGAATTGAAAACCTTAGGCTAACACGGCCTTTGACAAATTCTTACAGTTCTATTTTGTGCATTCATGATATTGATAACTGAGTTGTGTCATAATGTGGGTCACACAAGTTGATGCTAATGCCTGTTCTTTATGGAGCAAGCATGAAACAGAGATGGAAACAGCCAGATGCATCGCACAGCCAGCAGAATGGGAAAATTCTCGCTCCACGCAACGTATGGCTTCAACAAAGGGGACAGAACAGTGTAAAAGATTGAAATGGGGCTGTTACCATTTTAGCATTCTAGTGCTAAAAAAAACGACAAAAAACCCACAAAAAACGGCGGTTAAACAAACTGCAGCTTTGACAAAGATGTTTTCATGCTGAATAAAATTCAGATCAAAGGGGCAAATTAATTTCTTGTTCACACACAAACTGTGTCTGCCATCAGGTGTCCAGTCTTACTCCTTGACCTCACTAAGGACCTCTAACAAGACCAATGTGGAGCAGTCTAATGTCAGGTGGCAGGCAAACAAAGGTGAGGCAACGGGGGGTGTTGGATGATTCTCGCAGCTGTGTGGGCTCGAATGCCAGTGAGTTATTATTATGAGGAACAAAGTGTCAACTCATTAGGAACTTAGATTCATCTTTCTGGCCCACCAGTGACCTGTAAACAGTACGAGTTACAATGAGTTGTCGTGAAACAAAGGCGAAGGCTAAAAAAAAAGCGCCAGGCAGACGCGGCGGGATAGGCGAAATTTTTGCTGTTCAGTAAAAATAATATAACTCGTGAAGAGCAGGACATTGTCAGATTTCATTGATTAAGAAACCGGCAATATTCTACCTTTTTTTTCCCCATTAGATTTGCTGTTTTTGCTCCGCATCACCGCTCCGAGCGCGTCACCGGACTTCGCGCCAGTCAGTCACAGCAGAGAATTCTAATTGGACAAAAATGAATGTTACACGATTGCGCCCAAAGCCAGACGCTCTCGTCATGGTGGAAGGGGAGGGGGGGTCACAGAAAGGCCAAATCGTGAAGCATTATGGGTAAAGCGTGCCCTCTTTTTTTCCACGAAGAAGGAGGAGCAGAGTTGTGAAATAAAAATGCAGGACAGCTGGCAAACAGAGAAGCCATCATTCTGTTAAACTAGACTCAGATTTAAATAAACTAATCAGACATTAATGCTCTGAGGATAGTTGTTGCCGTCATGCCACACCAGCGAGTGCTGTGTTTAATAGCTGTATTGAGACAAGCCTAAACACACAGTACTCACATATCGCTCATTAACCAAGATTTGCATCAAGCCTAATTTAGCAGAGTGCACTATCAGGGTGTAAATGCTGCCCAATAAAGAACAATAAAGGCTTTCGATAGCGGCATAGTTGGTGTTGGCAATTACCTCTCATTACACTCTAGATCATTAGAGCCGTCATATTAAACACATGGAAAATGTGAAATAAAAGCTATACTCAACACATCAAAGACAGCCCATAAACTCAGCTTCCATAATAAGATTAGAATGAACTGATTCGTGAAGCGGTGTTATATAGTGCTATTTTGCGAGTGTTTGATAAGGGGAAGAATTTTTCAGACTTTAAGGGAAATTGGTTACAAGAGCATTTTAACAGCAGTAACATCCTGTTTGTTCTGCTCATCTGTTCTACACTTAATCCTTCTCCCCTTAATCCTACACTTGATTCTTTCAATATATTGGCGTACAATTACAGAGCATGCTTTAATTACAAAGCTAGTGATTTAACAGCTTTCACAGTGGCTTGGTGTGATAGTATAAATGAGTTCAGTCAGTAAAATGTTACTGTAAATGTTCCAGTTCTCATTTTAAAAATGACTGGCGCTTACTCCGAGTATCTTTGCTAAAATTTACTAGCTATAATCTCTGTGTTGTCAGATGGTTATACCTAGGCTTGACTGGTGACTGCTGTACATATCAATCTGTGACTGAAACTCTGTGTGGTTGCTGGCTCTTCATTATTGCTTTCATGTTTTCACACTGAGCTGAAAGAGTATGCGCGGCTTTGCTGTGTTGACATATGAACACCATCCCTGCCTGACGAGAGCAGAAAAAAGGATTAGCAGCAGGTTTAAAAAAAAAAAAAATCTAGACGTGCTTGACAACAACAATACAAGCACACCTCCTACCACACATGCTCCAGTAGTCCCGTGTGATGTGATAAAAACCATCACATAGGCTGAGAGGCATGGCCGACAGTTGGAAGACATGCACAGACACAGCACAATCCAATAGATATCACTTGTCCCGGCACACTATGCACCACTGAGTTGAAAAGAAGCCACACCTGCATCTTACAAAATGGCTTCAACGCAACAAGCACAAAATTTAACGTGACACATTAGTCGATTTATTTTATTTCCACGGAAAGCAGGAAAGAAAGTGTAGCATTAAGTGATTTATTTCGATTTGATTTTCTTCTTTATACTTGCAGCGTTTGATTGTATCATATTTACATCGTCTTTGCAGTAAAAGCATAAAAGCAAACATCCATCTTTATACTCTGCCTCAATTTCTTATATGTCGCAGCCAGCCATTTTTATTTTGCCGTTGTATATCTTCTCATTGTGTTGCTTTACATAGTGAATCAGTGTGGATGAAAATCTAAACATGAGTTATGTCATGAAGGAAAGACAAGCTTTTTTTTTTCTCTTGCATCAAAAATCAGTTTTGATTATGAAAGGCTCGTACCACAACTTGATTTTAAGGGTTTGCATAAAGCCTAAGCCACACAGGCCTCGAGACTGGTCCCCAATTCCTGGCAACCTCCTGTCTCTGGGGAAAAATGCGTATTCCCAATGATTTCGTGTCATATATGATTTCCCTTAAAGTCTGATTAAAGATAACACCATTTTTGTGCTGCTGTAACCGTTAGATTGTTATATCGCCTGCAGACAAAATGCTAACAAAATACAGACTTTTAGAGGCAAAAAGACATGTTGCACACCTTCTTGTTAACATTTCTAAATTGGTTTGAACTGCCAGCTCTGGTCAAAAGCTCAATTCTCTCACTGTTAACTTGCTGCCATGTGTAGTGGAGATAATGCGGCTGGAGTTACTGACTGAGCCGATTTTTCCTCGGGACATACACCCTCTCACTGGACTAGTGATTATTGCCAGACTTAATTTCCTCTGCCAGGGAAAATTCTCTGTATGCTCACATACACACAAAACAGTGTCCACCTTCTCCCTTTCTCTCTCTCCCTCTCTCACACGTACACATAGACACACACACACACATGCACGCACACAGACAAATGTTATATGCATGTACTGACAAGCCCTCCTCTACACATAGTTCACCTTGAACACAAAGATATTGAAGTTTCTCCCAGAGGACTTTGAGAAGAGTGGGGGGAGAAATGAATCGATTTGATGATAGTGGAGTAACTGTGATTATGGCTATATGTCTTTATTATGGCATAAAGAAAAGAAAAACAAAAAAAAATAATACAGCTAGACTGTAAGAGGGTTGTTAATTTCTCTTTCCGGTTCTCTTTTGTTGCATCTTCTTTGATCTGCTTTGCCTTTGCCCCCGTCATCCAGCTGATGCGCTTCCTTTTAATCCTCATCTCCATCTGCCCCCTGCTCTGAGTGTCAAAGAGAGGTCGTGTTCATAAAATCAGGTTCAGTTCTAGTGAGAAAGTGAAACCTACCGCAGGTTTAATACAATGTGAGGGAACAGTGCAGCCTGTGGGAAGCCCATTGGCCACGTTGCGCCCGCTGCTGTCTTTACTTCTCTTTCCACCCACCATTTCAATGCAGTCTGACAGCATGATTCCTGCATTTACAAGTAATACACTCTGTATCCTGTTTGCGTTTAGATGGCTTTTTGAAGCACAAAATGGTTATTTCAACATAGCCCATCTACCAAATCTAATCAAATATGTTCAATGAAGGCTGCAATCTGATTTGCGGTGTGCAATAAATGACCAGCGACCAAAGAAAATGTCGACTAAAAGGCCTTTTACTTGCCTTGAATAGTGGGTACAGGCATATAGCAGCTGTATCTATATTAAATGGAGGTTGTTGTTTTTTTTGTCTTGTTTTGTTTTTTTTGAAAGGCTGAGATGAGGTGCACGTAGCAGTTGCAGCACGGAAGAGACTGCCAACTGTGATGAATAGCCTTCAGTCAGACAAAGAATGGGTTCACACACCTATCGGAAGGAGCTTAGTCAGATAAGGGTTGTTCAGAAGAAAGGGTATTTGGATTATAAAATTCATTACAAACTGATGAGATGGAATGGCACTTGAAATATGTCTTTAAGGTAATTTGTATTCCCTGAGACCAGTGAAAGTTAGATTTCATTTGTGTTTGAAAGTTGTTGAGGTGAGTGAGTACTGTGGTGAATTGAACTGGGGTGGACTGAAGTTATGCCATCATTTATTTTATTATATCATTGTATAAGGTAATTCTATCATTTATTACTCCTTACCCTCATTTTCTAACCAGCCAACAAAGAATTAAATAAGCAGCAATCTAGAAAAATACCCATGTTTGATTTTTACTTGTACATAATATTAATTATGCATTGCTGGTTTTGCTGACTGGAAATGAAAAGCCAGTCACTTGCATCTTTTAAAAGTACTGTTACAGATGACTGCACTTTTTAATGTCCAAATACCACAGAAAGGGAGGCCAGAGCAACAGATTTATGAAAGTGTATCAGTACAACTGCAGATTACAGAGTAATTTTCCAGATCTCTGGAAAGTGTGAGACACCAGATAACTTTTCAGCATTTTCATTTTGCTGGAATAAAAGAAAAAAAATGCATGTAGCAGGTTATACATCTATAATAGCTGTCTGGGGTCTGGATGCATCTGCGTCTTTTGCATGTAAACCAAACCATGTAGCAACAGTTGTGTTCAAACTTTGGTGTGACATGAACTGGATAGGCAAGAATGTGTTTGTGTTTTCTTGGTCCTGGATCACATTGCCACTCATTTGTATGAAGTTGAATTAATTAAGTCAAATAGGCATAAAAACGACAATAAACAAGAAAAAACAAAGACAAAAAAAAGGAAAAAGGAAATCGCAAAAGAGTCAAATGAGCCGTTTCAAATTTCACACCAGAAGTTACTGTCACGCACTTGCCATCAATTTTAGTGTCTCTTTCATGTTATTGATGGAGCATTATTAAACCTGTCCAAAACCAGTTATCCTGATAAGGACACGTGTGCTAGTTGGTAGACTGCAGAGAAAGCAATTCCACCCCGTCTCCAGCTAGCACTGAATGCTTGCCCAACTCTGCTACACAGAGTCAGCACTACGGAATGGTTTTTCCCGCTCTTAGACTGAAGAATGGAGCCATCTTCCCTGTTCTACGTAATACTTAATAATTCTGTTTAAATGTAAATTTTTTAAAAAATTAAACCTATTATTTTGTTGTTAAAGTTTAAAGGCACTGTGTGGATATCAAATGATGCATAGCAATGTTAATCCAATGTTTTCTACTTATGATTAGAAAAGAAAAAATAGGAAAAAACATTATCAGTGTATGTATTGGTTAATATGCAGATGGTCTCAGGGTAATGTGAATTCCTGTCACTGACTTTCGTGACATTTGCTTAAAACTTAGCATATAAGCCCAACTTGTTTAAAACATAGTAACATTAAAGATCAAAATGCATCTCTATTGGGTGATAGATGTATCACTAAAGGGTTAATAACTATATCATATTGTACATAAAAATATATGTATTGATTCAAAAGGGGGCTAACCTCCTTCACTCTGGAGTTGGAAAAAAGCGGATGGATGGATGGATGGATTATTACAGACCTGATGGTTAACATCTTAAAGTGTTGAATCTCAATACTAGATTGAGCAGGCTACCATATGTAGGATTCTTTACCCAGTGAGTCTATTGCTGTTGAAACTCGAGCATGCTGAAGTTGTGACAGGTCACACACAAGCTGATATTGTTATCTTGAGTGAACCAGGGTTGGTGGTGGTGGTGAAATCACACAGTCATAGCCAAATTGCATGCTGCTAGAGGTCAGCATTTTGTTCGGGGGTCCAGGACAGGTTGTGCCCTTTCACCTTTGGGTGTTCTATTCTGTGGAACCTTAGCTCTATCTGGTCCTGATAATAGCACTTACTGCTTTACTCTGAGAAATGACCCAAGGTTGAAGATCAAAGCCACAAATGGCCTCATCTCAGTTATGTTCTTACGTATGTGCAGATGTATTTGATAATGTATGAAGGCTTGTTCCTCAGACGTTTTATGCCTTTGTGGCTATGATTTAATTTCATAAATCAATACAGTACGAGAGTTATTCAAAAGAATAAATCAATATTTTTATAATGACAGCGTAATACATAATCTACAAATATTCTACCTTTAAATCTCAATAGTATATGCAACTCAATATTGTTTCATTCACTTCTCTCAAAGACGGGCATATTATCCAAAGCCATTACCAACCTCTTTCCAATTCAAGCTTACTTTGCCCCAAAGTGGAATAAAACACGATTAATGATTTCAATTACTCTGACCCTGCTTGCCGTTTACAGTGCCTGAAGTCTGGGTGAGAGAGCTGCGCTGCATAAAAGCTGATGGTGAAGGACGTTTACTAGGGGAATGATTCAGTGAGGAGGCTGGCAGTTTGTGCTGGCTCATCAGAGGGGGGAACAGAACTTCTCTTTGTGCTGGAGGCTCCCCATTGCTCAGCATGGAAACCACATTGTTGAATCACACTGCTGATGCTGCTGGTCTGCCAGTCTTTCTTTCTTTCTTTCTTTTTTTTTTTTCTGGTCTCAGCATGGGATACCTGAGAATTGGCAGATTGGTCTCATGATAAAAAAAAAAAAAAAAAGTTTTAAAATCGAAAATATGTAAACACTGCAGGCAAGAATATATTTAGACTGAAGTATCATGCTGTGATGCCAGCAATCTGTCCAGGGTGTACCCCACCTGAGCTGAATAAACTCTAAAGAAACTGTATCATAGCGTTAAGGATGGATGATTGTTGTATAAATCTATCTCCAGTGTTGACCACTTGAATGTAAGAATATAGACCTTAATAAAACTGGTAACCTTCTGTGCAGCAATATAACCTCAAGTTAATGCTTCAAGTAGATGGTGCAACAACAAATGATAAAATATTTAAGAATTTCATTCATTGCCACCTATTCTTCATTTTCATTCAGCACACATATCTGTGGTACAGCTATATTTTTTTTTATTATCCCTTTGAAGTGAAAATATGTTTAAGATAATCTTAATATGGCAACAACAGAAATGAAAACTTACTAAGACATGACAAACATGTTACAGTCCACCTGGAATTAAAACATCAAGCGACTAAACATCAAGCATAAATCAAACATAGTGAATGATTCTCTGCATGAAGAAGGCAGCATATGAAAAGAAAATGAAGCAATGCGATAGGAGAAGGAATGTGAAACTTTGAGTTGTGAGGAGAGAGATGACAAAGGGATGTCTTGCCTGAGGTCAGAAACATAATACCTTTTTATTCCAACTTAATGGACAAAGATGAGACGTATGTCTAAAGATTACCTTTAACCTGATGGTATTTTTACCCTAAGTACCTGAACTGCTTCAAAGTATTTTAGGGAATGTGGTAGCTGATAACAGAACATAACCATTGTGTATATCAGGGTTGTCATCAAATTAATTAGTTCAAATATTATGTACTCAAGTACATATTAGTTTGATTATCTACTGAAGGCCTTCATTTGCCATATTGCCATCAGATCTCAGCTACATATTAATGTTCTGTAGACAAGACATCTTATGTGATGATCTGTCCAGCACTAGTATACGCAGTAAACATCCAACTAATATGGTACCTAAGTGCATGAATATTTGTGTGGTGTTGCTTTGTTTTGGATGCACAGAAAAGGACAACACTTAACACACGTTTGCCTGCCTGCAAACTTCAGTTGTAATCCAAGGAAAGTGATGCAAGGAAAGTGTCAATTTCTTTATGTGTACACAAAGGGTATGGAGAACAGCTTTTTTTTTTGCTTTTTTTTGGCATAATTACACAGTCAAGTGATGCTGATGTCCTGTCCTTTTCAGTGGTGCATTTCCTGATTTTGGATCAGCTACACTTTCACACAAGATGTTTGCCATACCCAAGTACATCTGATCTAGAGAAAATCGAGCCTCTTCTAAATGGACGGATGATTCTTGTATTAGTAACCTCCAGCTTTAAGGTTACAGAGTGTAACTCTGTTGGTAAGCACTGCTGTTTTTGCCGCTGTTAGCTGCTGTTAGCCAATGTTCGTAAAACTTTCTCTGAAGTGGATTTAACATTGTTGGACTCAGGCACTCAATAAATAAACTCTCATATTATGTGAGAATGTAATCAAACTGTTTATCAGAGGTAAAGTGTGATTTTTAGTACCCTTTTCTCTTGTCCTATTGGAGTACTACATATGTGGCTAGTTTCTAGCATAAAACAGGATTAGGCAGAATGGTGATGTCTATCTCGACCACTGTATCCAAGATGGCAGGGCTCCTATGTATTTTTATTTATGCATATTTAGTAAAATTAATTTTTTTCTTTTAAATAAACTCAAAATATGACTGACTGTGCTTTTAACAGATGCATTGAACTCTGAGCTCAAACAGAGTCGAGTACAGTATGGAATAGCAAGTGTGAAAGCACCTTTACAATGTTCCTGGTGCTTCTTGTGACCCTTTATCTGTCAGGACACTGGGTGTCTAAGGAGAGAGTGACCCAGTCATGTCATGTCAGTCATGTCATGTTCATAGAATCCAAGCTTTTCACTAGGTGTGGTGTTAAGTATCATGTGCTGAACAATTATTACAACAAGAAAGAAGCATGTGTTTCACTTCAAGCTATACTTCAAAGCACACCAGTGGCCTTTGAAGTCATAGCGTGCCAATACCTAGGTGCAACAGATAGACAGCAATCCCATTTGTGTATAATTCCTCCTTTTCATATCCCCACCACTGAGCAAATAGGAGGGGAAGAAAAGATAGAAATACAAAACAAAACATGTTAAGTGGATTCCTTCATCGCCTGTAATCTCCGTGCGCTGTTGAAATGCCTCTGGAACTCTGCGGTAAGCTCGGACAGTAACAATGTCCTTTTCAGCGGGCGATGAAAGACTTCCAAGTCATTCCCTATTCTCTGTGGGCCTTTGTGCCCCTTATCCACTTATTCAAATCAGTATAAATGGCAGTGTGTCATATTAGCAAGCTGAGCAAAAGAGCTGAAAAATGCTTTGATATGTATGAAAACAAAAGTGAAAAGACTAGTAGAGAGGGCAGTGTGAGCACACAGGCCCAATCCACTGATCCTAGCCAGGGTGCTTTGTGACATTCCTGCACTGGCAGAGGTTACAGGCAGCCAGTGTGTGTCTAGTAGACTTTTACATTCAGCTCCTCACACTTGGACACTTCCCACCACATATAGGGAAAGGAATTTTGGAGTATCTATCAGGCAGGCTGGGGCCCGGATTGACACAGTCAGCTTGGAGTGACAGATGATGTGAGGAAAGAGAGAGGAAGAAGACTCCGGGAGTAGCATGAAGAGGCTGCAAATGTCAGCACCATATCCATCATCCCTACTTATTAGTGAATGCAAGAACTATGGAGAATAATTGTTAATTAGCTGGGGCATGAACTAGCCTTGAAAGAAACCCCAAACATTCCAAGGTCTTCCCACCCTCTCTTTTGCTTTTATGCTTTCCCCCACTTCCCCAGTGGTCCTATCTCTCCTTTTACAGAAGGGAGGGTAACCATGACCCTTCTTCACCCAGCCGTCCCGTTTTATCATTTGAAAAGACAAAAGAAGAGGGTGAAGGGAAAGGAGGTAGGAGAGGGTAGGGGGAAAGGCCATTCAGAGTTCTGAGAATGTTGCTAAACAGGATTAGATTTAGTTGGAAGAGGGGTAAACAGTAGCATGCTGCATGGGGGGCCAGTAGGAGTTTGCTCGAATGGGCTGGGTGGTGAAGACAATGGTTAGATTAGCCATCTGTGGGGCTTCTGGTGCCCGGCGTCATTAACCGGCTTAGGGCCTCACAGTAACACCAGACAGCCTCTTTCCCCCATGCATTAAGTATCAAGGCTTGTGAGTCTTGCGTGTGCGTCTGTCAGGATGCTTGGGTGACAGAAGGAGTTAGCTGTGACATGGTAATGTCTGATGATGCTCATAATTGCATACATAAGCATGCATCCGCACATCCGCACATGCATAAACACGCTAATGTGTGTTTATGCACATTTGCTCGGACACTCAAGCCCAACACACAGACACACACAGACACACACAGACACACACACAGACACACACACACATATTTACAGAAACCACTCCACCCCCCAGTCCTGCACCCCTCTGGTCCCAGTTCAGGGGAGCAGAGTTTGACATTTGCTTTGTCTCCTTTTTTGTCTCCTGAGTAGATTGGTGCCAATTTGCATATCACTGCACATCAGTTGGAGGATACAGATGACTATTATCGGGACCTCTTTTGAGTATTTTTCCACAGAACAGAGAGGATGGATAGAGAAGCACAACATGTAGTACATTCACATATGGTATTTATGTTGCAATGAGCACCCATTTTCCTGAAATAGGATTGATCATTCCATTCAACCCACACTGTGTGTTCTCTGTCACTGCCATTAAATTTATTATTGCTTGATTCATTGTTTGTTTATTTTTTTTAATGTTCTGAATTCACTTGTTTTCATCACTGTCATTTTAAATGAGTTGTTCATGGCTTTACTGTAACACTGTACAAGCAGGAGACTGAAGCACTTTGAGAAAGGCAGATGAAAAACTGATTATATAATAACAAGTTAACTAGTCAGAATCTTTGCAGTGACTGTAAACCATTCATCACTGCACAGGCAACAGCTCTCTATGCAGACTCACTAGGGGACGCCCCCTGTCGAGTGTTTACACCGACAAAAAGCTATGGTTCAATGTATGGAGTCTGAATGCATGTGGTGCAAAATAACAGTGGCACAATTGCAATGATAATCTAAACTGAACGGGTCCATTAAAATGCTTGTTATGTGAAATGTCACCATGTCATGGAAATGAATCAGATGATGTGTTGCCATAGTAAAAGCATTATTTATTTAAACCTATTGTCCCTATAAAACCTGGCCTGATCATTGAAATATCACCAAATATAGTTATTCAAATATTCTCATATTTTTATATACACATACACTCTGCTCTTATGGAACCTTTTTCCTTGATAATATTAAGAATTCACTTGAGTCACAATAGCTGCACAAGCCATTATATTAATACTTTTTATCCATTTGATGATTTGAATTATCCAACAAGAAAAAAATGCTTCTAACTAGAGGTTAAGTTCAGGGCTGGATCTGCTGGATCGCTCTCCTTTCATGCTCAGCAACAAGACACCCAGGTATGTGTGTGTCCAGTTTCGAACGTGGCATAGTCAGCTCACCTTGTAATCGTCCCTGACATCTTCATTCTCAATAACAGGAAATGTTGTCCTAAACAGCAGGCAGATAACAGACTCCATTTAGTTTGATTGTAAGAGGAGCACAGAAACTTGCAGATTATATAAGACAGCAGCAAGGTTGTTATGACTGAAACTATACTGAAAACTAGCTGAAAGGATTTTGTGTACTTAGAAAAGTGAAACAAACAAGTATGGTTGTGTGTTGTTTGTATTGTTTCATTTTATTATGTTACTCTTTTGAATGTCTTAAATCTGATAAATACTACCCATATCATGATAACTATGGTTAGGACACATACAGTAGTTGCAGAACTTTGCGTGATCATGACCAAACTTCTGTGCTGCTCACAAGAATACTATTCAATTCAATTCAATTCAATTTTATTTATATAGCGCCAAATCACAACAAACTGTCGCCTCAAGGCGCTTTGTATTGTGGGTAAAGACCCTACAATAATACAGAGAAAACCCAACAGTCAAAACGACCCCCTATGAGCAAGCACTTGGCAACAGTGGGAAGGAAAAACTCCCTTTTAACAGGAAGAAACCTCCAGCAGAACCAGGCTCAGGGAGGGGCAGTCATCTGCCGCGACCGGTAGGGCTGAGGGGAGAGAAAGACATGCTGTGGAAGAGAGCCAGAGATTAATATCAATTAATGATTAAATGCAGAGTGGAGTATAAACAAAGTAAATAAGGTGAATGAGAAACAGTGCATTATGTGAACCCCCCAGCAGACTAGGCCTATAGCAGCATAACTAAGGGATGGTTCAGGGTCACCTGATCCAGCCCTAACTATAAGCTTGATCATAAAGGAAAGTTTTAAGCCTAATCTTAAAAATAGAGAGGGTGTCTGTCTCCCGAATCCAAGCTGGAAGCTGGTTCCACAGAAGAGGGGCCTGAAAGCTGAAGGCTCTGCCTCCCATTCTACTCTTAAGTATCCTAGGAACCACAAGTAAGCCAGCAGTCTGAGAGAGAAGTGCTCTGTTGGGGTGATATGGTACTATGAGGTCTTTGAGATAAGATGGTGCCTGATTATTCAAGACCTTGTATGTGAGGAGAAGAATTTTAAATTCTATTCTAGATTTAACAGGGAGCCAATGAAGAGAAGCCAATATGGGAGAAATATGCTCTCTCTTTCTAGTCCCTGTCAGTACTCTAGCTGCAGCAGTTTGGATCAGCTGAAGGCTTTTCAGGGAGCTTTTAGGACACCCTGATAATAATGAATTACAATAATCCAGCCTAGAAGTAATAAATGCATGAATGAGCTTTTCAGCATCACTCTGAGAAAGGATGTTTCTAATTTTAGAAATATTGCGCAAATGCAAAAAAGCGGTCCTACATATTTGTTTAATATGTGCATTGAAGGACATATCCTGGTCAAAAATGACTCCAAGATTTCTCACAGTGTTACTGGAGGCCAAAGTAATGCCATCCAGAGTAAGTATCTGGTTAGACACCATGTTTCTAAGATTTGTGGGGCCGAGAACAAGAATTTCAGTTTTATCTGAATTTAGAAGCAGGAAATTAGAGGTCATCCAGGCCTTAATATTGTAACGTTCCGTTATGTCACCCAAGCACCAGGCAGAGGTTTCGTTACTAACACCATTTAATCAGGCCGGACACACACAGAACAGCTCTCGCCGGATACAGCCAACTCTAACTCACACAAGAAAAAAAGAGACCTCCCTCCCAAGAGCGACCCCCCACATCTCCTTCCGGTTCAACCCCAAAACAACCTAACTTAAAGAGAACAATAACTGTGACACACATTTAGCAATAACGTCCATCATGGATCATTACACTGCTCCCCCAACAAAAAGTTCCTCGTCCTCGAGGGAAAAACACAGTCTCTGAGGCGGGGAGGCAGTTGACGTCGCCTCTTTGGCTTCCGAGGGGTGGCATGAACTACAGGAAACTGAGGGGGAGAACAAGGGGATGGGGAGGGAGCCATGTCCAGCTGGGAGTCCAGCTGAGCTGGAGTGTGGGGGATTTGCACGCATCCCTCAGAGAAAGGGGAAGGAGAACGACCCTTATAAGGGGCCATCCTGTCTCTGTGCAGGACCACTTTCCTGCCTCTAGGTGGTAACTGTACCCTATAAACCACTTCCCCAACTCGTTCCAGGACACTGCAGGGTCCAACCCAGTTGCTGTCCAGTTTAGGACACCGTCCTTTTTTTCTCTTCGGGCTGTAGACCCACACCAGCTCTCCAGCACGGAAGTGCCTCCCTTTAGTAGTCAGGTCGTAGTTTCTCTTTTGCCGCAGTCCCGCCTTTGCCAGCTGGTCCCGAGCATAGGAATGCGCCGACTCCAGTCGGTCCTGCAGCTTCCTGGCATAGCTTGGACCCGGTGGCGCATCCGGAGCATCAGGAGGTTTCCCAAAAGCCAGTTCAGCAGGGGTCCTTAGTTCTCTCCCTAACATGAGCAGGGCGGGTGTGCACTGGGTGGAGTCCTGGACGGCCGACCTGTAGGCCATTAGGATGAGTGGGAGGTGAGTGTCCCAGTCACGCTGGTGTTCTGACGTGATGATGGCTAACTGCTGGGCCAGTGTCCTATTAAACCTTTCCACCAGGCCATCACTCTGGGGGTGGAGTGGCGTGGTGCGGGTCTTCTGAATTCCAAGGCGTTCGCACATGGCAGCAAACACCCTGGACTCAAAGTTACGGCCTTGGTCACTGTGAAGAACCCCTGCTGTTCCAAATCTGCTGAGCATTCCCTCCACTAATGTGTCAGCCACTGTCTCCGCCTCCTGGTCCGGGATGGCGTATGCTTCCGGCCATTTGGTAAAATAGTCCATAGCAGCAACCACATAGCGGTTTCCCCTATCAGTCCGGGGAAATGGCCCCATGATGTCCACAGCCACTCGCTCCATCGGTGCACCTGCCGGTTGCTGTTGAAGTTGAGCACGGGACTGGTCCAGCGGACCTTTGTGGGCGGCACAGGAGTCACAGCTTCGGCAGAAGCCCTCCACATCTCTACGCTGCTGGCCCCAATAGTAACCCTGGCGCAGGCGGCGAAGGGTCTTTGACACGCCAAAGTGGCCAGCGCCTCTACTCCCATGGCAGGCTTCCAGCACCGCTGGCCTTAGCGACTTGGGTACCACAACTTGCCACCTTTCCTCACCTGTAGCAGGATCTTTCCAGCCGCGCTGCAGCACTCCCTTGTCCAACCTTAGAGCATTGAACTTGGCCCACAGCCCTTTGGTGGCGATAGAGAGCCCGGTAACCTCATCCCAGTTAGGTCGCTGCTCGTTCTCAAGCCATCGTAGTACTGGTAGCAGGTCGGTGTCTTGCTCCTGCTGGGCCCTCCATTCTGCCATGTCCACCACTAGGAGTGCCCTGCAGGAGAGCTGTGCAGGATTATCTGTTGCTGTGAGTTCCCTCTCCTTCTCCTCCCGCTTCCCACAATAGCGGCAGCCTGTCGCGGCACATGGGCGGCGGGATAGTGCATCCGCATTGGAGTGGTGTGCCCCTGCTCTGTGCTCCACAGTGAAATTAAAGGCCTGGAGCTCCTCCAGCCAACGAGCCACCTGCCCCTCTGGTTCTCTGAAAGACATAAGCCACTGGAGGGCGGCATGATTAGTCCTGATGATAAAAGGCGTGCCACATAGGTAGTACTTGAAGTGTCTCACTGCCATCACCACAGCCAGGAGCTCTCGCCGTGTGACACAATAGCGTCGCTCACTCTTATTCAGGACCCGGCTGAAGTATGCCACCACCTTCTCACCTTCAGGTCCGACCTGCGACAGCACGGCTCCCAGTCCCACACTACTTGCATCTGTGTCCAGGACAAATGGTCGTGCGGGGTCAGGTGGGGCAAGGATCGGAGACTCCGTCAGGGATCTGCGCAGGGTGTCGAATGCCTGCTGACAGTCTTGGGTCCAGCTGAAGTCGTGATCCTTCTGCAGCAGGCGAAAGAGTGGTGCAGCTATGGAGGAGAAGCCTTTTACAAACCTCCTGTAATATGACGCCAGTCCCAGGAAGCTTTTTAGTTGCACCTGGTCTGCGGGAGTGGGCCAGTCCCTAATGGTCTGCACTTTTTCCTCCAAAGTGCTGATGCCCTCCCGACCCAACTTGTGACCAAGGAACTCCACCTCCCTCCTCATGAAGTGACACTTGTCCGGGTGCAGCTTAAGGCCTGCGGCCCTTACTCTCTCCATTACCTGTCTCAGGGTATCCATGGTGGTTTCAAAAGAGGTCCCATGCACCAGGAGGTCGTCCAGGTAGACCAGACACTGCTGTCGTGGGACACCAGCCAGCACACCGTCCATAAGTCTCTCAAAGGTGGCTGGGGCGTTGCACAGGCCAAAGCTCAGGACTCTGAACTGCCACAGTCCCCTGTTCGTGCAAAAGGCCGTCTTTGGTCTAGAATCTGGGGACAGAGGCACCTGCCAGTAACCACTTCGCAGGTCCAGGGTGGAGAACCAGGAAGACCCTGCCACCAGGTCGAGAGACTCATCGATTCTGGGAAGGGGATAAGAGTCCTTTTTAGTAACTTTATTAAGTGGCCTGTAGTCCACGCAGAAGCGCATTCGTGGACTGTTCTTCTTGGGCACCATCACCACAGCAGATGCCCAGGGACTTTCAGATGGCTCTATGATGCCCATCTTTAGCATCTCACGCAGTTCTTGGTCAGCCGCCTCCTGATGAGCCAGAGGAAGGCGACGAGGACGCATTTTAACAGGACGAGCATCCCCAGTGTCAATAACGTGTTCCACCAAGTGTGTCAGGCCTACATCACACTCTGTGAGGGCAAAAATGTCTTTAAAGTCCAAGAGCACCTGCCATAGACTTCCTTGCTGCTGCTGAGTCAGGCCCTCACAGTTCCTGGACCAGACGTTTCTCACTGCTGACAGCCTCTCCTCTTCATCAGTTCGCTGTTCAACTAGTGGTAATACAGGGGACTCCGAGGTGCAAGCCGCTATTACAGCAGGGGATGGGTTTAAAGGTGGGGGTTTAAGCTGCACCCTCTCTCCTCCCGGGAGTAACAGACAGCCTTCCCCGAGGTCCAGCACACCATCAATGGCTCGTAAAAAGTCCAGCCCCAGGATGCAGGCATCCTGGACGTCAGCCACCCAGGCAGCAAAAGGCATGGTTAGGTCTCCAACCTTAAACTGAAACATCCCCCTCCCTTTTATGGGGGCCAGGTCACCAGTCACTGTCTTAAGCTGCACATTGGTTGTTTGCATGGCAGTCCCAGCTGGAATGATGTCAGGTCGGACCAGTGTTGTGTTGGACCCTGTGTCGAGGAGTGCTGTGCAGGATACCCCATCAACCACCACCGGAATGTGGCAAAAGTCACCAACTTGGGTCCAGCCTACAGTAATGACCATGCCAGGTGACAATGTGGGTGGTGTGGGGGTGTTGGTCACGACGGCCCGTGTACTCCCACCTACACGGGCCCCTGACCGTTTCCCTGCGCCGCTGCAAACCTGGGGCACTGCCTGATGAGATGTCCAGCTTGTCCACATCCCCAGCAGCTTTGTGGTCGGCGGCGTGTGCCAGCACGGGGAGAAGGTGACTGAAGAGCAGCCGCCTGGGTCATGCTGTGTGGTCCCCCCTGCCTCTCCGTCCGCTCAGCAGGTGCAGATGTTGCTCTGACCACTGGTGAATCCTCAGCCCCTCCAGGAGGTCCTGTCAGCATCTCCCTCTCCAACGCCAACTCCAGAGCTGCACTGAGTGTGGTTGGACGAGCAAGCTGTGTCTGAATACGGAGCTCTTTGGGACTGAGGGCCTGTAGGAACTGATCACGGGCAAGCTCTGTCTGCACTGCAAGGGGCATGTTGTCATAGGCCCGCCTGCAGAGGCACTCAATGTCATGGGCCAGGATACGCAGCGGTTCTCCAGGCAGTCTCCGTCTGTTGTGAAACTCTGACCTCAGTAGCACAGGCTGGTTATACTGCCCAAACCGTCTCTGGAGTGCCCCAACTAGAGCAGTATAGTCTCCCCTTTCTCTTTCACTCAGCAGCAGCAGGCATGCTGCTGCATCCTCACACAGGCACAGAGCTAATTGCAATGCTTTATGTTCGACAGACCAGCCAGCTGCAGCAGCTAATAGTTCAAACTGAGCAATAAACACTTCCCACGGCGTCTTACCGTTGAACTTGGGTGTCTTTATGTTTACCGTAGCCGGCTGTGCATGGGCGCTGCCATCATTGTTTACATCACATGACCTCCGCTCCGTCCCGCCGAAATGGCGATCATGGCGCGAACGGCCCTCCAGCCGAGACAAACCTGGGGAGAACCCAGCCTCAGCAGCCAGCTGGAGCGCCGCTTCCCTCACGCTGCGAGCGGGTCGGATATCCATCTCCTGCTCCTCCTTCTTAACAGTGTTCCTCCGCATAATCGGGAGTTGTGTCCCTGAGCCGTGAGCAGAGCCGCTGGTAATAGATCCAGGCGTGGTAGTTCGTAGTTTAAGCTTCTGACACCAGTGTAACGTTCCGTTATGTCACCCAAGCACCAGGCAGAGGTTTCGTTACTAACACCATTTAATCAGGCCGGACACACACAGAACAGCTCTCGCCGGATACAGCCAACTCTAACTCACACAAGAAAAAAAGAGACCTCCCTCCCAAGAGCGACCCCCCACATCTCCTTCCGGTTCAACCCCAAAACAACCTAACTTAAAGAGAACAATAACTGTGACACACATTTAGCAATAACGTCCATCATGGATCATTACAATATCTTTAAGACATTCCTGCAGTTTAACTAATTGATGTGTGTCATCTGGCTTCATTGATAGGTAAAGCTGAGTATCATCTGCATAACAATGAAAATTGATGCAGTGCTTTCTAATAATACTGCCTAAGGGAAGCATGTATAATGTAAATAAAATTGGTCCTAGCACAGAACCCTGTGGAACTCCATAATTAACCTTAGTGTGTGAAGAAGACTCCCCATTTACATGAACAAATTGGAGTCTATGAGATAAATATGATTCAAACCACTGCAGTGCAGTACCTTTAATACCTATAGCAAGCTCTAATCTCTGTAATAAAATGTTATGGTCAACAGTATCAAAAGCTGCACTGAGGTCCAACAGGACAAGAACAGAGATGAGTCCACTGTCAGAGGCTGTAAGAAGATCATTGGTAACCTTCACTAATGCTGTTTCTGTACTGTGATGAATTCTGAAACCTGACTGAAACTCTTCAAATAAACCGTTCCTCTGCAGATGATCAGTTAGCTGTTTTAAAACAACTCTTTCAAGAATCTTTGAGAGAAAAGGAAGGTTGGAGATTGGCCTATAATTAGCTAAGACAGCTGGGTCAAGTGATGGCTTTTTAAGCAGAGGTTTAATTACAGCCACCTTGAAGGTCTGTGGTACATAGCCAACTAATAAAGACTGATTGATCATTTTTAAGATTGAAGCATCAATAATTGGAAAGACTTCTTTGAACAGTCTAGTAGGAATGGGATCTAACAAACATGTTGCTGGTTTGGAGGAAGTAACTATGTAATATTATATAAATATTACAGTCATATTAAGGTCATAGATTTTTTTTAAGTTATTGGCATTTGGCATTGTTTGTTTTATACACATGAGACCATTCTTGTGACACTTAGGCATCATCACTCATTTAAACAGGCCCCCCAGTAGGCTATTAACAACATGATTTGCTTCTGTTCATTTTAAACTGGAGGAGAGCTGTTTGCTTTGGACTGATTAGCGCCATTGTCTCGATTAGCCCTTCTGATGGAGCCACGCAAACTCAAGTGCCACTTTATGATGACGCCCATGTGCAAACGAGATCCCGATTAATGGATCATAGAATTGTTCATTAGCACTCCACCTGCCAGAGCAGTGCTTGAAAAATGCAAATTGGTTGTTGTTTTTTCTCCCTTCCCCCAATAACCTTTCAAGTGCTGTTTGAAGTGCAGCTAGGATATTAGTAATATTTGGGTGTGAGTAACTGGTTTAGGGTGGAGGCTCAGTTCAAATCCACTTCCACAGAAAAAGAAAAGAAAAGAAAAGAAAAGAAAAGAAAAGAAAAGAAAAGAAAAGAAAAGAAAAGAAAAGAAAAGAAAAGAGTTTCTGGAAATTTATTTCAGCAGATGTTCAATTCAGATGACTGTACTATATTTAGATGGTCTTCAGAAGAACATGTTAGGTGCATGTTATTGACATGTATAGATAAACCACAACATATGTAAATATGCAACTATCATGAAAGGTATGAAATCCACTTTTACTCTATGAATGCATATTTAATAGTGGTCGGCATAGTGGTCGGCTGTGATCCGAACTCCAGGACACTGGGGCGTGCAGGTCGGATCACAGCCGACAACTCTCACCCTGGGCACAGACTTTTTGACCCTCTCCCCTCAGGCAGGAGGCTACGGTCCATACGGACCAGAACCTCCCGCCATAAGAACAGTTTCTTCCCCTCTGCTGTTGGACTCATGAACAATAACCCTAAGACTGTTACCACCACCCTCCACAAACGCTGATGACCCTATGTCTATGCACCTGTCTGATTGCACTGATGTACATATTAGTGGAATATAGTTTACATTCTTTTATCTTTTAATTAGTCTCTGCACTGTATATTTTGTAATTTTGTAATATTGTGTTATAGTTATAGCTCTAATATCTCTGTATATTTGCAATTTGTATACTTGTATATTGTCTTATAGTTTTTATACTTATTTGTTTTTTCTGTAAGCACGAAGTACCGCAGCAATTTCCTAATGCTGTGAACCTGTTCACCCATATGGCAATAAAAACCTTCTGATTCTGATTCTGATTCTGATTCTGATTAATTGAAAAAATCTTAGATAACTGTTTTTCATTACACACTAAATGGGGGGGCTGATGACTGTGGTAATATACTTAATGTTTAAACAGTGCACGGTTGATATAATCCCTTAATCATAGATAGATGTAGAAACATTTTGCTGTATATAAACATAACATGAGTCACATATTTGTCTTCTATTTATTTATAAAAGCAACATCTGCCACCATTATTATTATGATTATGATTAATATTATAGCATTCTTCTTTTGTCCTCCACTTGTCCAGTTTCCTCATTTTTTTAAGGACACATGCTGAGCTATGCCAAGTTTTCAGCTAATATATCTTTGGGAATCACATTGTTGGTGCAACTTTATTAAGTTGTCTGTTATGTGTTGACACAACACTGGTTTATCCCTTGAGTTAGCAGCCAATGTCCAAAGAAAACCTGGAGAACTATTGCTCAAGACCACTTTAAAAATTATAAGAAAGTCTGGATCCTTGGAAGCAGGGTTATAATAGTTTTGGATTTTACATTATAGTTTAGTTTTAGTTAGTTTTTACTTTTTTTTTCTCTAATTCAGTTAGTTTTAATTAGTTTTCAGAGTGGTTTTGCTTGTTTTTATTAGTTTTTATTTTTGGTTTTATGCTTAGTTTTAGTTAGTTTTAGTTAGTTTCAGTATTAGTTTTAGTATTTTCATACTTAATCAGGTACCCTTTAAAGATACCCTTTAAAGAAATATATTCAGCAACCAACTGTTCACAGACAGCAGAACTACATGCTAAATGTGTGTAATATTAAGGACACACATGAACATCAACAGGGAGAAACAAAGAACAATATGAACTCCAAAACTCGATAAATTCTACAATAAACTCCCAATAAAGTTCAGCCTCAGTGCAGCAGATTAATAACAGCTACATGTGGTGTTTGATAAAAACAAACTCCTTGAAGGAGTCAAAGCTCAAATCCAGCTGCATCCTGATGTTCTCACCACCTGATGCTGCTTCTGTTTTGGAGCTAGCTTGGTTAGATACTCGCTGA